>NC_088340.1:36234166-36607500 GCF_036884655.1 Musa acuminata AAA Group
TAACTATTGTGATCCTCACCTCAATGTTAATATCCATAGCGATAGTTAAACTTCAAAATGATACTAAAAATATAAAATATTTGGAGCTATATATCGGAACCCTTTACAATTATGATTTGACTTTTTTTTTTTTTTTGAGTCTAAACTAACAGTGATTAACTAAAAGGATTTATCTCTAATTTGAAGGGAATTATATAATATTACTAAATTATTATTGAGTGGACTTTTTACAATGATGGATAGTTTTAATTGCAAATGATTTATAGTCATCAAATTTGACTTTGTGAAATTATTTGAACGTGTCCTGTGTTTTTCAGAGAAGAGAAGTCATTAAGTATTTATAAATTAGATGAGGCAAAAAAATGTCAATGTTCTATCTCCCTTCGTCACATCTTAGTTCGAGTATATCTCATTTTCTATAAACAATTATATCAGAGGTTTATTTATCAAAACTCTTATAATGATCAAATTAATATGCGTTCGCAAGCATCTAAGGCTCATAAGTGTTTATTAGTTTACTTTAAATAAAAACATACTTATTCTTATAACTATCGATTTAATGAGAGAATATACTCTTGTATTTTATTGATATGTAGCATGTCCAATAGATATTGATTGGATTTCATATATCATTTATCTCGAAAGGAATATGTTATATAAATAAACTATCGCAGTGCGGTCCGCTACATTACAACTGGACGATTTGAATTAGTCTATGAGAACTACTAAATTAATATTCCATCACTAATTTGAGTTTAATATGACATATTAAATCGATGATAGATCATAACACTTTGGATTATCTATTTCCTAGAGAGCTCCTAATGGACCAGCCCACCACAGACACATTCTCGGCATCACTCGAAACAATGGCTCACACAAACTCAGGGTTTAAAGGGGAGTGAGTTTGATGTTATACTCCCAGCTAATGGTAGTAAAATCTGTGAGAAGAGTGCCTTTATTGCCCGAAAGAAACTAAGATGGCAAATTGAACTGTGCAGAATTGCATGTGCCTTTTCACAACGTTTTCTGTGTTTCTTCACCGATGGGATTAACATACAGCAAATGTCAGCAGATCAAGAAGACCACAATGTCCAATAGATGAGCAAATCAAAATGTCATGTGTAATCCTTAACAGGACACACTTCATGGAGTAGGAATAAGAGGAAGACTATGCCTCGATCTATCTTGCAGTTGCGAGACATACATACGCCGAAAGAGAAAGTTATCTTCAAGGTTTCTTACCAGACACAGGCATCTCTATATCTTGCTCGACCTTGTCGGAATCGCCGTCATCTTCTTCTCCATTGTCTATGAGCTTGCTAGTCTCAGGGCTCTGCTTGGATGGGAAGGAAGCGGATCCTGTGACGGATTGCTGATAAACAACACCCCCTACGAGAGTGGAGAGCAGGCAAGCCAAGCCCAGAGGGCTTGCATGCTTGTCCCAGATCATCACGTTGACAGCAACGGTGAGGAACTTGTTGGCCACGCCGGTCACCGTAAATGCCGTCGCCGAGATGGCTCTCCGCGTCGCAAACCCGAAGAAGCTGATGAGCAACCCAAAGACGCAAGACAAAGCTACCGCGACAATGGCATCCAGCTGCAGCCACTCGCTGCCGGAGCTCATCTTTACGGCGGTGAAAACATCGGCGTACTCCCCGGTGACTATCCAGAAGACAGGGGACATCAACAAGGATATGAAGTTATTGTAGAAGACGAAGCCCCAGGTGTTGAGGCCGAGGTGGGTCACCATGTGCTTTATGTAGACCATCTCCGTCGTGATGGTGACCAAGTAGGCGACCGCCCATGAGTAGGCGGTGAGGGTGAAGGCGGAGTCGGTGAGGACGTACCCCACGGCGCCGCCCAGTATGATGACGAGGGAGAAGAAGGTGGACTTGGAAGGGCAAGGCTGCTTCCTGAAGACGGTGTCGGCGATGGCTACGAGCAGCGGAGTCAGGGATCGGAAGACGATGAAGGTGTCGACGTTGGCATGGCGAAGCAGGTTGGTGTTGGTGAAGATTGCGAGGTAGAACACGGCGGCGGCGGGCAAGAACTTCTTGGCGTTGTCACGGGTGAAAGGATCGTGGTACAAGACGTCCAGTTTCCCGAGAACCCACACGCCGAGGGCGGCAGTGAAGTACTGGAGTGCGGTCAACAGGCTGGGGTAGCTGAACTTGGTGACGGCGTACTTGTTGATGATGGCAAGCAGGCTGGAGGAGAGGGAGTATCCCACGACCAGGCCGGCCGTCGTGAAGTACTGCTTCGAAGCATCAGCTGCAACCGCGGCCATGAGCTTCTCGATCTCGACCGATCCAGCCTCCCTCTACAAGCCTAAGAAGAGTCGACGGAGGAAACCCATCACAATTCAACAAAGCCCTTCGAGATGGCGATTAAGTATATTAGGAAGAGAAGAATGGTGCGCGGTTTCTCGGATCTCACGTCTCCTTCACGCAGAGCCTTAATTAGTCAGCAACGGCACGATCGATCGATCGATGTACATCGATACCAATGACCACGTTCAATGGTGTGCATTATTTAACATGAAGAAGGAGGTGGGAAGACGAATTCCCGCTGCTGCCAACCGAAGGAACCGTGC
Organism: Musa acuminata AAA Group; assembly: GCF_036884655.1. NCBI lineage: Eukaryota > Viridiplantae > Streptophyta > Magnoliopsida > Zingiberales > Musaceae > Musa > Musa acuminata. Next base: position 36,236,763 of record NC_088340.1, read on the forward strand.
GATCCCGTGGAAGCACGACCTACTCGCCGCTGGAAACCATGGCATCGGACGGCGCGATGGGCCACCTCGGGCCGTGGGCGGAGACACTTTAGTGCGACGCCACGCGACGGTAGGTGGTGGAGACGACCCCTGACTTCAGTTTGTCTTGTTGTGCAGGAGTCATGGATTGAAGGCGTTACCTACGCAAGGAAGACGTGCGGGCACGTTAATAAACATGGTGCGTCATCGAAGTCAACTCGTAAGGTTTCTTAGATGCTTGTTGCAGCTTGTTGATAGACCAATAGATTAAGGGGAATATAATTCTTTCTTCAAGATCTGCTGCCTGGAAAACGAAGAAGACGATCGATTGCATGCGTTGGATTCGATTTTCAAGTTAGTAGAAAAATAATTGAGAAGGTTTTAGAGAGTTTCATACCTTAAAGAACATCTATTTATAGCATGTGTTGATGTGGTGAGCATTCTCCATATCAGATTTCACTTCAAGGATATTATAAGTTTTGATTTGCGTTGATATGGTGAGTATTACGGACTTGTTTTGTTCATTTAATATAACATCCACATGTCGGTAGGAAATCTATGGTTAAGATTGGAGAAAGGAGTCTTCTTCCTTCGTCTTTACATGTAAGATTCGTGAGAACTTTGGATGGTTGCTGACACATGTTCAACTTGGCGTTGAAGATCGCCTTACGATAGTTCAAGCATAGAAACAAAATATAAATCCTAAATATGACCCATGATCACATAGATTTAGAAATTATCAATGAAATTATTGAGTTTGATTAGGAGGACTTTGGCTTATCACTCAAGAATGATGATTTATGAATATATTTGATGATGTGAAAAGTTCATCTTCAATATAGTGAAAAAGGGGAGGATCACCTTTTTGACCACTCATATTTATACTCGTATATTTCATATTACTAATTTAAGTGTCAAAAGGATTAGGTCAAGAAATCTTTTCCAACCTCAATCTTTGTACAAGATAACACGAGTTATGTGTTTTCATCTTAGATGTACCTCAAACAACCTTACACATATGAGCTCAGATCACATTGAGCTTATCAAGATGTTAATAACTTTTTCTCATAATGAAATCTAAATAATCTTAGCATCATTAATCAAGTCTCTTGCTGAAAGAAGTCTTGTTTATTCTTGAGACGTATTTTGATATCTATGAGAAAAAAAAAAAAAGTAATGAAAATTTAGAAAAAGAAGATGCTTGGTAAGAATGAAAAAAGAGATTTTATGTGAAATTTGCCCAAATATGGGTTTATGATAGTTCGATCGGCCTTTCACATTCGAATAATCTCTCACGATTTCATATATTATTTTCATGAATTAATTATCATTTACTTTGACAATTGCTATAGTCTACTATGAAGGGACTAATGTATCTTTTCAAACCCTCCAAATTTTTTATCATTAACTTTTGAATACTAGATATGCTTTTGTACACACATCCTGAATTTACATTAAGTCCCTCCCAAATCCATCATCTTTCGATATCAAAATAACCTAAGATTGGTTTTAAATTTTTGTCACTTGGTATAGTACAAATGAGCGTACTATTCCTATCTTGACAAAAAAACCCAGCGAGCACGCCAAGTTGGACGTGCGTGAATCTTACGTTGATGATAGAGAGGCGCATGAAGTTGTACCTATATGACGCGAACAGCGGGGATAGACGATGACAAGCATCCACTTAGCGATGCTGGCGGCAATGCCGGGAGTTGGCTCCCGATGAAGCATCAGGAGCGCTCGTTCATAGTCCTCGTCGTCCTCGTTATCACCATCTCCTGTCAACGACTACTCCCACACAACTAGAATATTCGCAGCAGTCAATTCTTATCGCACCGTCTCAAAACAATTTCCTTTACCCTGTACCGTCTCAAAACATTGCGGAGATCTCCTCCGATGGCGTAGTGCTAATATTGCTTTCGTGATATCTGATCGAGCATTGTTCATAACGCTCTTCTCTTGGCTTGATTGTCAATTTGACTTTATGAAACAAAATGTAGCTTCCATTTTCATGAATAGCTTGCTCCGTTCACTGTCTTCTTGTGCCCAACTAGGTAACATTATATTTAATTTCGATCAATATTTATCTTTATTTATATCAAAAACTGATTCATATTGATATGCATCTGTCTTGTACTTACCCAACATCTAATTTGTATGCATACACGTCCAACTTTCAATTTCATTTATATACCAAACAAAAAAAAGACCAAAGGATAAAAGAAAGCTTCCATCCTCTGAAAACTTTTAGTGCCTTCTCCCAAGAAGAATACAGTTGTAACAAGTCGCACTGAAACGCATGCAAGACATCTAACAAAACAATTGAGCATTATAATGGTGGTGAGGATATGACATATAGACACCGACAAATCAATCATGCAACTCGGTATAATGTTGTAAAAGGAATGCAACTCGGTACAGAATAACACTGTTACTGGACTAGAAGATCAAAGACTAATGTTGGATTTGCGAAGCTAGCTTGTATCCGAGATGAATTTTTACATGAATGAAAGGTAAAGAGGGCCTTAATTTGCTCCTACGGTTACGGTGAAAAAGTAGAGCTTCAAAACCACAGCAAGAGCCAACTGCAACAGAAATATTCCGGCGACGATTAGAAACCATCTCTCTCCAGCAGATTTGATGTGCGCATGAAGATTCATGGCAACAAAAGCCGCGGACATGAATCCAGCACCACCTACAATCACCCATCTGAATATCTCCACAGGTACAATAGACAGGCACTGTAAAATTATAAGGAGGATCAGTGTCTTGTATAAATTTGGAAATTCAATCTTTACTATTGGAAGGTACTAATGTAAAATAGAGTCCAAATATTGATATCAGGATCGACAAAAATATATGGTAAGTATGATACAATCAACCATGTTTCCATACATACAAACCCTTGCTTTCAAATCTTGGCAACATGCTATGAGCTTGTTTTCAGCCATTGACAACATGTTGTGGGTTTACACAACTGACCAAGCTTTCCATAACATTTCACTGTGCATTTATATGGTTATCTCTTTTACTATATTTCCCATCTAATACAAGATCATCTGGGGAAAAATATTAGACCAATTCAACCCAGCTTATGTATATTACACAAACAATGCCTGTCACCAGAAATTGACAATCGAGGATCAAAATGAAAGGAATTTCCTATTTTGATCAAATATTTGGTAACTTTACCTTCAAAATATTATCAAAAACCATATTTTAGACTTATTTTGTGCAATAATTCTTCTGTTTTGACCATACAATGGCTAAATTCGAACACAAAACCTATAAAAAATGTTAATCTTGCAATAAAAGAAGGAAAAAGGTGGCCCCATCCTTCTTCTAAACCACAAAGCCATATGAGGTTAAATGAAATCTACGAATTACAGGCAGCATGTGCCATCCTCATTTATGAAAAATGAGCAGTGAAAACATCTAAAGAGGAAAAAATAGTGCCAACTTTTTAATCAAAATGAATTGCAATATATATTATTATATGAACCTAGTTATGGCATGATTTGCAAATTTTACCACTAGCTCAGTCAGCAAGTGTAAGACCACTAACATCAACCATTATGGATAAGCACATGACTTTTTGAAGTTCAAAATACGGCACAATGGAATTAATCCACATGTCATAAACCATCAAGATGATGATAACTTCATGAACCAAGGGATTATTCCTTATAGCTTAGAGGAAACTATGACCAGCAATAAAGATGGCATCCATCTTTGCATGGCAGGAGGCAAGGTAACTTTTGGCAAAATAGAAGGTTTTTCTGAAACCAAAATGACCATTCAACATGCAACTGTTTTAAATGTATGCAAAGTGCTATTTTAAAAATTAAATTACATACTGTAATCTTAGTCAATTAATGCAAAGTAAGAACTTAGCAATCTACAGTGTTTCATTGTAATACTTGCAGCTACAAATAACCAAATCACTTTAATGAAAGATAACAACCAAGTAGGAGAATGTAAACAAAATATAAAATAAACACAACTAATATAGCTTACCGAGGCAGGAATGAATATAAACAGAGAGTATCCATACAGACACCAAAGTTGAACAAGGCCAGATGGTACTGAGAAGTACTTGAGAATAACGTATAAACCAAGAGGAACAAAGATAACATAACCATAAAATAAACCGGCAGACCAATTGACCAAATTAATGTCATAGTCCCACTCTTTCTTTTCCAATTTGTGTGCTACATAAGTAACGAAAGTGCCAATGGCAGCTGCTACAAAAATCAAAGTTGTGCATATCCAGAAAGGTCCATACCTGCCAGAGTTATGAAAAAAATTATTTTATATATATAATAAACAATTACAAACATACAATATGGGCACCAGCTCTCATATAAATGCATAAGTTCATATGTTTGACAGAAAAGAGGAACTAAGCTAGTCTCATGAGGATAGCATTTCTGACAGGTTTGACGTCCATGATCAATGGTTTTCCTGCTGTATCAGGAAAGATGGAGCACAAACAACGCATCTACATCACTTAACAAATAACTTAAACATATAAGGAATTACTGGTCATTTAGGATGCAAAAGGAAACACGGCAAAAGAAGAGAGAGAATCCAGGATGGAGCACAAGGAATACAACTGCATCACTTAACAAATAACTTCAAACATAAAAGGAAATATCAGTCAGTGGCAACATATTTTCAGAATAGTTATTTAGGATGCAAAAGGAAAACCACAAAAGAAGCAAAAAAAATCCAGGAGTGCGTTTACATTGCACATAGATTTGCACCAACATGTTCTTTCAAATTCAAGAAAAAAAAAATCAAATTTTCAGGCTGTGCATCACAAATAGTAGCTAATTTTGGTCCAAAGCAGCCTCAACATGGGATTAATAGCAAGCAAGTAATAGATAGGACTTCAATTAGTGCCCAAAGTACCTGGTGAATAATTGTGATGTCCAATACATTCAAACCTGATTTGACTCACTGATGTATTGTTTGGTTCGAACTAATTTCAGTCATAATCTTAGTGCATATAATTAGATCACGTTCTTGGCTACCTTCCCCAGCAAACCATATTCGGTTGTATATCAGCATTCGATGATTTTACTGATTTACTTCATGTCATTCCATCTAAATTATGATCTTTCCCAATTTAGCTGATAATCAGTTGCATGAATTTCTCAATTGTAAGCTTAATTCCTAGAAATAACTAAACACAAACAACCTAAAAAGATCGAATTAAATTGTCTGTTCTGACCATTAATTCATTAGTTGATTGAACGCAGATCGCCTAGAGTAGAACGGCCTTGGATTTAGTTATCGGTCTACATGGGAAATGAATGCATATTCGATATATCACCTGGTCTACACAAAAGAAAGAACGGTGTCGAATGAAGTGGAGGAGAACGTAACAGCACTAAGATGGGTTGGGTGGGGAACATACAGGTCGGGGTTGTCTGCCGTCTTCTCAGTGAAGTTTCCTCTGAAAGGGAAGAGGGAGTCTCTGATCCTTTCCAAAACGTCGGAAGTATCGACATCAAAGTAGGGTTTGTAAGCGCCCACCGTGAGCGATTGCATCCACCCGGTCGGCTGAGACTCGCTGGAGCCACCTGAAGCCGGCTTCGAGAAGGTGTCTAAACGATGCCGTCATCGTAAATTCATGCCAGATCAGATCAAAGGTGAATTGATGATAAGGATTAAACCGACGCAATCCATTGATTTACGGGGACGGATGGATCGGAAGAAAGAGAGTACCGTCGGCATCGGAAAGAGGGCGGAAGACGACGGAGATCTTGCCCTGGGTCTCCGAAGAAGGCGGAAAGGTTTGGAGATTGGATTCTGCAACGCCAGCAGAAAAACAATGAGACCTCACATTCCAACACGAAGCAGATGTCTCGACAGGAAGGAAACCGGGCAACTCAAGCCCCAATTCTTACCTGTGAATCTGACGGTGGCGATGCGATCGGGGCCGGAGTTGGCCTGAAAACGAAAAATTAAAGCAAAAAATACGAACAATCAAATCAACGAAGAGGGATGGAGGGTGGAATGGCGAGGTGAGATCGATCGATCTGTATGTATCGGAAAAGCCAAAGCTAGCAGAGCACGAGGGAAGATGGCGTACAGGAGCAGCAGCAGGAACGGAGCCGGCAACCTTCTGGTTGTCAATGGAGGTATAACCGGACATCATCTTCTCCCCTTCCTCTCGACTTCCCTACCCTTCGAATTATTCTGCGCTGGTCTTTCCCTTATCAAGACGCACCTCCCTCGGACCTGACTTTAACTAAATCCGCGAGATTGCGATGCGTCTCTTTTATACTATCAGAGCCTGAACGAGTCATTTAGACTTTCAGGTTGAGTCGGAGCTCCGACTCTCAAAAGATGGCAATGGGATGGGACACGTGGATTTTACTCCAAATATCCTCGCTGCACCACTCAATATATATATATATATATATATATATATATATATATATATATATATATATATATATATATATATATATATATATATATATATATATATATCAGTAACTACTAACGTTGTAATTATTTTCATCCCAAATCATCTTCTCTCCATGCAATTATTTACTTTTTATTCAAAATGCTTCGGCTGCAAATTGGGTGTTTCATCCGATCAATATGCTCCACTTGTTCACCAAAAAGCAAAGGAAGCAACATTCAATAATTTTAGTATTCCACTTCAATTCTGTAGTTATAATTTTGAATTTTTATATATCATCATTAAATATTTTGATCTTCACTTCTCATTTTTCTAAATTTAATTTACTAATATATCTAATTCAATTAATCAAAATATTTTTTGTAAAAATAAATATAAAATACCAAATATTTGGAAGAGATACATGTGAACCTTCAAAATTTGTGAAAGCAATTTCTATCATCTCCCTCTCTTTCTTTTTTTTCTTTAAATAATATGTGTTCATAATCTTAAATCATTGAACATCAGAGACATTATCTCAACCTATCATTCTATGATACCCTATGATCAGAAAATTGCTCTAGTCGACCTCCAACTTTAGCACCTAATATCTTAGGACTTATTTAGGACTAAGATATTGACCTATTTAGGACTTCAAGAAACATGATCCAAACATGGTTTACTAAGGAAGGCGGACTACAGGAAAGTTGACTCGCTGGGCTAAGTGCCACTCGAGATGACTAGCCATGTTGATTACCAGTTGCCATTTTCAAGATTTCTACACATTGGAATATTATTTTATTCATGTGATTTCATGATGATACATTCCAACATGAGACCCATTCCAGAGTTGCTGATACCTATGACTAATGATTACCAGTGAGTCGTAATGTAAATCCCACCTTTCTTCTGCTGCCTTATCCCATCCAAGCATCACTCGCTAGAACAAGGTGGTCACCGTCCCTGATCAATTTTACATCATCCACCTCTGCTCCATCTTTTGTGAGGATTCTAGTGGGCAAGAAGTCAAATTTCTTAGAACCAATGTCAAGAAGCTCCGGCAATGAATCTGGCATCAAGACAAGTTTGCCAGTAGTGTTTCCTTTCTCGGGACAGCTAATTGTTACACGGAGTAGGGGTATACCGTGACAACTACTACCATTGAACATCCCGGTGGACTTCAGCAGGCCAACAGATGTGAGCAATCGACTATGAATCTGCCTGTTGACATGAGCAGCTGATATGATTCCAAACAGCGAGTTATGGAAGCTCGTCTTCCGCAACCGATCACTCCTCTCCCAAGACAAGTCTGGCCTATCCTCGTTGGAAGAGAGTCGAATTGCAGGCTCACTACTGTATCTTCCAACGGAGTGGGAGGCAGGTGTTGACGCAGGTACAGAACTGGTGGCAAAGTCCTTCTTTGCTTCAAACAGACGTTTTATTTCTTCATGGCCCTGCTGATCGGCTAGTTTCCTGGGAGTCCAACCATTGCAATCTGGGGTGTCTATGTTAGCTCCTCGTTCGAGTAAGAACTCGACCAGTTGGACATTGCCTTCACAGACAGCAACATGGAGAGCCGTAGTCTTGTCTTTCTTGGGCACCGTCACATCTCCCCCATAACGGATGATGTCCTTGAGTAGCTCTAAACTGTTCTGCTCGGCAGCTGTGCAAGCAAATGACCCCATGTCTCCAGATGAGAGAGCAGCACCATTTTTTATCAACAATTTGACAACATCCTCATGCTTCCCAACCATAGCCTGCCACAAGGGAACACTTCCTTCGGAATCTGTACAATTCAGATGTTTATCCACATCAGTTATATCTACAATCATCTTCCTCAATATATATAGTCATTTTACTGGTGTATAATTAGATACTACACAAGCAAAATAATCCATCCGGGTTTCTTGTTTGGTTTATACAACAAGGGTTGGATAGTAGAGTCTGCTATGTTTTCCTTGGTCACATCCCTAATAAAATGATCAGATACCCTGGGATTCCCCAAGAAAAGTACAAAAGAGAAGGAATCACAAAACTTTATTAGGTTTATGAACAACAAACATATTTCAAAAAATGAAAGGAGACAATTGACTATTCAGAGAGAAAGCATAACCAAACGGTAATTAACAAGAAATAGTTAACAATACCTTTTTTGCTGGCATGTTTTGCTGGAGAAGTATCAAGAAATTTCTAGATAATTAACAATACCTTCTTTGCTGGCATGATATAGTTAGTGCTAATGTTAGTGCTGGTAACTAAATATTCAGTCGTCTATACCTGTGCTGTTGGGATCTGCCCCATATTCCAGCAAGAGACAAACACAATGCTCATTTCCCTTCGATGCTGCTATATGCTATTTATCATACACAGAAAGAAAAGTCAATTTCAGTGTTAACTTCAGGAGAAAATGAATATTCTGTGAATGCCAGAGCACATAAATTCCAGACCAGTGCTGTGTGCCCGTTACTGTCTGATTCATTTGGGTCTAAACCGCGTCTCAGGAGCTGATGCAACAGTAGATCATCGTCTCTAATAACAGCAAAACTCAGAGTAAGAGGCAAATCCAGTCGGCCATGAGTCAGCATTTTCTCTATTTCTCTTGATACACCTTCCATCACAGGATCACCGTTCTGATCTTTCAGATACTGTACCAAATAAAAAATGCATGAGATCAGAGTATATGAAAGTCATGTGTGGTAGAAACAAAATACAAATATCCACTTCTTGTAAGAGAGAGGAGAGCAATAAAGTCTCAAAGTTGCTTAGCAAAGTATGGTGTAACAACCTGAAGCAGATTACTAACTATTTTTGTGCCTTCTCCAACATTTGACTGAACAATACTAAGGAATGTAGTACGATTTAGCCGTAACAGCTGGCACAATGATCTGGTTCGTGCTGTGAATAGTTGGGGTCTGTAACAAAGGACTCCTATCTCCCCAACAAGGTCACCTGACTTTGCCAACTGAACAATCTGCAATCATATAAATTTCACAGAAACCTCATCAGCTTGTTAAGATAGAACTTCAGCCTGTCTGTCGATTGCCAAATCAACTCAATTTACCTGTTCTGTTCCACTACTGTGATCTATTAGATCCTGCAATGATTCAGAGAATCAGCAACAGGACATGAAAGTTAATTCAATAGAAATACAGAAAATACTAAAGAGTTAAGGTCAACTGGATACCCTAACATGCATCCTAATAAGGAAGATATGACTGCTTAGAAAGTCACAATTACACCTTAATCAGATAATGAACATTACCATATATCCAGTGATTAGTACATAAAAGTCTGTAGGTGCTTCATTTTGCAAGATCACATCTTCTCTAGGTGGAAAGTATTCGGCTTTCATTTCTGAGACCTTCAAAGTTGACGCACAAGGTGAGAGTATTGTATAGGTAGTAACAAACTGGGAGCACCCAAGCAAATTAAAGCAGTATATATGTATTACCAGCTGGAAAAGCAAATCATTGTTAACCCCTCGAAACAAGTAGACATTAGAAACGAGAGAGTAAAACAAGTAGTGGGAAATGCTGGAACGAATGGCTTTAGGAAGGGCATCAAGAGTTTCTTGCTGCTGAAGCCCTTCAGAGTCTGTCCTGAATTTCAAACTGAGATGTGAGATCATCTGGTCTTGCAGCCGAACCGGAAGGCGGTTTCTTTGTGCAAAACCTGTGGCAGCTTGAATTGTATCCCTCTGAGTTTCATGAGGACATCCATGAAAAGAAACAAAATGAGCCATTAACTACATAGGCCAACTTATTGCTTAAGAACAAATTGAATAGATAATCTTACATATTTTCTTGTTCTGCTAGTTCCATGCACGACCAAATTAGTCATATTTCCGATCAAATATGCTGTCAACCCAAGGTTAAAGAGCATGTAAACAATGTCGAAAACCATCTCCCTTGTATTTTCAGCATGCAAGTCTCCATAACCGACAGTAGTCAGTGTGGTGATTGACCAGTACATTGATGTCACATAACGGATCCACAAGCTTTTCTCATTGAAATCCGGAATAGAGGCCCCAATCCATGTTCTGCTAGGATCAGGATACCTCGCAGCAATGAAATAATAGAAGCATCCAGCACAATGAACAGCAAAAAGGGTGACCTAGGAGATCAGAGCAGAAAAGAAAGTCCTTTTAGAAACACATCAGAAGACTACAAGCAGCACCTATCTACTGATATACTCACACAGATAAGCTTCGCACATCGAACCCAAAAGTAGTTGAAGTTCCTATCTTTCTCTAATCTGTAACTCAGAAGAAAGAAGATGGATATAATTTATGTCGTTGAGATGATGTCAAAGTAATTTGTCATGCAACTAAACATATAAACCACATCACCATGCATCTTGGAGGATCAAAAATTTTGTATGAACAATAACCAAACAAACATGAATCAGATCCCGATCATATACCTAGCAAAGAGTGAGCTGACTCTTCGGAGCCTCCAGAGCCGAAGCATGTTGAAAAATCCATAAGATCGGAGATTCTTAGGCAGAATTTTTCGAGCGATTTCTGAAGGGATAGTGGAAGCAACATCCAGAATAAACCAGGTGGACAAGTATCTCCAAGCTATTTGTTTCCGACTGTCTATAAGCAGGTAAGTCGTTCTGTCCAGGTAGGCCACGAAGAAGGTCAAAACAATATCGATGGCAAAGAATACATTGACGATGTTATCTATCAGTGCGAGCACTCCTCTTGACTTAACAAGAAACCCGAACTCAAATGGAGATACCCAAGCGGTATAAACGACCAGAATGACAAGAGACGTCTCCCATGACCTGCACCAAACAATTCTGATCTCAGAAAACTGTTCCAAACTGGAATCTCTGCCATCTCCATACAATTCAGATGGTACAATTGTTAAGTAGTTCTTTAGCATCAAGATTCATCAATAGAAATTGCTTGGAAATTATCAGTAAGTAGTGATCAATTTGAGTAAAAATCAATGAAGAACTCCCTAATTTGATTGGAAGCTCAAACTAAAGATGAAGCAAGTGACACGAAATGAAAACCATATGGACCGAGGACGCAGTAAGAAAAAACAACAATCAACCTAAGGGAAAAAAAAAAAAAGGAAAAAGAAAGTAAAAATCCAAAAAATTCCACTCGATTTGTGTCTTGTTCTTGTAGAATCAATTAATAAACATGCAGGTAAATCGAAAATTGGAAAGTCTAAAACCAGAGATTGACGAACACAAGAAAGGACCCGGAAGCATTTATGTTGCTACATCGCATTCTTTCCCATGTCTACAAGAACAAAGGAACAGGGACCGCTGATCGATGAACCGACTGCAATAAGTTACAGAAGGAAAAAAAAATAGGGAGGCGGAAGGAGAAGGGAAGTAGTAGTACAAGCGGAGTACCTGTATCTGCGGTCGTAAGGGGAGACAATGAAACTCGGGAGATTGACCCGGCGATTACTCCTGGCGCCGAGGGACGGAAGGATCCCGCTCGACAGGCTGTAATGGCTGCCGTCCCTCGACAGCTCCCTCTCCGCCTCGTGGCCGCACATCATCGCCAGCGGCATGATATGGAACACCCCCGTCTTCCACTTCTCCGCCATTATTGCGGTATCCTCTCTCTCCAGTGTTCGTCCTCATTCCATGGCTTCCGCGTGACTTGTATATATGGAGGCAGGTGTGCTCCGGAGGAGGAGAGGAAGGTAAAAGAGAGAGAGGGAAAGAAAGGGCAACATGGATAGAATCACTGCCTCGATCACGAGGTCCATTAGTGCAAAGGCTGTATTCTCGCCCAAACAACCGCCATGGTGTTGCTGCGAAGAAGATAAAACCTAGGAAAGATTACTCGAGGAATTCTATGCGCTCTGCTATACTATTCTACGTCTGCGATGGTTCGGCTTCGTGGTGCGAAGACGGAACGACCCTTCTCGGTTCGTTCGAAGTCCAGAAGATGACGGTGCCGCGTCGGGTCCTCTTTCTTTGGTCAGATCACGATTACGGTCGGGGGAAAGGGTGGCTGCCTCGACAGCAGTACAAACGAACAGTATGTCAGGGTTGGTAAATGTTTCGGATGTTCAAAATGCTTATGTATATGAGATATCGGATTTCATCTATGATCTAAGAGTCCAAAAAATTAGAGTTTTATCTTTCTGTAAATAACTTTTGTATTTTAAATTTTTGATGATAAAAGAGTGATCTTAAGATTTTCCTCCCAAGAGGAGGATGAGGAGGGAGAAGAGGTTAGAAAATTAATAGCAAGAAGTCTTTAAGTTAGATTTTGATTCTTCGAGATGAAAATTAATTTGAATTCAAAGAAGACTCTTTCCTTGAGTCTGTGGTGTCGTCGAGGTCATTATGCATTCGGACTTGTTCGAAAATGTCCTTTTCTCATGTTCAAGTTAGTAATCAATTTGAATTATTTATCGATGAATAAAAAGCATGTTATAGTAATCAATTTGAATGATGGATAAAAATTTGAATGATTCATCCATGGATAAAAAAGTTGAAACGTATCTTAAAAGTTTTTTTATAAATCATTACCTTAATAGTGTGCACTAGCCACGAAGAATATGGTGTGCTACTCAAGTTTAAATGCTATCATTGCCACACTGAATTCAAAGTGGCATTAATCAGATGACAATGAGTTAATGGTTGGTTACTTGAGGTTTCATCGAGATGCCGATCACTTGACATCGTTAGTACCAAAGTATTAATTATGTACTGTCGTCGAAGTATCTATTATATCTGATATCGAATTAATCACATCATTATTTATGATACTGAACATGTAATAGAAGACTATTTATATAAAAAGAAAATAAGATCAATTCAATCTCAACGACTATATTTAAATATAACATGAATATCTCTTGAGTCAAATTTAAATTTTAAATTACCTTTTAACATATTCTCTTAATTTACATATGTTTCGGTCTGAAAATTACATAAATGCTTTAGTTTTTAATGGCTTCGTGAACATAAATGTAAGTTACTTATCATTCACCTCGACCATCTCACTTTTTTATTTGATGTATAAAAAATATAATTTTATTTAAATTTGTTTTTTTCTGACATAATTGATTGGATACTATGATGTCGGTTAAAGTTGAAGAATTATCATAAAAAAAATTTGATGCACATTATAACTTCTAATGATGACAACAAAGATTACGAAATTATTTTAGAGAAAATATAAGTCTATTAACACTTTTGTTTGAAACTCTATTATTTACATACACTAAATAATATACATATTTGATGAACATAAAAATGAACTATAGATTATTTTGTATATTATAAAAAAATTAAAAAAATGACATTTATTAGGTTTTGTCTATAATTACACATTGATTCAAATAATTAAGGATGGATTTTTTCTAGGAGGTATTCCTTTTTTATATTTCCCAAGAGGCACTTCTCATCCTTTGATAATTTCTTGTTCACCTTTGACATGAAGCAATAAAAGCTCTTCCTTTTAATGGATTGAGCAAATTGAATTCCTCAGTTACAATATTAATGAATAGATCTATAGTATTTCAAAAATACTATGAATTCATTCAAAAATATTATAATTTGCAAGCTATAGTCTCTCCTTTTATTTTTTTATTATTCCTAAACTGATAATGATACATATTTGAGTTCTTATTTTTTTTTAATAACCTCATTTCTATTGGGTTTTGAGTACATTTGCTTCAGTTATAATATTTTGATAAAAAAATAAAAAAATACTACAAGTCTATTTAAAATCATTATAACTACCATAAAAGTCTCACTATTTGATTTTTTTTTCTAAAATAATATGCATAATTATTGGAATCCTTTTTTTGTATATAAATCAGTTTTTAATGGGGTTTGAATTAATTTGTCTTAATTATATTATTTTGATGGAGATGTCAAAAATTCTCTAAGTATATTCAAAAAAATATAATTAACAACATAAGGGATTCGACTCATTCTCTATAGAACCGTTCATAAGAATATATATTTATGTATATATATATATATATAAAGAAAGAAAGAAAAAAAAAGGATAGGGGCCTTATTGTCTCTCCATGGAGTGTTTTGGGAAGATAAGTGAAACATGAAGGCTACTAGAAAAAAAGTAAAAAAAAAGATATTGTTTTCTGAGAATTAGACAAATAATTAAAGAAAAAGTGATGCAGGAATGAAACCCAATGGGTGAGTGAATGAAATAGTTCCCATTTCCGGGGGGAGTGTATGCAGGTAGAGTTGATGGATTGAGACTAATCGAACAGCACAAACAAGTCAAAGTCACGTCCATGCAGTTCACGGATCATCTGTTGCATCATCGTCACTCTTACCAATCGTGTACCGGAAGACCGAGCACGGTGGCAGAATAATGGTCACACCACATAATGTACGGGATGGGGGTGGTTGTGGTGTCACGTGCGTCGGAGGGTGGACGAACGAGTCGTTAGCTGCGCGTGGATCGCTTGATTACCATAGGACAGGGGATAGGGGTGATTGGGTGGATTGCGTGGGTTCAGTTGGTCGGCGGCGGAGATTCCGATAGAGCGGCCATAAATGGATTGCGATGGACGAGACATGGCAGCTGACATCGTCATCGGTTGGGGCAATCAGCGGAGGATTCCAACACCAATTGTACGCGGACACGTGGCTGTACAATATATATTTTTTTCATCCCTAAAATAAATTCGAATGCGGACTGTCAAAATTTCTACTAGATAATATTTAAGAAATACTTTTGATAAATGAGTACAATATATATATATATATATATATATATATATATATAATCGTATCTGTTAAATTAAATATATCAATATTCGCCTCCCTAATCTAAATAAGATTATTATTCTATTGATTTTATTATAATTAAAAATTTAATTTAAAATAATAAAAATTAAAATTAATAATTATGTATCCATCGGATTCTTATAAATCGATTTAAATTTTAATCCATCTATCTAGTTCTTATTTTCAAATAATTATAACAATATATTCCATTGATTGTAGTACTTAAGATGATGTTGTGCCCTAAAACATTAGTCATATAATATTTCATTCAATTTGACCTCTGTTTTAGATTTTTAAAAAAAGTCAACCCTCTGAAAAATCACAATTGATGTCTGCTTCGGTCGAGTTTGAGAGAGAGAGAGAGAGAGAGAGAGAGAGAGGCGATGTTATTGGAAAGTGATGGGACCAACTTGAGTTCAACGTGAATCACGTTCCTTGGCCTCAATAACGAGGGCGGTGAAGTAGGTATCAAAAGGCAAGTGCGAATCTCATGCTCGGTATCCATAGGAAGATTCCGACACATTTCTTACGTTTTTATATGTTGGATTTGGTCCACCTTGAAACCCTCAAATTACGTCGAATGCTTTTATATTTTTAATTATTTCAAGTTGGATTCGAGTCCAAAACCTTTTGTTGATCATAATTCAGAAATCCATATTGCTAATAAAGCAATTTAATATTTTTTATTATGTTAGTTCGGATGATCTCGACATATTAATAATTTTGATATATATTTTTTAGCTTGAATTTGCTTTGCTGAGTGAATAAGAGCATGTAAGGTTTTTTTTTTTCTATTTATTTGCAGATCACATAAAATTTTATCATAATATCTTTTTATTTAAGCAAGGATGTCTAAAGACCCTTAACATTATTTTTTTAATATCTAAATCGATCCGTTGTGATTCGATCTAAAGGTGTAAGAATATCTAAAATGATAATTGAGATGATCCCTAGATGACTCCAAGGTGGAGGCACCGATCTCCAAGGGTACTATTTGTACTAAAATTAATATCTTTTTTTTTTCGATTCGTTTCGTTCGATGCTGAAATTAATAATTAAGGTTTTTTTTTTATTTTAGAAGAAAACCCCCAACAAAGTGTCAAGAGTTAGCTTCCGATCGAGAAAAAGACAACATATGACAATTGACATTTTGTTTATACGAATGATAAGAGAGACAATCTGGAATATTATCCATGAGGGTAGATAAATCGAGAATAATTTAGATTTTTTTTTATAATGATTAGATATCTGATAATTGATCGTTAATATATTTTCTATTAAAATATAAATTTATTAGGCAATATCGTTGACTAATGATTTCTTGCTACTAAAGATAAGATTGTGATCATAACATCTACCGCAATGTGCTTGACGCGTTCACCTTCGGTAGCTGCTGCTCTTATCTCGTCGCTCTGTTACGTGGTTGCTCTCAATTGCCACAACCATTTCTCCTCGCCACATTTCCCAGCATCAATCATCACGGATCTGTATAAAGTAAATCGATTAGATTCGTCAAATCTTAGATTCGTCTCCATAATTTATCTCATCCTCGATTGTTAGTTCTATCAGCCGTAAAATTACAAGGACAATTATCGTCTTGTCTTTTACGGTGCTTGTGAATCCGGCGGTCCGATCTCGATCTAAATCACAAAGACGATCTAACCTGATCCATATCAAATTATGCTTAGAAAAGTAAATTACGAGTTATCTTAATCGATGGAGAGATTTTTTAGGAGGATTAGATTCTTATGTCTAATACGGGTAAATCTTAGCGATTAGAAAGAAACGAGAAAAAGGAGAGTCGATATAGATGAAGAAATATTTCGAGTTCAATATAGGCAAATTGTTCGAGGTAAAATCTTACTGAGTAGAAAGAAAAAAATATATATAATCATCTTTTTGTGAGTATATTTTATGTTAGAAATTTGGTAAAACAAAATCTGAATAATTCGAATGATGTTTTTACACTTAAGGTTTAAAATATATTATATACATGAAATATTGGTCTAATAATAATATATCAAATTTATTTATTAAAGATTAAGGGTTTGAAATCTATTACTTATTTTTTTAATTAAAAATAAAGATGTTACATAACTTTATAGGAATTTAGATTTGAATCCGTCTTCATCATTTTAACTTAAATAGTTTATGCTAAGATTTGGACGAAAATATTCACCCTTTTCCATCACAGAACAAAATGGATCTAGTTTCTTCACCCGCTACTCAAACTTGGGTCTGTTTGGTAATTCGCATGGTGTCATGATCCGGGCTTGATGGGCTAACTGGCCTATCAACTTCGTTTGGTCTAAACCATTGACCAAAATGGTTAAGCTGAAGTTGACAATCACTCCCACTCAAAGGCTTAACGTCCTCGTCAAGCTTCATTTGGTTAACTGGCCTATCAACTTCATTTGGTCTAAACCATCGATCAAAATGCTTAAGCTGAAGTTGATAATAGTACACTCATCAGACCCTTATAAGTCAATCTTAATCCTACCCACTTTCAATATGGAACTAATCAAGGATGTTACACATGATGTTTGACCAAATACAGATCAAACACATAATTGCATGATGGCTTCGACTCCATCGTAAAAGTCGTACATAAATAATCTATCACGAGATAGACTAGCAGAGATTCTCCCCACCACATTTTAATAGGAAAAATAATGCAGCATTTGGTTTGAACACAGTGGAAGAAGAATCACCATGAAATATTCCACAACGTTAGTCGGCCTTCGACAAGTAGCACCAATAGATCCCACTCACCTTTTGGTCTGTCAAAGAAACAGGAGAGAAGGAATAAAGTGGAGGGGTACTTTTTCCTCATTGTCTGCAGGTTTGTAATCATTTTAAACTGGTCAAATAAACGCAGTGGGTTGATTTCTGCATTCAATGGATCACCACCCCCACCACCATCATTGTTTCTTGAATTTTCTTTTTGAGGCACCTTTGTTGCCACCGGAGTACATACACTATTTCAATTTGGGGATGTATTATGATGAACCGTAAAAATTGATCATCAATTATTAGTATTAAAATTGATTATCGATCCATCGAGGTCCGTTTTTTTAAATATAACGCATCTTAAAAACTAGATTTCTAAGATTAATTTCTAGATGAATCATATTTGAGTTTCTCTTTCGAAATCCATTCCTTGTAACTTAAGTGTCACATTCAAAATATGCCTAATAAGTGATTAAGAGATTTATTTTATGTCACCTACTATAGCCTACAATGTAACCATGTGGAGACTAGAATGGTTTGGAGAACTAATGCATGTCTATGTATATAATAATAATATTTCTTGCTAAATGGGGAAAAAAATCTATATATTGGTTTGGTAGTGTTGTATCATATCATCTTATTAAAGATGGAGTACAAACTTCTTACTATTTTTTTTCAATGTCTTTGAAAGCAATTTTTAGACCTAAAAAATTATTTAAAATTATAATAAATATTTAAATATTTTAATGTAACTAAAAATATAAAATTTTATTCATAAAGAATTAATGTAATCGATCTTAAATAATTAGAAATTTATGATTTTATTATTATTATATTTGAAAGAGGTTTTTTTTTTAGATTTATATTCCAGTATGCACCACAACTCCATCCCAAATCCACTTAGACTGATTAATTTTATATTTTATTGAAAAGGAGCAAAAACCTCATCATTAAATAAATAAAGAGCAAGTTACAACATGCCTTCCTCAAATTTAAACAAAGACAGTAATAAAATATTTTTGAGGATAAGAATAACTCGATAGACTTTAGTTCCACTACTCCTTGATCAATACGAGATTAAATATGAAGGATACCAATTTAAATGATATAAAATAACATATATATATATTATTAATCGATTAATCAATCATATTAGGATTAAAAAAATTAAGAAATATTTTTTTAAATTTAAATCTTATGATTCATGCTAATGCGAACCGAACTATTACATTTTTTTTTATTTTTTTGTTGAAAAATAATTTAAACGGTGGACGGTATTTGACCCTTTCCCAAGTTCAAGTAATGTTAAAAGACACTTTCTTTTGGACAAAAAGTTCAAAAAGTTTAAGTGAACGTGACTTCTTTTTCTAATAAATACGCGATGAGCTATTGCGATATTGACACACAGTGCTAGTAAAGTCAACGTTTGAATGCGTGCACCGGTCCGACCAACAAACTGCAAAATAATTATCCGAATTTTTTCTTTCTTTTAATTTTCTTTTTGCTCCTTTATACTGAGCATGCGACGCTAACATTTGATCGATACATGATAGTTCCACCTACTTGACACATAGCTCAAATGTCAACTCCATTTGATCTGATCGACACGTCAAAAAGGGGTCCCGATCAACTAAGTTGATGAAATGATACTAAATAAGAGAATCAACGACATTAATCATGTAACGTTGATACTTAAGTTGACTTCACTAATAATGTCATTATCGATCCATGATCCTATGATTGATTATATTGATGACCAATATTGTGTATAATTAATTGTGCTCGACATTTACTATAATGTAAATTCAACGATAACACATTTTACTATAAAAAGAATACTCTTAGGAGACACTTACAAATTATTACATCTTGGTTTTAGACATTTGATTGATGAATCTTAAGTATCAGAGGAATGTGTCTTTCATATAATTTTAAACATCTCAACTTTAGATAAATTACATCTATTGATTCTGAATTTCTTATTCGATACTACCGACTCGTTCCACTTATATACAACAAATAATTTAGAAACTATCAATGAATTCGCATGTCATGGTCGATGAGTTAGCACGATTTGATCCTCTAGCTAATGTCTGGAATTGTCGAGGCTTGGGAATACGTCCTTTCGTTGGTCAGGTCGGACCCGAAGTGAGGTTGAGCTTGATGTTGGGCTGGACATGCTTTCGTCGAAGATTTGAGTTGGCTCCAGAGTCGTCGTGCCCCTGCTCACAGGCCCGGGTTGGAGAGTTTCCAACTTTGGCCATTCATAGATTAAGTGAGTGGTCCAGTGATTTACCTCTCCAAAGTCCCTCCTTTGACCAGATATTGTCCAAGGGCTTTTATATTGGTGCTCGAGGGTCAGTCGTATACGATGGTCGACTTTCCGAGTGACAAATTCGTACCTACATTCGATCGTCGTCTCGGTATGTGTGAAACCATGCCATGCGGCATCGTCCCGAGTTTTCTGGAATGGGACTTGTCGAGATGTCGCTTCTCGACTTCGGCTCGACGAAAGAGGAAGACAGTCCTTATGTTGAGTGGCAGGAGTGTATCCGACGTGACGCCTGATCTATGCCCCGAGGGCTCACGTTCGTGTTGACGCCGGAGGTAGATCATAACGCGGCAGAGATCCGAAACACTTGTTATCAGAAACCAATAGGTAATAGCACGGTTAAATCTGCTCGCATCCCAAAAAGACATGGCTGTCACTCGTAGTCGTGGAGACGAGAGACAAAAGGAGACATTAATTCGACAGCATCAGCTGCCATACTTTTTCCCGTGGGTGACCATTGATCGAACAGTTCGATGGATCGTGGCATCTCTCTATCTCATACAATTCCCGGTTTCTGGCCCAAAGTCACTGGCGAGATTGATGTCGATCTCCTTCCAAATCGAAGTCGGTAGATTTGCGGGCTTACGTACCCGCAAAGAATCTGTCTCATATCTTTCCTTGCGTCGGACGGTGATATTGGACGTGCAATTTTCGTCGCATGTCCCAAATAATGCGGGCATTCAGGTCATACTCTTCGACTTTGACGTCGCAAACTACAAAAGCCAATACTATTCCATGGCCGACGGTGCCTAAGTATATGTTGAAATGTGGTAACTATGGCTTCGGTGTGTCGTCTTGCTCAATATCGCATCATCATTAGAGGTAGTTTCTGATCTTAATTTTAAGCTCGACCAACGTAACCCTAATCATAATCCTAATCTTAATCCTAACTCTATCACTCTTCATGATAACCCTGTGATACACAAAGCATTTAATTTTAATCTTAAACCCTTTACGATGTAGGGGTTATATAGTTGACCATACGATCCTATCAAAAATATATGTTCGAGTCTTTTTTTTTTCTTTGTTCATTTGACTTTTTCTATTATTGTGGAAGGTTAAACCGTTGGAGCCAAAAATAATGTCACCAAATTTACATAAAGATACTAATAAATATTAATAAGTATAGAGTTTGAGAGGATTTATCTCTCCTAACGATCATTTAAATGAATTGAATAAGATGATGCATTTATATGTGTTTGTTTATGACTCTATTTTGTAAAGATTAACAAAAGAAATACCCAAACAAATACAATATAATTATCAAAAAATTATATAATATTTTGAGTTTTAAGCCTAATTCCAACACATCATGTATAAATTCTATCTTGCTCTTATTTGAGCCAACCTAATAGAAGTTGATATCTTACCGACATGATATGAACGGTATATCTTTTTTTTTTTTTTGTTCATTTGACTTTTTCTATGAACATGGAAGGTTAAAGGAGCTAAAAATAACATCACCAAATTTACATAAAGATATTAATAAATATTAATATAATAAATATAAAGTTTGAGAGAACTTAAAAGGCATGTAAACGATGTCTTTTGGTGAAATTTTATCGCTATATGTAAGATTGATCAAGATTTATCTCTCATACGAACATGATCATTAAATGAATTGAATAAGATGATGCATTTATATGTGTCCGTTTATGATTCTATTTTGTAAAGATTAACAAAAGAAATACCCAAACGAATACAATATAATTATAAAAAAATATAATATTTTGAGTTTTAAACATAATTCCAACACATCACATTCGATTGTCATTAAATTCTGGACCCTTTAGAATATCATATATCTTGCTCTTATTAGAGTCAACTTAGTAGAAGTTGATACGATATGATATGGACGGTATATCTACTTTGCTATTTCAATTAGGAGCCTCGAAGAAAAAGAGTTTCGATGACTTCGTCCTTCTGCATGAATGGGCCTCGGACCTTAAATCTTAAATTTTAAATCTTAATTTCTTCGGGTGTTTATTCGTACATTATTTGTCAAGAGTGGTTAAGCAAAAACTATTGTGAAATTGAGTTGTAGCATTCAGAATAAATCACATATAAAGAAGGTGATATGTTTTTCTTAACTCAATCGTAGCGTTAGGTTTTGAAAATGCTGATGTTGGTCCAATTCGGATCTCTTCATAGTTTTTGATCGAAATGGCTGCAAGATAGCTTGATAGTCCACAAAGTTGGTGCTTTCCCTGTTTCAATGCATCTAAATAGGGCTTCGGGTTTCTCTTGAACCTGTTGAGCCCATCGAAAAGAATTATTCTTTGTATTCTTCCATTGCCAATGTCATTCGCTTCTCAACAAAACTAAGATAGAATTGTTAGAGATGTCTACAGGATGACATCGTTAGGAAGGAAGGTTAGAAAATAAGCATCATTATGAATGTTGGAGAAGTCAAAAAAGAGATTGAGTAAACGATATATATATATATATATATATATATATATATATATATATATATATATATATATGACATGAGATGCCAAGTGGAGAGGTGGCATATTGGTGATAAAGAGATGAGACTTTTAAATCATAAGGAATCGGCAAATACTAATTTTTCATATTAAAAATGTTAGTAGATTTAATATTGATGGATCTTCTTCAATGAGATGAAAAATGTACCTATAAATTTATAGGTCACAAGATTATCTCTCCTACGTATCTTTGCTCTAATGTAAAACTATGAGTTAAGGCTGATCACAATTTCAAAGCCACTAGTTCTGGTTTCATAAAATTTAAAGTCAATCGGTTTCAAGTGGTTCAGTTACTGAAATCATCAGTTTAGTTTTAATTTTGATTTGAAAAAGACTAAAGTATTCTACCAAGATTTATATCTAAGTCAATTTTCAAATATGTTTTTTAGTTTGTTGGTCTCTATATACTCTTTTGGTTTTGAAATTTTTCTCTCATCCAATAAGTGGTATCAAAGCCCAAATGATTTTGGTGATTAAAGGTATTGAAAAACTAATGTTAGATATTTTCGTTGGCTTTACTTATAAAGAAATTTGATAGAAAAAAAAATTTTACTAAGTGATAGAGGAGGGTAAAAGATATTATTGAGTAAGACCTAATAAGAATATTGAAGGGACGAGCTAGTAAGCTAGAAACGAAGATTAGGAGAGACTTGAAGTAAAGTTTATGAGTACTATTCGTCCTTACATCGTCGATCATATTATCAATAATATTATTGATGATGACTCCATAGTGTTATTTGAGATAAGTTAGAAACAAATTATATAGTAAAAAAATTATCTAACAAGTTATATAGGCTAGGGATAGAGGAAGATAGAGACTTGATATAGCATATGGATATATTCAAAGGAATATTAGATAAACTAAAGAAAGTTGATGTGAAGATGGATGAAGAAGATAAGGTGTTGTTGCTTCTTGCATTGCTTGTTGAACCTTATGACAACTATGTGGAGAAGATACTATGTGAAAAGGATCCAATAACTCTAGAATAAGTTGAAGAAGTTTTAATGTCTCATATTACTAAGAAAAAAGATAAATTTGAGAATATGGATGGTGGAGTATTAGTTGCTTAGGATGGAGATGGAGATCAAGACTTAGGTCTTTGGATGCTGTTTAGTATTATAGATGCAAAAAATATGAGTATATCAAGTAAAACTATATGAAAGAAAAGAAAAAGGAAGAAAAAGTTCGATATGTGCTCTTCACGGTGATAGAGATGTTCTCGCAATCTCCAAAGCAATGCATCTTTCTAAAAAAAATTAATTTTTAGATTTTGCCTATGTTACTCATATTCTCAAAAGAATTATTTTGATTGAGTGAATGACATGATAACTAATAAATTAAATTTAAGTGATAACTTTATAATAGAAGCAATCTGTGTTGATAAAATGAAGATCTAAGAGGTAGAGGATTTGACTTATATTCCAAGGATGTGAAAATTACTCTAATTTCATTGAATCTTTTAGATTCTCAATGTTATGATTTAAAACCAGAGTTAGAGTTTTATAAATTACTTTGCATGATCCTAATGAATAGAAGATTATATAAAGATGGGATTTGCCGAATCACATTAAATATTACATTGATTTTCTAATATATTTTTTAGCTCGTTAATCTCTAAGTAATTTTGTGATTTTGAAAATTTTCTCTCGTACTCTAACACCATCAAATAGTTAATCTAATTTGATTGGATCGATTAGATTCCAGTTTGAATGGAATCATGAGCTCTAATGCACTGCAGGAAGGGTTCTAAGGTAACAAAACTATGACGCCTTTATTATTTATTGCATCGAAGATGATAAAACTATGACAACAATTAATGCTCAAATCTCTTCTCTTGAATCAATGATCGAGTATAACTCATTGAATTTTCACTAAATTTTTTTTTATTTTTTTTTAAATGACTAAAGTGAGATAGTAATATATTTAGTATTTTTTATTTTTTATATAAATTTAGGATGATTAATTTTGAAATATGATAGTTTTGGGTTGAGTCTAACTTTTTAAATATTCATCAAACTTATTCAAACTTCTTTAGAATTATTAGGATAAGATATAATATGTTTTTATTTTTTTTATTTTTATATAAATTTAGGATGATTATTTTTTAAAAATAATAGATTTCTATATTGAATATGTGGTCGATTGTAATCTTTTTTTTTAATATAAACTAAAGAATTGGAGGAGGTGATGGTGTTAGAGTTGGAGGATGAGAAGATGAAGATATAGTAGTGATAAGACATATTTTGTACTCTAGCTACGTCGTAACCCATGCCCTTGCCACATCAGTACGAGGGGGAGACTTTTATGCGCCAAGACAAAAACCATGCCGAGGCACCCCTCGGTACGTCCCATCCCGGAAAGCTCGGGACGACACCGCCTGGTGCCATTCCGCGCATTCCAAGACAACGATCATACGAAGGTACCACCTTGGCACTCTAGTATCGATCGCCATGCCAAACCTGTGTATAGATAATCCTCGCATAATAGTATAAAAGCCCCTGATCGATATCTGACTAGGAGGAGAGGAAAAAAGAGAGAAAACAGGACAACCACTAACTTAATCTCCAAGGGGTTGAAGTTGGGAACCCTCCCCTCCCCCCCGATGAGGGCCTTATGTGCAGGAGCTCGGCCACCCTGCGACCGCAATCGAGAGACACCTCGACTAGAGATGACATCACTTCTCCAACCTCACGATACGACCGACGCCAGCTCCCCCGCCCCCTAGGAACGCCTTCTCGGAAGACGAATCCGATGGCCCGACCCTCGACCCAACCAGCTCAAACATTCCTCTCGACATTGACCCGTGGACCAAGTCGTGCTGACCCTCCAATCACGATGCATCAATTCCTCAACGAGTAGAAGGAGAATGGAGGAGAGAAGGTGACATTGGAGCGGGGATCGTGGACGGAGGTTAAGGAGACGGAGGAGAGGGAAGAGGAAGCTAAGAGTAAGGATAAGGTAGAGATTGGCGATGGGGGTTTAGGGAGGAGATGAGCTTAATTTAAAGAAATCTAAAATTAATCTAATTTAATTAAATAAATAAGATTTAGTTTAACTAGCTTTAACTAAAAAAATCAGTTCAATCTTAAAAAATCATGCCAAACCTAATAAAAAGATAATTACTTTATATTTTTATAATTTTATTAAGAATATTTTGATCAAAATTATAAAAAAATCCCTTTTGCAAAAATAAAAAACGGGGCATCATCTCATAAAAGCCCTTTAATAACAGTTTATTTTAGATAAAAATTGTCCAAATTAGATCCTGCTTTCGATTGGTCCCGCATGTGAAACGTGTCTCCTCCTTAGCCTTACCTGTGCGTCCGATTTTTCTGCACATCCACGACACGATACGCCATCGATCATTAAAGATCGCAAAGGTCCAAAAGTCCATACCACAATTTTCAACTAAAACCTACGCTTATTTTCTTCCCCAAAAAATCATATAAAACGAATTTATTTATTTATCCCTTAAACGA
The DNA here is from genome assembly GCF_036884655.1 of Musa acuminata AAA Group. Lineage (NCBI taxonomy): Eukaryota > Viridiplantae > Streptophyta > Magnoliopsida > Zingiberales > Musaceae > Musa > Musa acuminata. The sequence continues at coordinate 36,262,978 of NC_088340.1, forward strand.
TGCCATGCCGCGCCACCAATCCATCATATTAGATAACAAATATTATTATGAAACGGAAATAAATATTTTTATGTGAGCAGTGTCATCGAGGACGAAAACATAAATCTAATGAATGTGGAATCGGACAGTCGAAAGCAGCGCTTGTTTCTCCTCCTCACTCGCTCTCCGTGAACGCAGATTTAGATCTGGGGGAGAAAGGGCGAGTGGGCGATACAAATCTGGGGGACAGATAAGATAAGATTGATCGAACAGCAATCAACTGGTGCTCAACCAGCAAGCAGAGTCGAGATGATCCAATCTCTCGTGACCTTGAAGCTGCTGCCAGGGTTGAATCCCGCGACGAAAGCCACCTCGGGAAGAGGCTGGCCGACCCGTGATATCGTGGAAAGAGGAGGCGGTGGGATCGGAACGAGAAGGCGATGTGCGAATGTTAGGGAGGCGAAAGCAACCTCATCGTCGCTTCCTACCCCTCCGGATGGGGATCGGGATCGGGATCGGGATGGCAAGGAGGAGGGCGAGGAGGGGGCCTCTTCCGCCGCCGCTTCGTTCCTGTTTAGGAGCCAGACGTATGCTTTGCTCAAGCAACAGATGGCGGTTGCGGCCAAGTACGAGGTGGGCGTCGCTTCCCCTGGCTTCTTCTTCTTCTTCTTCTTGAGTTTGTATCCGGACAATCTAGTATTCGATGTTGTCCATCGATTCTGCTCAAATCTATTCTATTCTTGATGAAATTTTTTGCATGGGTTCTTGCTATGAAATTTTGCAAGTATAAACTTGCATGCAACCTCTGCATAAAAATGACCATGCCTGCAAATCATCAACATTTGATGCGTGATTATGCTTTGATATACAACTTTGTAACTGCTCCACAGCTCTACTTTGTCGTGAGGATCTGCAATCTCGTCTGGGTAGTATTTCTTGGCAACATTCATCTTGAGTGCTTGTATGGCCATAGACTGGAACTGATAATGGACACAACAAATTGGTAGCATTACATCACTCGAAGTTTTTCCTTTTTGTTGAGGTGGCGGGTGTGTGGATTTTATTAGAAAGATAGGGAAAAATATTTTTATTCGCGAACAATTAGGCATTGTTATTTAAGATGATATGAACATATGCCAACTAGATTTATAGGCATTGTAGACAAAGACTTAATTATTCTTAATTTAAATAAAATATTACTTTTGCATAGCTCAACGACAGTAAAATGAAATTCATGTAGCCACCATAAATAGTTCAGGCTTTATGGTTTATTGTATATTGTCACCAGTGTCTCTACTCTGCTTTGATGTTTTCTTTAATGTTCTTATACTCTTAAAATTCGACCATTTCCCCCTTTATGTTCATTTCTTTTCCTCTTTTGACACTGAGGATCACGTAGGAGTAGAGGACTAATTAAATTTTTAGCTGTTTGGCATATTCTAGTATTGTGCTACTATCAACTGTAAAATTCTCTAATAGATATGTGAGTAGGTATTTTTAGATTTTGACCCATATATATAAATGAGTTCGGCATATCTTACAAAGTCTTAGTCTTCTCTACTGCCATAAGGCTGTTCTGGTTCTGTCAGGACTACAAAGAGGCTGCTAGAATCAGGGATTCCTTGAAATTCTTTGAGGAGGAGGAGCCAGCATTGCACCTTCGCAAGTTGATGAGGAAGGCAATTGAAGAGGAGAGATTTGAGGTATTATATTATGATATTCTTTTGCATCATGAATTTTTGGTTCTCGCATAGGCAAATAAGTTGTTCAGATCAAAATATTATTCATGTGGATAAGTATGCTTTTTGGGGCATCCCGAATTGCACATTATTTTGAGACAATAAAATAAAAGGTCACTGGTTGCAAAAATTAAGTGGATCCGGAAAGTGCTGCCCACCCGTCTGATCACCAAGTCCTCCAGCAATTGCTCAATTTGCTATGGTACATCTACAGGCTCATATCTTGGACTACCTCGGCTATGTGTTGACTTCTTAACAATCCAACTGGACTACCTCTGGTTATATTTCAATGAGTTAACAATATTCTAATATCAGAGCATGCTTTCCAGGATGCAGCCAAATACAGGGATGAGTTAAAGATTATAGCACCACATTCCCTCCTCAAATGTTCGAGTGATGCTACTACTCTGGTAAAATTCCTCTGTGTGTATTTTGTTTGATTAGTTTAATTTGTGTTCATTATTCAAATTGATGGTTTCATCATCCTTGAATGCTAAGTTTTACCAATGCGTTGACCAGTTCTACTAATTGGTGATTGACTAAATGTGTAATTTTGATAGGAGGCGACTGATCATGCTTGTCTTCTCTCTATATTTTGCAAATTTTGAGCTTCAAATTTCAGGAGCTTGCTGTCATTAATTGAATTTTTGAAGTATTCATTTCTTTTTATGAAGTTGTGATAGTTGCCTTTTAGATCTTAATGATGATTTATTGGTTTATGGCATCACTATAACCTACCATTTCTCACAGGTACAAAACCATCTCAAAACATCATCATAAATCAACCAACAAAGTACTACCATGACAAGCTATTTAATCTTATTTTCATATTAATTTGGGTTCATTTAGAAAATTGAATTTTAGGATGAATGCCAGGGTATCTATCATGAGCAGAGAAATCTTTTTTTATTTGATTATATTCAAATGAGGAGAGAGAGGAAGAGAAAGATGTTACTAGTGAAAGATAATGATGAATGATAGAAAAGATAATAAGCAAAAATGTTAACTATTAGACTCAATTTTGCGCAAGGGGTAACTTGGAATGAAGTCTCATGCCTCCTTAGATACCATATGCAGGTAATGGAATTACATCATAGTTAATTAAAATGTGACCTTCCACTACTTACATGTTTCGGAGAAACATAATTTGTTCATTTGTTAATCTTTGACCACACTCTCTTCTCCCTTTTTTTGGACCCCCAACACAAGAAAAGGCAAAAAAAAAAAAGAGAATATAACATCTTATATATTAAGGCATAACAGTCATTGGATCTTTCCTTATTTAGCTAAGATATCTTTTATATATGTTTTGAAACTTGTAAAATAACTCTTCAATTAATAATTGAAATCAAGGTTTGCAATACCGTTTTGGATGGTCTGGTACAGACTGTATTTACTGATCCAACAAACTATCAGTACACGAACCAGGATAAACTGGGCGATATGCCCAGCACAAAAGTTATATTATCCTGTATAAGGCCTTCAAACTTAGGAATGTAACTCTCATACTTCACATGTAGACAATGGAATAACATCATCAAAAATTAAATTGCAATCTCACTCCAATAACATCATCAAAAATAAAATATTTTCATTCATTCACTTTTTGATCTTCAATTTAGATCATTTCTTTCTTATGGACCCCAAATACAAGAAAAATAAGATGAAATTATAAAATAGAAAGAATATAATAGATTCAGATTACACCAATATATACGTCCATGTATCAAATAATTGTAAGCATATAGTCATATATAAATGAAATGTTATCCTGATATGAACAACTGCATCTGTATCCTTTTGAAAACTTGTATGCCCCTTTTGAAATCTCAAAATTTTAGGGTATTCGAGTGCAAGTCAGGAGTGTTTATATCGAGAGCCGGAGCCATCCATCCAAGTGGCAATACTTTTTTGCCTACAGAATACGAATCAGTAATAATTCACAGCATCCTGTTCAGCTTCTAAGAAGGCATTGGATCATCACCGATGCTAATGGTCGAACCGAGAATGTTTGGTCAGTCAAGTTCTTCTAGATGTTCTTATGTTCTTCGAAAGTTCTTCCTAACTTCTCTTTTTATTCAGGGGAGCAGGTGTAATCGGTGAACAACCTGTTATACATCCTAGGACTGGATTTGAGTATTCTTCTGCTTGTCCATTAAGCACCCCTAGTGGAAGAATGGTATGCTTTACTTACTATCTTCCCGTCATAGAATAATTACAGTTTTTGAATAAGTAAATCATGTTAAAAGAAATATGACATCATACAAGAACACAAATGGTGCTTCTGTCTGTATTCTGTAGATCAACTCTTAAACATTTTGCTTTCAAGTAAATTAATCTGTCTTTGATGCCTTTATGATATTTTGTACAATATCTATGACAATCTACATGACAGTTGGTGAATGAGTTAGGACTTCAATTGACATCTAAATTTTCATATTTTAGATCATTTTACCAGATATATTTAAATTTCATCTACGTGTACAGGAAGGTGACTTTGAAATGAAGCGCATTGATAAGGTGGGTTCACCAACCTTTAATGTAGCAATTGCCCCATTCTCTCTGTCCATAATGGGGGATGACAATGATGGGCTCCTCTAAGACCAAGCAGAACAGAGCATGACGCTTCGTAAATAAATTGATTTGCTTCTGGGCGTGGATTAGAAGCAGTGGCAGAAGGTTAATCAATGATGTTGTATAATAATAGCTGAGGTGTGTAATATTAAGACAATCGGTACAAGGTGAGTGCGATATGTCTCAAGTTCAAGTTTACGTGTAAGCGTCATGTACCTCATTTAATATAATATATATATATATATATATTTTTTTTGTACAAAAAAAGATGGGCTTTGAGGTGATCTATGATCACATAATTATTTGAAATGTATTCTCACTAGATTATTTTGGATTGGCAAGTTATCCTTCTTAGCCATTATATTTAATATGTTATGATGGATAAAGTATCTAGCCATTTTTGTGGTTATATTTTATGATTCCCATTTTATTTGTTAAAACTTATAAATATAGAGTTTTTTTATTTGTTAAAACGTATAAATATGTTGAATTCTTTTCTAATAACTTAAACTTTTGAGATTTATCATTACCTAATTAAAATTTTTAAGATAATATCAGAATAGGTCATGAGTTTGAATCCTACATATGAGTTTCCGTATCGGTTCTTCATTTAGGCTAAGCTCATTTGTGTCTCATTTTTCATTCATTCACCACCGATTGAGCTCATTACTATTTACCCACATATTAGTTTTTGTTTCATAATGCTTAATTAAGATTATTTGTCCAATTCTTCATTATCTCTAGTATTCTGATTTCTATATTTTCAAAAATTATATTACGATCTCTATATTTTATTCTTGTTTTCTCTTATGCCGTCGACTCTACTTACAGAAATTATATCTCAGAGTCGACGATATGAGAAAAAATAAGTATGAAATAAACAGATAATTAATTAAATAGAATAATATATATTTAGCTTCACCAATCATATCGATGGCTCGTTGTACAATTGATTGTGTTCGTTACTCAAAATGTAGAGCAGACCGGTGAACAACAGAACAGTTCTCCAAATTCACAAATGTCTCGATGCCCGAGTTCTCAGCACTTCCTTCGCTAGACGCATAAAAGTATCTGAACACGGGACCAACTCCTTCATGATCATGCCATCATAGAGGAGAAGCGCCCTCCCCACATCACCCTCGACACAATACCCTGCGATCAACGAATCATACATGCAACTCGTGGGCACCAATTCCTTCGTCGTCCCCCCGATGCTAAGAAACTTCTCAGCCTCAGTGACCTTTCCACATCGACACAGGTTCCTGATCATGGACGTGTAAACAACAGGATCAGATCCGATGCCTCTGTGCTCCATTTCGTAGTACAGTTTAAGGACTTCTCGAGCATTTCCAGTATCCCCATACCCATCGATGAGGCTCAGGTACATGTCCCGGTCGGGGACGAGTCCCTTCTCCAACAAAGAAGTCAGCATTCGATTGGCCTCCTCGACCTCCCCGGCTTTGCAGAGTGTGCTCAGTATCTCATTGCAAGCGCTGCAACTTGGCATGAACCCGTCGTCGAGCATCTTCTCACAATGCTTCAAGCTCTCCTCCCTCCTCCCGGTTCTCGACAACCCCACGATCAGATGATTGTAAGTCTCGTCGTACGGTCTCAGTCCCATCGAGAGCATCTCTTCCATCAGGCGAACAGCCTCTTCGATGCTTCTCTCGGAGTAGGATCCTATCAAGGAAGTATAAACGAAGGAATTCAAGCTGCAACTTCTGTTGATCATCTCGTTCCGTGTCTCGTATGCCGAATCTAGGTTGGGCATCTTGCAGTAGGCAGATATTATCAAAGAATAGGCGATATCGTCGAGCACCATGTTCCTCTGTAGCATTCTCTTCAACAGCATGATCGCTTCTTCGGCCCTGCCCTCCTCAATGATCCTGAAAGCCAGTGCGGCATTCACGATCACGCCGGGAGGACAACGCTTCCCGTGGATCCTATCCAGAACGCCCACCATCTTTGGCAGAACCCCCGCCTTGCACATCACGTCAACCATGACCTGCGTCGTGGCTTTGTTGGGGTATATCCTTCTCACCAACATATACTCAAACACCTTCCAGGCCAAGCCACTCTGACCGGATCTCTGTGCCACGCGCAGCATCGTGTTGAAGCTGATTAGACTCGCATCGAATCCGCGGTCTCCCAAGTATCTGCAAGCGTCGAAAGCTGCCCCGACCATTCTCATGTTCGAGTACGTCTGCAGCAGCAGATCGAAAACGCGGCGTCCGGGGAGGACAGCTTCGTAAGTACTCAGAAGCACCTCCGCGACCGAAGAACCCCGGGCGTACTTGCCGATTGCCGATTCCAGCAGCGCCCGCGCGTCGACGAGAAGCCCGGCGCGGACGAGGATGTGAACGATGAAGCAGTAGGAGCGCAGGTCGTGCTCGAAACGCCTGGTCCGGGATGACCAATGGAAGAAAGTCAGCGCCTTTTTGGCGTCATCAGGCTCCTTGAGATCGAGAAGCACGCTCTCCACAAGGGGTTGGGTGAGTTCTACGGATCCAAAACTGGTGGTTAAGCTGTCAAAGCTCCAGCCTTTGCTCATCGCGCTGGTGATCACGAAGGAAATCTCAGGAAAGACGGGCTCTTTGTGTTGTTCGGCGCGGTGAGGAGGAGAGAGGAGGGTTCGGCAAGCACAAAGGGATCGGTGGCGAAACTGGCGGCTTTCAGCATTCGTCGCCAGGGGTCGAACGCGGCGGAGGACACAGGCGACGCTTCGAACGATGACAGTACACATGGAACTCATTCCCCAAGTAAACGACATGAGCGATGCCGGGACGGATTAGGGTTAAAGGTCGCCCGAACGCTGACACCCTTCGGCTTCTCTTCATCCTTTTGCTTGTCTCATCTCCTCCTCTATACTCACTCAAAACAATAGAATTAATGGCTTCATTTGATTCCTATTAACTCGGTGATCAATTAAATCCTATTCAAACCAAATGGAGCTCAAGTGAACAATCAATCTATTTAAGTTAATCTCAAACATTTAATCATAGTTCAAGCTCTGTAAATTTCGACCAATTATGGCAAAAATATCTAACATAAGGGAAACCGCGAGAGAGAAATATCTATGTCTACATCCTTTAGCAAACACAAATATCTTAGGGGGGAGCGGACTGCGGCAAGTTTGGAGAGTGCAATCTTGTCTCCTCCATCGGCGATCAATTGCTAGAAAATGATATCCTGTAGCAGAAATCCAGCAGCCTTTGCCTTCTCGATGCCCGATAAGCCTGGGAAGGTTGATCGCACCTTCCATTTCCGGTCAACCAGCAAGACATCAGTGTACAAGTACTCACTCCTAGCTGAAGAATCTGTTTGGGACTCGAGTTTCAAGCTGGAGACTGAACTCTCATCTTCTCTTTTCTCATTCTGCTACTGCTTGCGTTGTGATTCTCCTGGTTTCCAGTGCTCGATCGAGAGGGGCAGCCACCGGAATCAGATGTTGCAGCGGAAAGAAAGGCCGAGAGGATTCCGTGCCGAGGAATTACTATGAACTGCTTGGGGTCTCTACTGATTCCACCCCTCAGCAAATCAAGGATGCCTACCGGAGTTTACAGAAGAAACACCACCCAGATATCGCCGGCCAAAAGGTCTCTTACTGGTATTTTTGAGGCTGAAATCTTCCATGATCAGGACAAACAGTGACTTGAATTCATTCACTCTGGTACCTGTTCTATCTCAGGGCCATGACTACACGCTGATGCTGAACCAGGCGTATCGTACATTGATGAGAGAGGAATCAAGGTCAAGATACGATACCGCTTGCGGCAGGAGATCTGAATGGTCTGGGAGCAACTTTTCTGGGTTAGGTTACAGTTCATGGAATGGACCATTGGGATCACAAGCTCTCTTCGTAGATGAACACAGATGCATAGGTGGAAACCTCATGAAATCTCAGTCATCACACGTACTTGTACTGTAGGTACGAAAGTTCTGGTCGCTGTTCTCATATATGTTGGGTTGCAGGTTGCCAGGAGTGTGTCCATCATGCAAGCGAGACGTTCGAGATGGATGAAGCTTTTGGGAGTGCTCGCGTCAAGGTTCAGTTCGGAGACCATGCCAAGAACATAGAGGTAAACTTGCTACCACATGAGCTGAATCAATGCCCACGCCACATTTGAGCCTCTGTTCTGTGGAAGATTTGAGAGGGTTTCGAACGCAGGTTTCAGTCGATTCATGCCCCGTCAACTGCATCCATTGGGTGGACGCAGAAGAGCTGCCATTGCTGGAGTTCCTGGTTCGCCCGCAACCCAGGAAGGCCTACGGTGTCTTCGGAGGAGGATGGGAGAGGCCTGCAGATGTTTTTGCTGCTGCCAAATCCTTGAAGAAGCAACTCAAAGAGCAAGAAGAGAAGAAACACAACCGGGATCATAAAGGTACAAACAGTAGCTTCTGACTCCTTTCTTTTTCTCAGTCAATGAGACAATCTTTAGCCTCATGGAACATATTAATGAAAGCAACATGCAGAAATCTACTTGAGATTCCGTGAACTTTGATGCAATTTTGCTGATATCACTGCAGGAGATGCAGAGATAGAACCGGAGACACCAGCCCAAACAAAAGCGAGATATCACGCCGGTATGAAGTTGCAGTTCCAAGAACTCCTCCAAATGTTTGGTCGTCTGGGAGAATTCTTCGTTGCAGAGGAATCTAAGGAGAAATAGGTTCAAGAAACGGATTGGTGGCACGTAAATGAAACTATGTGACGGCATCTTATTGAAACAATCATGCATGTAGTGATGGAAATATATGGTTAGAACTCTTTGGTGTTGATACAGATGACTTTATATATGATGAGTTTGTTTTATACTTTAAATATATACTTTGAATTATTATATGGTTCGATCGTACGATTAATTTTGGGTACATATGTCATTAGTTAATGAACTTAGAATTAAGATGTGATAAGGGATCATTTGGCCATCGATCATTGGTGTGGCCCATAGGCTCGTGTGAAATTATCGATGTACCCACATGGTTTTACCTCTGAGGGTAAAGAATACCTAACAGACTTGTGAACACGGACTTATGAGCCTTTGCTTTTCATCCTCCTCAATCAGACTAAATGACCTCATCAGTAGAGGCAAATATTTACTTCTCATGTGAGACTATGTCATAAATGTCACAATTCTAATCGATCAAGAAATGATATTTTAATTTTGAAAAGGGGATAAATGAAAATTTTGCCTTCCATGATTCTTCCTAATTTGGAGCTCCGACGGAATGGAGCGTTCCTTATCGGCGGACCATTATGCCCTGGACATTGTTCCAGCGCATCCGGTCTCCGTTGTCATTGCAAGCGAGCGATTGCCGGCGGTGAGAGATGTCATTGCAAGCAATTGTCGATGCTGCGCGAAGAGGAGGAGGAGAACGCGAGCGAGCATTGGGAAGGGGTGCGGATGGCAGCCTCTGCCGGCTCATCCCTCTTTCTGACCTCTCGATCGCCGACGCTGACGGATCCGGGCTTGCGGGCCTCGGCAGGGTTGCTGGGATCGTCGTGGCCATGGATTCCGCGGAGGAGGGCGGCGACGTCCTTCATGGTGGGGCGGTCGTCGGTGCGGGTGCTGGTGCAGAGGAGGGCGATGCCGAGGGCCTGGAGCATCTCCTGGACCTGGGGGTCGGCACGCCCCTGGAGCCTGGGATCCACCACCTCCGCCGGGTCACGCTTCCTCCTGAGGTGGTCCTGCACCCACTGCACCACGCTCTGCCCCTCCCCGAACGCTGGGTCCGCCGGCCTCCTCCCCGTTATCGTCTCCAGCAGCACCACCCCGAAGCTGTACACGTCGCTCTTCGTTGTGATCCTCGTCATGCACCCGTGCTCTGTTCCGCGCAGAGCAAATGCAGCAATTAGTGGACGTGATGACAACTCAGATTAGCTGTATGATCGAGCCAACAAGAAGAGAAGATGATGAAGGACAAGACTTGAGCTAACCGGGAGCAATGTAGCCGTAAGAGCCAGCGAATGCGGGCGTGTGGGAATCGCGCCTGTCCGCTCCGCCGTCGTCCACCACTCGAGCGAGGCCGAAATCCGCGAGGCAAGCTTCGTACCGCTCGCCCAGGAGGACGTTCTCCGTCTTCACGTCGCCATGGATGATCGCTGGCACGCAGTCGTGGTGCAGGTAGGCAAGCCCCTCCGCCACCCCGACGGCAATCCCCAGCCGCACCTCCCACTCCACCCCCGCTACCGTGCCTCCGCCGTGGAGCAGCCCGCCCAGCGTCCCGCTCGGGAGGTAGTCGTAAAACAGTAGCCGGGAACGGCGGTTCGCCGCCCACCCAAGCAGCCGCACAATTTTCCGGTGCCTCACGCGCGCCAGGGCTCCAATCTCGCACGCGAAGGCCGCGGCTGCCGCCTCATCACCCGTGCGGAACTTCTTGACGGCGATCAGCGCCCCCGTGGCCGGGATCCTCACACGGTACACCACCCCGGACCAACCCCGTCCGATGACATTCGACGCCGTGAGTCTCCGGGCCACATCGACAACACCAATCTCCATCTTCTGGTACAGAGTCACCTCCCACGGCGGCGACAAGTCGCCGTCCTTCTCCTCCTCATCGCACCCGTCCTCGCGTTGGGCCCTTCTCCTGCTAACAAGGGCGATGGCCGCCGTGGCGAATAGCACGACCGCAGCCGAAAGGAGCACCGCCGTTGCGACGCGGCCAGCCCTCCGCGCGTTGATTCGGTCGCTGACATCGTCGAAACCGGAGCAGCGAGCGAGGCAGAGTGCTGGGTTGCCTTCTAAGTCGCCGATCGGGAGCTTGGAGAAGAAGACGCTGTCCGGGACGCGGCCGGAGAAGTTGTTGAAGGAGACATTAAGGGCAACGAGGTTTTCGAGGGCGGCCAGGGGCTGGAGGTCGCCCGAGAGCCGGTTGTGGGAGAGATCAAGCACCCCGAGCCGGATGAGCGCTGCGAACTCCGCCGGTATCTGGCCCGAAAGGTCGTTGTAGCTCAGATTCACGGCGATCTCCAACGCCATTATCTTGCCAATGGTCGCTGGGATCTCACCGGAGAGCTTGTTATTGCTCAGATCCAACAGCTGGAGCCGCGAGCACGAGCCGACCGCAGGCGGGATCTGGCCGGAGAACTGGTTCGTCGCGAGAGTAAGCTTTGTGAGTGAGGTCAGTAAACCGATTGCCGGCGGCAGATCCCCGCCGATGGAGTTATCGGAGAGGTCTATGTACTGTAGCGATACGAGGCCCTCGAAGAGCCCATCCGGTAGGCTGCCGCCGATGTTGTTGTCGTGGAGATCGACGAAGGTCAGATTCCGGCACCCCGCCATCGCCCCAGGGATGGCTCCCGCAAGCCGGTTCGAGCTGAGATCTAGGAAGCTGAGGTTCTTCAGCAGGCCAATCTCCGGAGGAATCGCTCCGGTAATCCCGTTTCCGTTGGCTCTGAAGCGGACAAGAGACGAGCAGTTGCCGACCTCTGGCGGGATTGGGCCGGACAAATCGTTGTCCAGGAGCAGCAGCTTGCTCAGGCTCCTCAGCCGGAAGATTCCCTTGGGGATGGAGCCAGTGAGATTGTTCTGCGACAGGTCCACGGCCTCAAGATTCTCGCAGCCGCCCATCTCCGGCGGGATTCCCCCTGTGAGCCGGTTAGCCCAGAGGTACAGCGTCCGGAGCTTCACCAGCAGGCCGATTTCTGCTGGTATCCCGCCGGAGATCAGGTTGTTGTCGAGCTCAAGGTCGGAGAGGTTCCGGCAGCGAGCGATCTCCGGCAGTATCGGGCCTGATATCTGGTTCACACTTAGCTGGAGCTCCCGGAGGTCAGTGATGTTGCCGAGGGTGGCGGGGATCCTCCCCGTCAAGCCGTTCATCGAGAGATCAACCACCTGAAGTTCGCCGCAATCTCCGAGCTCCGGTGGGATCACGCCTACCAGATTGTTCTGCCAGAGCAGCAGGTTTCGGAGTTTCTTGAGCTGACCCAGCTGCGGCGGAATGGAACCCGAGAGAGAGTTCTCGTAGAGGTACATGTTCTGCAGCTCCGCGCACTGGCCCAACTCTGGCGGGATTGGGCCCGAGAGCAGCGCGGTGTAGATGGCCAACGTCTGGAGATTCCTCAACGCTCCCATGCTGGGGGGCAGCGGACCGGAGATGCCGGTCTCCGCGAGGCCGATGATGACCATGCTGGTGCAATTGCCAATCTCCGGGGGCAATGCACCACGCAGGTTCTTGTTCCCTCCCGCCCGGAATACCTCGAGCCTCGCGAGTTGCCCGATGGTCGGCGGAATCTCCCCCTCGAGCTGGTTGTCGTAGACGACCAGCCACCGGAGCAGCGAGAGGTTGCCGATGGAGGCCGGAATCGGTCCCTCGAGTCGGTTGGAGTTGAGATAAAGGCGCTCAAGGCGGCTTCCCGGCCGGCACAGACCGTCGGGGATGGAGCCCGTGAGCGCATTGTCGCTGAGATCCAGGTGGACCAGTCGGGGGAGCTCTCCCAGCTGCGGCGGGATGGGGCCGGACAGATTAGTCCCGGAGAGCACCAGCTTCGAGAGGGAGCTCGCCAGCGCGCTCAGGTTGGCCGGCACGCCGCCCAGCAAGTCCACGTACTGCAGAGTCAACTCCACCACTCGCCCGCTGGCGTCGCAGGTGATGCCATACCACCGGCACGGGCTCGCGTCGTTCGGGTTCCAGTCAGCAAGTATTTCATCATTACTGCTATCACCATTCAAGCTCCGCTTCCACGAAAGCAGCGCCTCGCCCTGCAGGTCGATGGCGCGGGCGTCCATGGATAAGAGAACAGAGCACAACAGTAGCTGGAAGAAGCAGGAGGAGGAGGCCCTCCACACGCTTCCAGCTTCACCAGGCATCACCACCATGGACTACTACTATATTCACTGGCGCTCTCTTTTGCTGCCGGTGAAAGAGGAGAGCGTTGAGGATGTTGACGGAGGGAAACGAGGAGCAGCAGTAGAAAGAAGAAAGGGAAGAAAAGGAGAAGAGAGGTCCGACAATGGCTTACCATCACATATATACATAATAAATATAAATCACCTGCAGCGCTAACATTGAGAAGACCCAGAATCTCCGGATCCAAGACTTCCAGCCGGGCAATGAGCAGATGAAAACACAACCCGAGGTAACTTGTTGCAGACGTTTGGGCCGTCACAAATGCTAAGCAAGAGGTGGAGCAGTAATTTGATGGAGAAGATTCCCCTGCGTTGGCATAATGGCAGTAGCTATGAGCAGCATTAAGCGTCTCGTGACAGACAGAGGCAGTCTTAATTTAAGCCAACATTAACGTGGATCCCGATTCATCTTTTTGTCATTGACAATTGATGTTCTGTTCCTTGCTGAACTCTTACCACGAGAGCTACACACATCTGATAACATGCTGACTAATTGGGATCTGATTCCAATTAGGTCAACTAATCTTGTCAATCTCAAATCTATGGAGACTCATCGACATGATGCCTACCATACGACTGGGAAGCTACAGTGTGTTGTCGTACGGTCGGCTTTAATATATAGAACGTTATCGGGAGTCGATTAATTGAAATGCGATGTCGCTTTATCACGTGAGACGGTGGGGGCGCTTTGCCCGCCTGGTCGTGACGGTAGGTTTTGTATAGGGAGAGCAGTGTGTGATGGATGGCTAGTGGTAGGAGCATGTGTGTGTGTGTGTGTGTGTGTGTGCGCTTACATAGTAGGAGAGTACGGTTGGGATTTCAAACCTGACATGGTTACGATAATAATTGCAACCATCAGGGCCTCTGGTGGTGACGTGATGGATGATGAGGAGGATGGGAATCTAGGCACGAGGGAGGGGAGTGGGTAGGTCACATGCGATGAGAGAGAGAGAGAGAGAGAGAGAGAGAGATAGAGAGATGGTGGAGTGATCATGGAGGTCATAGTCTACGCTATTTTATTTGATGAACAGAGTTGCTAATCCGACGATTCAATTAGGTTTGCCGATGCGGTCATGTGGTCTCGTGCAAGCCTATTGTAGGGAAATTTTTGTCGATGGGCGGGTGAAAGAAAGAGACTAAACAAAACCCACCGATTGGTACCGAATTAGAATTGTCAATTTCGATTTCAGGATAGAATCAGAATCAAACATACAATCATTAATCTATTACAATTTTAATTTTAATAAATTTAATTTTTGGACATGATTTATCACCAAAACTTAAATTTTTTTAACACATAATAAGTTTTTTAATTAAATGATACTTATGATATTTACAAGGTCACTTGACATGTATCATCTTATATCAAAATCTAATTTTATTTTAAATAAAATAAAAATTAAACCGATTTGTTCCTCGGTTTCACACCAATAATATAAACAATATCCATACCTAATTATGATACCAAAAGAGGATAATACAATAGTAAACAAGTTGTCTAGATTTATTATTGTGTAGCTCATTAGGCATTAGACCTCCATGTGTCTCATCATGATCTCCATTTGCCTACCTGTTAGACTGTGGCTAAGCCATTTGGTAAGCCGGTTAAGAAGACTAAATTGCAGCTTTTGATACGGCCTTTGGATAAACCAAGTATCGAATTCATTAGCATATATATATGTTTATCTCATCAGGAAGCAATTAAGCCCCAAAACATAACACACAAGCATTGATCATAAAGACCCTCGAATTAAGCAATCTACAAGAGGAGGGGGGTGTGCGCCACATGGAAGAATGATTGGAACGGACTCCTAAACCAATTGGAAGTCTATCTTAGTGGCATTACTTATGGAATGATCGAAGAGGAGGGCTCCCCTTATGAGACACTCTCCGGGTTTTGCGGCTATTGCCCTCACTGGCTTTCTCTCTTTCGGCACACACTTTATATTATGGTAATAATTACCATCATCTCTTTCTTGTTCTTTTATGTTAGTGTATGGGATGTGACACTTTGATCTGTGCGTGGAGGATATATTCTGTGCTGCTGCTGTCATCCATCACCAGCATTCTTCTTGGCATTTCGGCGTTGGGGAGATATCATAGGAGGCGGCTTCTATCGGGCTGCGTATGCGCTTTTGTAGTGCTAAAACGTCTGTTTCGATGTTACATCAGTCAATCGAAGATGGACGCAACGCGCAAAATGTGTGCAGGAATTCTGGCATGTCTCCTCTACGTTGTGACATGGACGGATTGAGTTGCTTATACGGTGGAGTTTATTTTGATGATAAAGAAAAGAAAAAATACCACTGCTATCGGATTAGTAAATTGATTTTAGCCCATTTGAAGGTACTTTGACTAATCAGATTTTCATAGATCGTTATGAGTTCGAATCTTATTTCTATTATTTATTATTTTAAAAAATATGTTAACATTTTTTTGATATATATACGGGCAAGTAATAATAAAGGGACGATAAGATTTTAACATTAATTAATTTATTTATATTATTGACGATTGAATTTTTTTTCTCCTTTCTTATTCTTGGATCATGTTTTGGTACGAAGATAGATGACTCTTGACCATCAAACTTTTCTCACTTTAATTAAAAATTTAATTTATGATATTTTGTTGAAATTTGAAGGGTAAGTGATAAGGTATATTTTGGGTCAACGACACATCATAATCGATGTCACATCGCACTACAGTCGAGTTAGCAAGGGGAGCACCCCCACGCGCTAAGTCAGAATTCGTACCAATGTGTTGTTTGGTATGTCACGTCCCGGAAGTTCGTGACGGCGTCATCTGGCGTCGTTACGTGCGTCTCGGGATGACAACTGCATAAAGGTACCATCTCATCCCTCGAGGATCGACCCACCATGTTAAACCCCCGTACGACCGACCCTCGTACAATAGTATAAAAGCCCATGGCCAGCATCCGGCCAAGGGAAAGGACAAAAAGAGAAAAACAACTACTGACTTGTTCGTCGGAGGGGCCAAAGTCGGGAATCACCCGACGAAGGTCATTCTACCCTCGAGCTGCAAGCGTCCCGACCTGGGAGTTGCCATCTAGTGTATAAAGGCAAGTCGCTAACCAGCCTATAGACAGAGAGACGTTGCTCAACATCAATAGTGCCCGAACCGAGAAACTTTGATCAACACTCTATCGCGAGGGCTCGACCGACCTCGGCATCCAGCTCAACCAACTGAAGACTCCCGACATCGACCCATGGACCATGTTGTGCTAACTCATTAGCCACGGCACATCAGTTCACTAACATTTTTGGCACTAGAAGGAGGGTCATATCGTAGAAGCTCTCCCTGAAGGAGAACCACCGACCAGTCACCCCTCTGTCGGACCCGGAGACCAGTCCCTCCTCATCCTCAGAGACGGGGGGATCCCAGCTTTGATGTCAGATCGCTACTAGCGCCTGTTCAACGACCCAGGGTTGTTGTCCCCCGGACTTACCATAGGACCCTCGGTCGTATCGCCCGAGGCGTTCCTCAACCTGACCAAGCAAGTACAAGCAATAGCGGGGATGATGCAGACGCTCGTCCCACTCATTCCCCAAATCGTGCGGCTAGCAGCTCCCCCAACTGACCCGACTCAGTAAAGGCCGAGCAGGGAGCAGGTCAGGACGAGAGAAGCCCAAGAGCAGACGATAGACTCGAGAGGTATGCTCGAGCAGAGCATACTCGCACCCAGCCGAATCACACTGCCCCGCTCCGAGCCTGACACCATATCGTCCGACTCGGTGGATGACTCGTTCAGGATCTAGCTGTCCCGGGTCAACCAACGACTGGACGAGCTCCAACGCGAGTTCCAGAAGTCGTGGAGCGAGTCGAACGAAGGCAACTCGGGCAGATCCCCCTTCGCTCAGGAAGTATAGGACAAGTCGGTACCCCTCAACTTTAGACTGCCGGCATTGGAGACGTACGACGGCAGCTCTGATCCCACAGAGCACGTCGTCGTGTTTTAGGCACAGATGGCCCTCTATGGCACCTCCGTTACAGTGATGTGTCGGGCATTCCCGACCACCTTCAAGGGACCGGCACAAGTGTGGTTCAATCGACTATGCACATCTTAGTCTCATCTTTCGATCAACTCGCCAGGGAGTTCGAGAAGAATTTCCTCGCTAGCGTGTGACCCTGGCCTTCCATGGCCACCTTGCTCGTGTTATCCCAGCGCGAAGACGAGCCGCTCTCTCTGTTTGTGGCATGTTTTGCCTTTGAAATCCGGGGATTCCCGGACGGTCACCCTTCTTTAATCATGCAGGCGTTTCTGATGGGCTTGAAGCCTTTAAGGTTCTTCTGGTCACTGATCGAGAAGCCACCAGTAACTATCCCCGAAATACTCCAGCGCGCCAACCAGTACATCGTCGCCGAAGCTCTAGTGGCGAGAAAGCGCTTGGATGGGAAGAGGCCAAGGGTGGAATAATCCGAGGGAATGACCTCAACAGCCCGGGTGCAACCCCGCCGGAGGCCCGACCGACAAGAGCTACTGCTCTCGAGGCCCCCGCCTCTCCCTCTGAACACATCTCGTACCGAGATCTTCCTCCAAATCAGGGAGAAGGGTCTCTTGCGACAGCCCAACCCCATGAAAGCTACTCACAAAGATCAGTCCAAATATTGTAAGTTCCACCGGGACTACGGTCATGACACGAAAGACTATCATGACCTTCAGAATCAAATTGAGGAACTGATCCGGAGAGGTCACCTCGGGCGCAATCTTAAGGAACCCCGGGAAGCGACTCCACACCCCAAGGGACCCATCGAAAGATAGATCGACGTCATCTCTGGAGGACCAACAGCCGGCGACAACAACTCAACGATGAGGAAGGCCTATGCCCGGAGTGCGGTTGAGAAACATCCCCGGCCCGAGCTCGAGCTTGAAATCACTTTCGGAGCCAAAGAGGTCGCGCGCTCACATCATGACGATGCTTTGGTGATCTCCATTCGGATCGCCAACGCTTGGGTCAAAAGGGTGATGGTCGACACCGAGAGTTCCGTCGACATCCTGTACCTCGATGCCTTCAAGAAGCTCAATTTAACCAAGGAAGACCTCACCCCCATGGCGTTGGCACTCACTGGATTCATGGGGGATTTCATCTCCCTGCTCGGGACAACCATCCTCCCTGTCACCATTGGGGAAGAGCTGAGAGCAAAGACGATAATGACTACCTTTATGGTAGTCGACCTGCCCTCAGCCTACAACGTCATCCTCAACCGACCGACGCTTAACAAGTTAAAGGCGGTGGTATCCACCTACCACCGGGCCATTAAGTTTCCAACTTCAGCGAGGATCGGGGAATCCCGAAGTGATCTGGGAGAGTCAAGGCGATGCTATCTTACGATGGTTACTCTCCTGGGGAAGTCACGACCTCGTCAAGTCCCCGACCCCCGCGAGGGAACCATAGCGCCAATGCAGCTGAAACCCCCTGAGCAGCTTACCGAGGTACCCTTGAAAAAGAACCGGCCCGATCTAACCGTGAAAGTCGAGACGACGCTCCCCGAAGCAGATAGGCTCAACCTTATCGATTTCCTAAGGAAAAATGCCAATGTGTTGGCATGATCCCCCGAGGAGATGCCCGGGATTGACCCGGGGGTAACCCAGCACCAGCTCAACGTCGACCCCGAGGCTCGGCCAGTGAGGCAAAGACCAAGGAAGTTCGTTCCCGACCGACAGAAAGTGATCAGTGATGAGGTCGACCGCCTTAAAGAAGCGGGATTCATTAAATACCCTCGGTGGCTATCGAATGTAATTCTCGTTAAGAAATCCAATGGAAGCTGGAGGATGAGCGTTGATTACACTGATCTCAACCGGGCATGCCCCAAGGACTACTATCCACTTCCCAGGATAGACCAACTAGTCGACGCCACCACGGGCTATGAACTCCTTACGTTCATGGATGCATTCTCGGACTACAACCAAATCCAAATGGTGACTCAAGATCAGGAGAGCACCACTTTCATCACCAATAGAGGGTTGTATTGCTACAAAATGATGCCCTTCGATCTGAAGAACGTTGGGGCGACTTATCAAAGGATGGTCAACAAGTTGTTCAAGCACCAGCTCGGGAGGAACATGGAAGTATACGTGGACGACATGATCGTAAAGAGCAAGGCTGCAAGTGCGCCCTTGACCGACCTAGCGGAAACATTCCAAATGCTTAGACTATTCGACATGCGCTTGAATCCCGCGAAGTGCATCTTCGAGGTTGGCTCGGGGAGGTTCCTCGACTTTGTCATTCACTAGAGGGGGATAGATGTCAACCCGGAAAAGGTTCAGGCCATAACCGAGATGCATTCCCCTCGCTCGGTCAAGGAGGTGCAACAACTCGTCGGGAAGTTGGTAGCGCTCAGTAGGTTTGTGTCACGTTCGAGCGATAAGTGCCTCCATTTCTTTCGGGCTCTATGATAGGCCGATAGCTTTAAGTGGACCCCGGAATGCGAAAAAGCCTTCGAAAAGTTGAAAGCGTGCCTTGCACGCTTGCCCCGACTCGCCTCACCCGAGCCAGGAGAAACCCTTAGTCTCTACCTAGCGGCCTCGACGCAGGCAATCAGCTCGATGTTAGTTTGGGAAATGCCACCAATGCAACAACCCGTATACTACGTTAGCCACGTCCTCGTCAGGTCCGAGGCGCGGTACTCCCCAATCGAGAAGCTGACTCTCGCACTAATGGAGATGGCTCGATAGCTGCGGCCCTATTTCCAAGCTCACACAATCAAAGTGATCACCGACTAGCCATTGCAACAAATCCTTTCCAAATTCGACGCATCGAGTCGGATGCTGCGGTGGTCGGTCGAGCTCGGCGAATTCGACATTCAGTACTCCCCCAGGACCGCCATCAAAGCTCAGGTACTGGCTGACTTCATTTCCGAGCTAACTCCTGAAGACCATGGTATTGGGCAGGAGAACAACGAGAGCACATGGACCATGCTCGTGGACGGCTTGTCCACTACCGAAGTAGCCGGGGTCAGGCTTATCCTCAAAGGCCCGTCCGGAGAAACCAACGATAGGTCGCTCCAATTACAATTCCGAGCCATCAATAATGAGGCCGAGTACAAGGCGCTACTTCACGGCCTACGCCTCACTCTGGAGATGCATGTGGACAACCTCGAAGTCTTCAGCGACTCCCAGCTTGTCACAGACAAACTTCTAAACAAGATGTTTGATGTAATGCTTATGTATGTCCGTGTCTTTTGGCATGTTCATGCCTTGTACAGCATGTAAAGGGACGACCAAAGGCTTAATAATCCCATTTTAGTTAGGTTGGTGGCCTCTTTAGGCTTGTAAATAAAGATTGTGTTATGTGGACACGTGTGAGAGATTTTCGGTCTGTAATGGACCATTCTACCCTTTGTTGTTTAACTGTTCAGAGCTTGTAAAGTCTGTTTATAATTTGCATTGTCTATGAAGTGTTTTTCAGAGATGTTTGCTTGTGGATCCCGATTGAGGCGTTCTCTCTAACCCGTTCTCTCTTTTGTTGGTCCTAAGGGACAATGAGAGGCTTCGGGGAGGCTGACCTTTGCGGACGGACACGTAAGGGTGCCGCACGACTTAGGCAAAACCAGCTAAGTCCATGACAAGCTGGTGACGGGATACGTCAACGGGAGCTATGAAGTTGGGGACCCAATGATGGCGTTATACTTGACAGAGGTGAAGCGGCTCGCCCATCGCTTCAACCGCCTCTCGATCGCTAGAATACCTCGAGCGCAGAACACGCGGGCCGA
This sequence comes from Musa acuminata AAA Group, assembly GCF_036884655.1. Lineage (NCBI taxonomy): Eukaryota > Viridiplantae > Streptophyta > Magnoliopsida > Zingiberales > Musaceae > Musa > Musa acuminata. Next base: position 36,283,850 of record NC_088340.1, read on the forward strand.
TGCGTTGGCCAGATCGGCCTTCGTTTGTAGCCTGGCATCGACCCCGACAACTGAGTCTGTAACGGCACCAACAGTACTGACTCACGAGGTCGTCGAAATAGAGGTACCGCCAAGCTGGATAGAAGAAATCCTCCGCTTCAAGAAGGACGGAACGAAGCTCGATGACCCGACGACTATGAGACTATTTAGACGAACCCAAGCCTAGTACCGTGTCGTCGGCGAAAAGTTATACCGAAGGGCCTTCTCTCAAATGTGTTCGAATCTTATTTTTATTATTTATTATTTTAAAAATTATGTTAACATTTTTTTGATATATATACGGGCAAGTAATAAAGGGCCGATAAGATTTTCACATTAATTAAATTTATTTATATTATTGACGATTGAATTTTTTTTCTCCTTTCTTATTCTTGGATCATGTTTTGGTACGAAGATAGATGACTCTTGACCATCAAACTTTTCTCACTTTAATTAAAAATTTTATTTATGATATTTTGTTGAAATTTGAAGGTTAAGTGATAAGATATATTTTAGGTCCACGACATGTCACAATCGATGCCACGTCGCGCTACAATCGAGTTAGCAAGAGGAGCACCCTCACGCACCAAGTCAGAATCTATACCAAGGCGTAGTTTGGTATGTCCCATCTCGGAAGCTCGAGACGATGTCGTCTGGCGCCGTTCCACGCGTCCCGAGACTGTGGCCGCACAAAGGTACCATCTCATCCCTCGAGGATCGGCCACCACGCCAAACTCGTGTACGACCGACCCTCGTACAGTAGTATAAAAGCCATTGGCCAGCATCCAGCTATGGGAGAGGAAAAAAAGAGAAAAACAACTACTAACTTGCTCGTTGGAGGGGCCAAAGTCCGGAATCACCCCACTATGGTTATTCTTGTAGGAAAGCGGTCACCTTCAAGCCACAGAAGCCCCGACCTCGGAGTTGCCATCCAGTGTACAAAGGCGAGCCGCTAACCAACCTAGAGACAGAGAGACACTGCTCAACATCAACGGTGCCCAAACCAAGAAACCCTGATCGACACCCCGTCACGAGGGCCCGATCGACCTCGGCATCCAGCTCAACCGATCGAGGACTCCCGACATCGATCCATGGACCAGGCCATGCTAACTCATCAGTCACATCACATCAGTTCACCAACAGCAAGAACAATCCAAGTAATATATTTTAGTGTCCAAATTAATTGTTGAACCATTTCCTAAAGTCCTGATCAGACATATTTTCGAAGGTTATCATATTTTGAGAATTAGATCTACGAGGAGGTTGGACGTCTTTTCAGGGTTATTCTCCTTAGGTGAGTTCATCATATCTACGTGTGAAGGTTTGATATTGTTATTTATAGAATTAGCATCGAGAGTATGTTCGATGACTTTGTCACTTTGATAAGTTTGAGATTAGTGCTTAAAAAGATGTTTCAAGTATTTAACTATACTCTAAATATTTTTATTTTTGGAATAATGAAAAAAATATTTATGAAATAAAATATATTTCGAATAATATTGTTTCCTATAGTTTATACTAATTTAACCGTGATCAAATTCTATATATCAAGTTCTATCCCGAACACGAGCGTTAATCCTTACTAGAAAAGGTATAATTATTGAATCAAAATCAAATTAGGGATGATTAAAATACATCAAATCTTTAATATCAATTCAAGTCAAAAGATCAAACTTTGATACCATGGCCAAAACCATATGTACTAACGTGGACTATTCTCTTACTCCATTTTACCATGTTGTAAATGTAATGTCACTGTTTTAATCCTTAGCAACTTAGAGATTATTCTCTACTCCAATCTTACTAATTTGGTAGTTAACTGGACCAAACCTGTTGGGCTTCCTCCTCAGAAGTCTTTCACCTTAAAGTTTGTCATTAAAGCTTCAAAACATCGATTATGTCTTCTGTCGAATGCTTATGGGAGAAGTATTCACATCTTGAACCCATCTTTTGAGGCAGGAAAAGTTGCACGTAGCCATCGACACAAACCTCTGTTAAATGGGATACTATGCATTTTTCGCTCTTACTTTAAATAACTATTCTTTTTGGTCAATAAACTGGTCGTGAAAAAGATGAGAATGAATAAAAATTATAATTATATTATTATATGAAAAATTTTAATATAAGGAACTAAGATTAATAACAATAAATCAAATATTATAATTATATAAATTTTAATACTATTTATAAAATCTTTATTTGATTTATAAGTGTACCGTCATCAAATCCGAAAAATAACAAGGATGTTAATTTATATAAAGAGAATTAGACTAGCATTCTCCTCTTTTTTTATTATTCATAATTTTACTATAAGTTATGAAATAGAAATAAGGAGAGATGAGATAAAATTTATAACACAACATCATGTATGTCATGTATTGAATTTTTATGAAGATATATAATAAAGAAACAATGGTGTCGATCTACAAAAACACTAAACTCATTTTTTTTATTCTTCATAATATAATCATAAATAATAAAATAAAAAATTATGAGGGATGAAAAAAAAAATATAATACCTCAATGTATAACATAACGTCACAACACATCATATCATGTATTGAATCGTTAGAAAGAGGTTGAAGTTCGGTATAAGTGAGAGCAAAGTATCTATGATAAATAATTAGAAGAATTTTTCCGTTCAAAGCATCTCCCCATAAATTCGATTATAATTGAAGTTATTTCTATTGATCGATAATCATAATCAAAATTTAATTAAATCTATAATTTATTAATTAAATAAAATTATATAATCTATATCTAAAAAGCTTGCTTTACGTCGGACCAATGAATCTAAAATATTTCTCATTCCTAAACTCGATCTATCACATCATTAGCACTCGAGGAGATGCCGCCGCAGCACTAATTTAATGATTGTCCATGTTCATCGAAGTCAGAAGCTAAGTTTTCAAATGTTGACGAGGAAGACAGTCTCTGCTAATGGAGCATCCCACCATGTTTTCACGTGAGGATGTTTCACTAAGTGGAGTTGTGCATTGTAGTGTATTCGACGACAAAGTAAGAGCAACCTTGTCAGTCACATGAAAGAAATTATTGAGGTCAACTTGTATTTCGAAATTATTATAATTAAAATATAATAAAACTAACGTGAAAACAAAATAGCATACCTTCGACTATTGTTGTAAAAAATTTATACAGAATTTTTTTCTAGAACTTTGACATTTCTTGACCCAAAACTCACGTTTTAGATGGTATAGAAAAACCTTTTTGTTTCAAAGAAATTATTAAGTCCAGAAATCAAAATCTGTATATATATAAATATTCTCCCATCAAGAATATTTATCATCATCAACTCATAACGTTCAAGAATTAATTTAAATTTATAACGTTTGAATCATAATGAAAAACTTTAATAATATTAAATATTTAATTTAATAATAATGGTTTTATGTATAATGAATAAAAATATTAAAATCATTTAAACCATATTAAATAAAAAAATTCATGATAATAAATTATGAATCAGAACGGTTACATTACTATTGAATTTAATATTTAATAATAACGGTTAGAGAACCAGGAAACATGCGCTCGACCGGTCACGGCGCATACGAACATGCCGGCCGGCGCGCGAGCGAACGCAGCAGCCCAACTGGATTGGGCACAACATGACTTCCACCGTGGGAGACTCGCCCGGTCAGTCCACATACATGCAACCAACATGTGCATCGACCGTTGTGCGCGCGCATACGAGACTGCGAAGACGAGAGCGGCCATGTGTGCCACGAGTCCATCATTACGCGCGTGCGTGACTGCGCTCACAGAAACCCAAGCTTCATGGGAAGGCGTGCCACGTTACAACCCACAAGAGGAGTCAGCCACCGAGGCAACGCGCTGTGACACGTCATTTCATCTCATTTTTAATTATGGATTTCTTTTTTAGTGCGTTAACCATAACGATAATTACTGTTAGAAGGGATATATACTATTTATAGTTACATAATACAATTTGGGGTCCTAAAATCCATGTAAATATTGATAGAAGAGATATGAAACATTTGATCAATACGTCATGGAGACTAGATTTTATGAGATTGATACTTAGAGTACTAACTAAAAAATCGATTCTATTATATAAGATTGATCATAATGGTGATAAAAAGTTGATTCGATAAATTATTATTTTATACCTTCGAATTTGGTGTGTGACGGATACATATAATTATTTTCAAATATTTATGACTATACTATAAATATTTGAAAATAATTATATATTGTATGATTATTTTCATGGACATGATTATTTATGGTATAAAATAATAATCATAAATAATATAGTATAGTTATAGTATACTATAACTATACTATATTATAGTATAGTTATAGTATAACTATAAAATTATAGTTATAACTATACTATAACTATACTATACTATTTTATGGACATGTCGAAATTTTATAGTATAAAATTTCATGGACATGATTATTTATAGTATAGTCATAAATATTTTATTTATTGTATTACATAAAGACTCCTAAATATACTATAAAAAGAAAATAATTATTTTTTATTATTTATATTTGATCGAATCATTTAAATCTATACTTATTTAAAGTCTTATCGGGTATGCCTTTAATATAATTTTTGTAGGACTTGAGATCAAATATTTTAATTTTCTAATATTTCTACATGAGACATGTTCAACCATATATTGAAAAAAAAAACTCACATGTGAAGTAAGAAAATGTTTAAAATATTTATGTATCTAAGATTAATATATAGAAAAGAGAAGCAAAAAATATTAGACATGTCCATTAAATAAGAGAAAAGAAGAAGATTTTTTTAAATAATATATTATTAAGTATAGAAGAATCATGTGACATATATATAAGTTGGAAGTTTACTATGGAAATATCTTCTTTTTGAGTTTTTCCTATATGGTATCCTCTTTTCATAATTCTAAAATAATCACCTTTTTTAAATATTTGAAAAATACTCCTTCAAAAAAGTCATCATTCTTTTGTCATCTAATCCAAAATAATTTTTCATCAATTGTTTACAGTGTTTTGTGGGTTAATTTTTAACCATAAAATATTATAAGACTAGCTCAAAAATATTGTATAGTGTTTTAAAAACACTACATAGTATTTTTTATTTTAAAAAATATTGTATAATATTTTTGAACTAATTATTGATGTTGCAGTATTTTTGAAACAAAAATACTATATAATATTCTTTAATTAAATTTTAAAATAGGAAATAACTATTTAAAAATTATGAAAATGAAAATACCATTCAGAAAAATCTATTTTTTCTTTTTTTTTTGGGGACAATCGCCCTAAAAGGTTGAGTTGTTCTTCAACCTTTTGTATTGATATCCTATCTTTATAGTATTCAAATAAAGTCGATCATGCTTTGTAAAGCAGTTTAAATTTATTTTAGGAAAAAATGAAAAGAAAATAAAAAAAAAAGTTGCCAGGAAAAGACATGTCTTTGGTCGCTAGGCCCGCCCTTCCACTATAAAGGAACGGTGCATCAGTGTCTCCGTGGCAGAGAGAGTAAAGAATGGGGCGCGATATATATATATATATATAGAGAGAGAGAGAGAGAGAGAAGTAGTGCAGGAGTTTGCAACACAGGTGGGTGGGTGCCAAAAAACTCCTGGGAGGGCCAAGTTCGAAAGCATTGCTGCAAGCGGCATCAAACAGCGGCCTTCTTCTTACTTTTTTCCCCGGCGAGCGGCGACAAGAAGGTTATATTTCTTCTGACGAGGTTCCGTTGTCTGGCGAAGGCGCTCGGCCTGCACGCGAGTCACCCGGTATTTGTTGACCACCCTCTCCGCTCTCTTTTTGGGCGTCCGCGACACGCGAATGCCGAAGGCTTCGAAGAGAAGGACGAGGTGGAGTCAGGCCTCGGTCGAGGGGCGGGCGCCTGCGTTTCCGGGCCCCATCTGGGGACTCACGATTCTGGGGTCCCTTTCCCTGAATCTGGTCACCATCGCCCTCCTCGCCTCGCTGTATGAGGGTCACGGACTTCTGGGTTGCGAGGCCGGAAGCAGCGGCTTTGTTGCGGAACCGGAGAAGGCGGTGCTCATAGCGCCGCCGCAGTCGTCAGCGGAGGAGGTGGAGATGGTGTCTGCTGAGGAGATTAGCGTTAGCTCCACCGCCGGCTCCCGCCCCACCTCGAAGGACGCCATCATTAACCTCGACCAGTGAGTCATCATCTTCTTCAAACTTACTGTTAGTCGAATATTCCAATCTCCGGAAACGAGAATGCCATTTTTGCCTTGAAACAATGACAGTGGAGACCCGACGGTTTACGAGGCCTTCTGGAAGAGGATTGGGGAGAGGGGAGACATCGTCTTCCCTGGGTGGCAGAGCATGAGCTACTTCTCCGACCCCTCCAACTTGTGCTGGTTCCTGGAACCAGAGTTCGCGCACCAGGTGCGGCGACTCCACAGCCTCGTGGGCAACGCTGTCGTCGACGACGGTCGTTTCATCATCGTCGGGACGGGCTCGACTCAGCTCTTTCAGGCTGCTCTGTATGCTCTATCCCCACCCGATGCAGCTGAGCCAATGAACGTCGTATCTGCAATTCCATACTACTCAGTGAGTCCCATTACATGCACCGCACACAAATTAAGCCACAGAGTGCCTAAATATACTCGGATAATGGCACTTTCTTTGGTGGGCGGCGTCACCACCGAATAATTCCTAATAAACTAACAAGACACGTTAGACATCTTTAATTGCAGAAGTTGGTGTAAACCATCTTTAAAAGCTCTGCTTCTCGGCGTGTGATGATCACTTCTGTTGATTCGACAAACCTTTGTCAACGCCTTTTCTTTAATTTATGTTTCTGATGTTGTGTCTTCCCTGCCTTCTATTAGAACTATTTAAGCTTCAATTCTCTGTTGTGGGTTTCAGATATCATGTTCTTGATAGCTAAACTGATCAATGTTTTGACCGGTGAGAGTGTCGCCGATAACATGATCCGGCAAACTTCTTCATGTTTCCTATCTCTGTGGATCGATACATGTGTTGCGACTTACCAACCTTGCCGATCGATTGCAGTCATATCCAACAGTCACAGACTACCTTCGGTCAGGGCTTTACCGGTGGGCTGGGGATGCATCCACTTTCGAAGGTGATGCGTACATAGAGTTCGTTTGCTCTCCGAATAACCCAGATGGTTCAATTAGAGAAGCAGTCCTGAGTTCCAAGAACGGGAAGACGATCCATGACCTTGCATACTACTGGCCTCAGTACACCCCCATAACTGGTGCTGCAGACCATGACATTATGCTGTTCACTGTCTCAAAGAGCACTGGCCATGCCGGAGCTCGACTGGGGTAGACATCTTCTTCCTCATCTGCAGTAGAAATAGGACATCTTTGTCTTGTGTACCTTGTTAATCTCAGGTTTAAGCATTGATGAGCAGGTGGGCTCTGGTGAAGGACAAGGATGTCGCCAAGAGGATGACCAAGTTCATAGAGCTGAACACTATTGGAGTGTCCAAGGATTCGCAGCTACGGGTAGCTAAGATCCTTAAAGTGGTCTCGGATGGGCATGAGCTTCCAGGGAACAAGCACAGGCTGTTCGAGTACGGACGAAGACTCATGTCCGTGAGGTGGCGGAAGCTGCGAGCAGCAGTGAAGGCGTCGGGCATCTTCAGTTTACCTGAGTTCCAGTCATCTCTCTGTAGGTTCACTGGGGAGGAGACTGAAACCTATCCTGGTACGCTACTTTAACAATGCTGGAATAGCTCTGTTGATGGTTCCTTCTCATGTTCTCTTCCATTCTTCGGTGTATGTGAAGCTTTTGCATGGCTCAAATGCGAGAAAGAGGGAGTGGAAGACTGTGAGAGCTTCTTGAGGAACCACAAGCTTCTCACCCGGAGCGGCAGACATTTTGGCGTGGAGGCGAAGTACGTGCGGATAAGCTTGTTGGATCGAGATGAGACGTTCGACCTCTTCATCCAGCGGCTTTTGTCTCTCCGTTGAGGCGTCATCTTCCTGTGTGTCTGAAACTTCGACAGGGGCTTGAAGACCTCTGTGCAATCTAACTGTTCTGTCTACTTCTCTCCACCTTTTGTATCTTTCGTTTGAGATAATAAATTTTCTTTCTCTTTTATTAAAGAATCCTAAATTCAACGATGAATAGTGACTTCAAATTGAAAGGGTTAAAAAATGACTCAATCAAGAATATATAATAAAAAGAAAATATATATATTTATTAAAATACATTTAGAAAAGATGATAGACATAATAAATTTCTAAGCTTTTTTTTTGCTCTATCCCATTTCTTATAATCTATTTAGCGGCCCAGATAGCGTTTTCTGTAGCGGCCCAGATAGCGCACGCGGGTATTCCGTGAACCCTGTCTTGGATCGGACAGGCTAGATTAGATCGCGCTTCCTAATTATCGAAGCCCCCTTTGTCTCGGCGTCTCTTCTCCGCTCTTTCTCCCCTTCTTGTCCTTCTCTACCAGGAAGGTCGCAAGGTCACTGCGCCATGAACTCTCTCCTCATCTCCACCCCCAAATCTAACCCTACTTTTCCTCGCTTCTCCTTCTCTTCCGCGAAGCCGACGGGGTTCTTGAACTCGATCAATCTGGTCTCCTTACGGCGCGGGGGGAACCGGATCGGCGGTCTGTCCTTTCGAGCGAATGCCCGTTCTGCAATCGACGAAGCCGAGCTTCTTGAATCGGGGCACCCCAACCCCACGATCTCATCGTCTTATCGGCCGCCCACGATTCCGCAGCCCAATCAGACGGTGCTGGAGGCTCAGGCGCGGGTGTGCACCGGTCCGGAGCAGACGAGGCCGCTCACCGAGGAACAGGCGTTCAAGGTTCTCGACACGATCCTCAAATCAGGTGAGTGCACCTATTTTGAACTCGCTGTCGGGTACTTGGGAATGTTGTTGAGTTATTCGTACGTTCTAAGGTGCTCGTGTCTATTAAGAACAAGAGATTAAGCACTAATTAAGTTTTAGATGTTCTTTAATTCCTCAAAATACCTTTTCCCATCACAAAATAATGTAACTGTTCTGGTTTGACATGGAATCCTTGTGGGAAGATTGGGACTATAATCCTCAAAATCAATGATGGAAGCTCCAAATCTAGTAGCTGCATAAAACATGTTGTTCAAATATATAGAAATTAAAATTCAGATAACTTGAGATTATTATGTGTTTATGAAACTAACACAAAGTAAACTATGTAAAAGAACATTTATGCATGAAGCGATGATCTAGACTCCTAATTTATTGTCAAAATGATTGACCCTGATCTAAACCAATATTATTAAACGAATACATATAAAAACTGATACTTTTATATTTTTGATCAAATTAAAATATGCATCTGTGCTGTGAAATATATTTATTTTTTCTTCCACTTGATGCATTTCATAGAATGTGTAAAATACGAAGTTTCATTATTAGGGTTTTTAAACATATTATACCATGTTTAACTAGGTTGATCTTCCATTTGGAGAACCCATGATTAATTCTGAGGTTATAGCATTGAATCCGCAATCCTCTATCAGATTCTAGGTCAGCTGTAATTTCTTATAGTTTTGTCATAAATGCCTTCCCGCCTTATGGGTGCTATAAATTTTATGGAAGATACAGAATCTCATGTTCTTGAAAAGTTAAGAAAAATGAGGTTATAATTTGTTTAGGACACTCAAAGTAAAATCACGGAAGAAAATTTATGTCTTGTGATCTATTAATGCTCTGGATTGATAGAATGTGGTGTTGCAAAACGTCCAACAGCATCTGTTGAAGGTAAACGCATGTTCATTTTGTATGTCAGTGTTTTGTTTTCATTGCTGCTTTTACATAATGAAGTCCTAGGGCATCTGTTCTGTAGCTTTGTCCAACAAAACACTTAATTATACTGGGAAGAATCTATAATAAGTGATTCCAGTTTTCATATCATAGATAATTAATGATTCTCAAGCAGATATCCATGCAAAGAAAAATTAGCTCAATTATCATCATTTGAAGAACTTATAAGCTATCTTGGGTTCATATCTTTCATCATTTTCCTTTTTAACTTGTAAAAGATGAAATTGAGATGTTTGCATCAATTGCTCACATGCATCTCCCAACCAAGTACTTTTTGTGATCCTTTTATCATTACTTTCTTATAGGCTCTGAAGTTTGCTGGATTATCCAACATCATAACGGGTAGTACTTCCATGCATAATTCTGGCTGCAAACCAGATTCTTTGCTACCTTTCTATTTTTCATTGCAAAATGGCCTTTCAAGATGAATTTATTATTTTTATCATATAAATGGTTGCCTTATCTTTTGAAGTAAATCTTTTTTCATTGTCCCTTAATAGTAGGTACTGAAAGTAAAGTTATTTGGTATTCTGGGCCACTATGCTTATATTTATTTTCAATGTAAGCGATCAATAAACAAATGATGAATATGCGATAAGTGGGCATAGACATATGAGAGAGAGAGAGAGTCACGATATATAGTAGGAATGTAAATTGCTATGCAGTTGCTTTTTATTATCATCTAACCTTTTGTGTTTATGAAGCTAGGGGAGAACTCAAGGATGATGAAGTTTCTAAAGCACAACTTGGTGCTTTTTTTGCTGGGATGACAATAAGAGCAAATGCTTTTCCAGAGCCCACACAGTGGAGTGAGGGTGAAAGGCGTGCCATGGATGTCTTTTGGCCACACCTTGTCGAAGTTCTTCCACAAGACATAATCTTCATAGCTGATCCAGAAGGCACAATATTGGAATCTGGTAATTCAATTGGGCCAAATTATGTTGGCGAAGGAACTGCTGAGATGAGACTTGTAGGTGCTTTAAGGGAAGTACTAGCAGGTGGTCATTTAGGCTACGAAGAGGTCCAAGGTGTTCTAAGAGATGTTCTTCCACTGAAATCAGATGATGATGGGTCTGCAAAGGCTAGTGAGTCACTGATAGCTGCATTTTTAATAGGACAGCGGATGAATAGAGAAACAGATCGTGAGCTTAAAGCATACTGTCTAGCATTTGATGATGATCTAGGTAATGCTTTCTTTCTTAAGTTGGAGTCAGAGAAAATTTTCAAATAGTTCAGAAACCATATTAACAATAAGGTACTCATTAGCCAGTTTCTGTGCAATTCTTAGGTCCTCCTCCTGTCGCTGATGTTGATTCTTTGACTCACTATGGTGAACCCTATGATGGAAATACACGATTCTTCAAAAGTACATTGTTTGTAGCTGCCGTTAGAGCTTGCTATGGTGAATCTTGTCTGCTCCACGGTGTGGAATGGATGCCACCTAAGGTCAGAGCTTCGCGTAACTGATCCCTGAGCTGTAAAATTCTCAACTATCTCAATTGATATTCCATTAGCTGTGCAATTAATGTACTTGGAATTCTTAGTTAATTAGAATTTGCAGGGAGGAATAACAGAAGGGCAGTTGCTGAAGTTCATGGGCGCAAATATATATCTGTCTCCAGCCCATGCAAAGACACTGCTGGAGGTGTGCTTGAATTTAGATTTGCAACTAGTCTTCTTTTTTCATTTTGGTGTTACATTGTGCCTGTTTTCCAGGATGAGAATGTTGGCTTTGCCTATTTGAATCAGAAGGAAGTTCATCCATCGCTGTAAGGATAAATGAAAAATTCCCTCTAACAATTTTGTTGTTTTTTCTCAGTTCAGTCATCAATAATCTTCCTTTTCTTTATTTCTTTTACTTCTCCGTTCATTGAAATGTATACTATTTTTCAGAATATTAGATTACTCCAACTATTCCCCAACAAGCATTCAATATTGATCAATTTATTTTACTACTGTCATTTAGATTTATGTAAACAAAAAAAAGGACGAGCCTTGGTATAATGATAATGTTGCCCCTTTACAACCTGAGAGGCCAAGGTTTGAATCTCAGACACAATGTCCCTATAAATATAGAGCTAATTCTACGAATATTGACTCTTTCCAGACCTTGCATCGATTTGCCACCGGATTCACTCCGTTTTGTCGAATGTCTATTTTATGGTATCCTGAAATAATAGAAGAGTATGAAGCCTTTTAATGGATAAATTAAAGTTGCAAACATGAGGAGTGATCTTTCTCCTTGGTGCAGGCAGATGCCTGATAGTCCACTACATTTCCTTCAATATCTTATAGAATGGTTGTGAACACACATTTGCATGTTTGATTCATCGCAGGAGATAAGATAAAACTTGGAAATTTTTATTCTGAATTGAAGTTGTTGATCATAAAAATTTTAAGTTCTTTTGCAATTTATATGGTTGCTTTTCTGTATTGACTTCAACATCCAAAATATTGACGTCGAAAAATCTTCTACAATCATATAATTTATCTAGAAGCTTATGTTGCAAGTTCTACACCTTGTGATATGCAGGAAACTATATGTCATTTTTAGTACAACATTAAAAGATGAGCTGCACAGTTGTGAGTGACAAATTAGTTGCCTGGATATACAGCAGAAACTGCATTAGCGCAGTCATACAGTTTAATCATCTTCAGACACATGGTTAATCTTGAAGTTTCCATGTGTAAATTGACTTGGCCTATGACCTTGCTCATGAATATTCATGAACAACAAGACAATTAAATTCTCCAAACAAAGATGGCATGGCTGTTTTGTGATGAATAATTCTTCAGCAAAGAAAGATGGTATGGTTGCTTTATTATGAATGAATCCATTGTTACGTGTAGTTTAATGGTATCTTTGTTTCTGTCTTTCTTCTGGATTCATTGAAACCTTGAGGCAGTATATTTTACAATGACAATATGTTGTCTCTTGTTATATGCGACATCTTGTCGTTTACTCTTTCATTATTGTATGAGCTCTTTTGTATCTGTCAAACATTCTTACATCTTTAGTTTTCAATAGTATCTGTTAGATTATGAATGAGATTTTTTTTCAGCATTCTGAATGTACAACTAGTAATAGTTATCCTATGTATTATACATTGCAAGATGCATTTCAGGTTGCATGAACTTTAAATAAAATAAACTTGCATACCATGCAGATATTCACTCATTGGGCTGAGGGAGCATATTAAGAAACGTCCACCATTGGCAACTGCAGAGAAAGTTCAGCAATTTGTCAGGGTTAGTTAAATTTTCACATACCATAGCATGTAACTCTTCATTCTAGTATAGCCCACATATGTCTTATATTTCATGCATTACTCATGAATCATGTCACGTTGTTTCCTATGATTGTTTGCACATTAATGCCCGGAATTGTTGCTTGCTACATGTGCCTTCCGTTTTGCATTCATTTGCAATACCAAAGATTTGTTCTGAATGCCATTGGACATTGTCACCCATCATCACATGATGATAGGATTACTTGTTGTGCTACTGAGTCTCTATTGATATATCACTGATCGTGTTCCCGATTTTCGCTTTGACCTTGTAAGATGCTTTTCTTCTATATGTCAATTATACAATAGTTGCTCATGAGAAATTGGCCATTGATATAAGATGCTTTTGTTTTAATTAATAGCTACAGATTCATTTAGTATGTTTCATACAGTTTCTATGAATTTCTAAGCTTTCCCTTCTCTGGTCTTTATGATATCCATTAAAGGTTTTTTGCATCCTTGTAACTTTTAGAAGCGGAAGCTCAAATTTCCAAGTGAGCATCAGTATCCATTATCTACAGCAGCAAGTCTAACTGGTTCCATTTATTTGTTCAGGCACGTGGAAGAGAAGCTATTGTTGCTGGATTCTATCATGCAGGTTATGAGAATCCACTGTTGATGCTTATGAGAAGAAGAAGGGTTCATTCGGGTTTGGTTGTGAAGGTTGGCAGTTTGCAGCTTGTGTGAAAATGCACAGAATGAACATTTAGTAATTATGTTTTATTGTTTTCTTGACGATCTTGTGATAAGCTTTGTTTGCATTGCATCACCAATCAATTGACTTATCAGGAAAATGGCATATCATAACATTTCTTGTAATAATTCAGTTTGAATTCAGATTTCTTTAATATCTGTAAGAGCAACAAAATATATATGACTTGGAAAGGAACTAAAAGGGCCACAGTTCTTAATGTTACCTGTGTATCACCTTCAACTATCATGTCAATGCACTGGCAAATAATTTGTCTATTTCTGAGCCTCTCTTCATTGTCAGGCAAAAGGATTGGTTTCAATTATTGTCATTATAAGATATGAGTGTCATAAGTGGGATTCAGTTTGACCTTGCATATGATTTGAATTCAGATAGCCACCAAATTTTTAATCTTTTAATTCTGGATTAACTTTGTAGAGTATTGAACATAAGACGCCCCTTTTCTTGTAAGTATCAAATGTACCTCATTTGTAAATCATGTTATACACTCTGGTGTTATAGGGAGAAGAAGGAGCACTTTCAATGACAACAAAGGCAAAAGCCGTTCATGCATCAAAAGGCCTTCCAGTAAACCACTGTTCGGGGTTCCGCCCACCAAGTTTGGCAGTTCTTCCTGATGTTGATGGTATTATATCTCTTGCATTGTTGGTTTTCTTCTTTGTAGTTTTTTATGATTGTTTGTATAATAATGTGGATTTTCACCAGTATAATCCCAGTTTGGTTGTATTCTCCTTTATGCTCAAATACATGGATCCGACGTTCGTATTTGAAAGACCTTATCCTTGGTTTGTTTTGGCAGGAATTTCAAGGGAAAGCTTCAGCATTGATGTTAATGCCAAAGATTATGGTTTTGAACCCACGGATACTCCAAGAACTGATAGATCGGTAGGCGCTTGCCCCCCTTCTCTCTCTCTCTCTCTCTCCACATAATTGGACTATCGTTCTCCTATTTTTTATCAGGAAACTGGTATGGCATAATATTAAAACTATAATAAACTCATCCAACAAAATCCATAGATGCCATTCGTATTACAAGTAGTTAACAATAAAGTGCCTTTTTCTTCTTTGATGTGTTTGTTAAACTTAAGGCTGTTTTGATCAACTTTATATCTAATTACATGTCATTTATTTGACAATTCTTATTTTGTTCAGTTCTAAAGTGTTTTAGCAATTATAATTGAAATGAATTACAAATAGCACATATAGGGTTATGCTTGATAGGATAGTTAATTCATGATAGTACATCACATTCTGAACTATATAATTTGCAAGTGTATCAATTTAGTTTGGTCTTTGTACCAGGTTTTGAAGAATATCGCGTTGGGTTTAGCAGCTCTGCGTGGTGAGAAAGGAGAAGCCTACGACAGGATTGTTCTAAACGCAGGAATGGTTGATCACTTGCTGGGCTGCAATGGGGCAGAGGATGTCATGGCTGCCCTGGACAGGGCTACAGAAGCCATTGATAGTGGTAAAGCACTAAAGAGGCTCATGAATTACATACAGCTCTCCCACAAAGTGATATAGTTCCTGTTAAGGTTTTGGTTCAAAGGGAGATTACCTCATGGAATCACATTGATAGAGATAACACTAGATAGAATTAGGTAGAGAGATTGTTTTGCTGCATACCTGGTTCTGGAAAGATGCTAGACGACAAAAGACTGAAGAAACTAAAGACGATGAACAACGTTTGAAACAAGAATATCCCGGTTGAGTTCTTGTATATTTTTTAAAGATCGGTTTCTTCCCATCTTTTTCTTTAATTTTCTTTTATGATGGCGTCAGAAGTAGTGTAGGGGGTTCTTTTTTACATGGTAGTCCGTATAATTTTTGCAGCAAACACCAACTAATATTCGTGTATGTGTATGTACCGTATCATAACTGGATATATTTTCGACATTTGATAAGACCAAAGAACTATAACCTTTGTATCCAACTGGTATCCCATTTGGTTTGGGTATAAAAATAATTCCTTGTAGCAAGAATAGCTGCTGCGACACTGTACATTGATATGTTTGTTCTGTGTCTATGAATTGATTATGAATCTTAATCCTGGTTGTGGCATTACTATCTGTGTTTTGTTTAAGTTCACCATGCAGTTTAGCACTGTAAATAATCTGATTGGGACTAAGAATCACTTCAAGAAGAGTGGTCGGCAAAACCCCTCTCAGTTTCTCTTCTGGAAATTTTATCTATACATGGTGGCTCAGCAACAGCCATAGCATGTATGGCCGAATTCATGTAATATTGGTGACAATATATGTTCTAATTTGTATCTAATATTGTTACTGAGATTCTAATTGTTCAGATCTTGAGGGTTTGATAGGCGATCATGTAAAAATTATATCATCGAGGTCATACCCGACAAAGATATTATAGATGCTTCATGGTCGAATTCGACTAACGTTATTTTATGGTTAGATTTGATCGAAGGATATTTCATAGCTAAATTCAATCGTACGTATTAGAGGATGTTTCATGGCTCCCTCAAGTATCACAGTAATTAATTCTCAACAAAACCAACATGGCCGAATGACCGAGAAATCCTCTTTATTATTATTGAGCTACGATTACCTCACACTTGACACAACCCAAACCGCAACCAAACTGCCGATTACAACAACAGATCCCACGAAAGAGCTGAAAATGAAAGGACGACGAACAGAACAAATTGGACGGACGACCGTCGCTGTTCTCTACCGACTTTTAATTGGTTTTCCTGCAGTTCTTCCTAATCTCCCCTGTGGCACCAGTAAGAGGTGATATGTTCCCCATCTTCACCATGGACTTGGCAAAGTGGTCGAAGAAGAGGTCAGTGTTCTCGGCGTACTGCTTCACCAGCGCCATCGTCTCCAGGCTCTGCGTGAGCAGCACTTGATCTGAGTTCAACAGACCCTTTCCGGCCACTATGTTCTTGTAGTAGTTGTTGTCGAACTTGGTGGGGCTAACGCGATCCAAGGAGAAGAGGTTGTCATCGCCACCCGATCGAGGACAACGTGACCGCAGCTGCCAAGCGTAGGCTTCCTCGAGCGTGCTATCAGCCACCCCATTCCCCGTCTGGTTGTACAGCCTCTGCCTAAAGCTCGTGCAACGTGATAGACCGATGGTGTGGCTGCCTGCAGCACCAGTTGTTGCATCAACCGCATCAGAGTGCTTAAAGAACATGTTGGCTTGCAGACCAAGAGAAGAACAACGATGAGACGTAGAAGCTGGTGGCAGATGAGACTAAGACTCACCTGAGAGTGCAACGAGATCCACGATGTCAAGGCCTTGCCGCTTGAACTTGGTGGTGATGGTTTGCAGAGTGTTGTTGGGCGCAGGTATGTCGTGGTTGGAACCACTTAAGCTCGCACCGAGTGAGTCCCTTCTTCCCAGTGGGACCTCCCAGTTGGGCCCACCAACCTGCGTGCATGCCAACAGCAAAGCACGAGTGTCATACATCTAAGCTGCACGTACGATCCCTGACATGCATCTCAAGATCACACGTACCAAAACTGTGGAATCCCTGGCGGCAAGGGCCAGGATGTCAGCGCAAGACACCGTCTGTGGGCATTCTTTCTCCAGCGCGGATTTGATCTCGTCGATGACCTCAAACCCTCTGGCGGAGTTCTTGTTTGGGTTGGATCCTTTCTCACTCACGATGGAGCCACTGCTGTCCAACAGCAACGATGCATCGCAACCCTGCACGAATCACGTTATTAACTGAGATCTCGGGGTAGGAATAAGTAGTCATCATAGTGGTAAAGCGAGAAGATGGCGACATTGAGCTGCAAGAAATGGTCGTGCTTGCACCTTGACGAAGCAGTCGTGGAAGTGAAGCCTGAGCAAAGAAGCAGCCATTCGAGTCTCCATGGCCACAGCCTTGGCGACGACAGACCTTACAATATCTTGAGCCCTTGGGCAGGAGTGCTGGTAGAACTGTGGGTACAGGTACGCCCCTGGACCGCTAGTACCAGAGCATAGTGACGTGAGGGTAAGAACTAAGAGAACTGTGAAGTTGACGGTGGAGAGCGCCATGCTTGTTGCTCTTCTTCTTCCCTCCCTCTTGAAGAGACAACTACTGTGGGATCCTAGTGGACAGAGAGAAAGTAGGGAGAAGCAAGAGGTTCTCCTTGCTGCTTACTGGCGATGAAAGGAGAGGTAGAAGCCGGGCATTTATAGAGGAACCGGCGCAAATGACGCCCGGAGAACATGACGAAAGTGAGCGTGGAAAATTAGAAGAGTAGTTGCCGGTAGGTGGCTTGCTTCTTTCTTCTTCTGTCCTCGATGCGGTGAAAGTTCGGCGCTGGCCTTCCTTTCTTTCTACTCGACCATGCAAGTGAACCAGTAAAACTGTGTGGAGATTCTCCAGATATAATAGTCAAATATATGTTACAGGTTTTGTTAGGCGACCCATGCGATTCAAAATGCTCATCCAAAGGAGACAAAGAGACAAAGTAAGGTTCACCTTCTTCATGTGCTGTCACTTCCATCAGCACAAGTGAAGAGGGTCGGTCATACGAGACATTTGGTCTCAGGCTGGCGTGCATGCAAAGCAAATGAACGTACGATTCTAAGGCAGCAGCACCACGAGAAGAACAAGTACACACAACTCAAAGTCAGTACGGCCTAATCGTATCCAAAGAAGAAGAGCGAGTCTTTCACGTACAACAGCTTCGAACATGAGACTTGTTCTGGCGTAAGGTGAGATGTCATGGAGCCTTGATCTCGGAGAAACGTACTGACTCGCCACGAAGGAGACGGAAGGTCAAATTAATCGCGGAAGTGGGAGCAGAAGCACCTAATCCTTTTTTACTGCGAGCCGCCTACTCGTCACGCCTGTTTCTTTCCTATCGGCTTTCGTGTCCAATACATATTTCATAGTGAGAGTTGATATTATATTATACTGTATAGAGCTGTATTTGGTTCCGCGGGTCTAAACATTCCATTAGATATAGTGAAAGATGTAACCCTATCAGGGAACTCCGACATCATTTTCAGGTACAGTGAATTGCTCTAAGCTATTTTTTTTTCATCAGAGTCAATCAAAATATTTTTTGTAGAAAAAAAATCTCTTGAAGAATATATCGAGAGACCTTTTTATAATGAGATTTTTAACTATTACACTCGAAAATGTAATTTAATATCAAGAGTGACTACATATTTTTCCTCTAGCACTCGAGTGCAATCAAGCTGCATCGAATCTAAAGTATATAATA
Source organism: Musa acuminata AAA Group (assembly GCF_036884655.1). Lineage (NCBI taxonomy): Eukaryota > Viridiplantae > Streptophyta > Magnoliopsida > Zingiberales > Musaceae > Musa > Musa acuminata. The sequence goes on from NC_088340.1 coordinate 36,302,874, forward strand.
CGAGTCAAATCATGATAAGATATCGATCATAAATCATCAAAGATGAGTCATGTAGTGTTGAGGTATTAATAATCCCTTAGCTGCCATTAGCTGCTTACCTAAAGATAATCAATTCTTAGTTTGTTCTTGAGGAGTCAAAAGGTCAGCCGAGAGACTAAAGTCATGTGAACATTGGCTAGCATGAGCTGATTAATTTAGATGATTGCCTGCACCAAACCTCCAAATCGTCAAAGAAGAAGGTATTAAAAACTATGTGATGAGGACGACCGGAGACATCAGTACTGTTTCTTGGCAAACAATCACAACCACCGTGATTTAGTGTTGACTTAGACCAACAGTAGGACTGCACCTACTAATCCTTTTAGTTCGCATCAATCATATTAGGACGAGCAAAGAGTTCATCCTCTGATATAAGAGAACTGTCAAAGACTTGACCAAATGCACTTAAGCAGAAGGTTAGTATGTCCATGGCAACCAACACTTCCAAGCTTTGGAGCCACCATATACACGTCTGAGATGGACGTACAAACTACAAAGTGAGTGTCGCTTCAAAATCAACTTCTCTCATTGCATCTTTTTGCTCAAAGAGCTGTTGTGCTCGGGATATGGAAAAGGCATGCATGGAAGCAACATCCGATTAAAGAATCTAAAAATATTCATGTGTTATGTGAAGATAAAAAAAAAAATGACTAAGAGAATATTTTAATGTTTATTCAAAATTAAAAGAGTCGGATGTGATGTAGGATCTAAAGGATTAGGTTGAATTGGTATCAGTCTAACTCAAACTGACTGTTTGATTTATCATCATCATTTGATTTCTAATATGATATTAGAGGATAAAAAATGGACATAAATAGTCCATCAATGTTCATCCCCTAAAGAATGCATGACTTGGAATATGATAGGGTATTGCAACGATAATCCATGACCGAAGAGTATATGACAATTCTAGTTTTCATGCATCGTATCTTGATTAGTTGAAAATATTGATCATATATGTATGTGACTAGATTCTTAATCAAAATGTTCGATTCAATCGATTATGAAAAAATTATAAAAGTAGATACGCAACCAAAAATGGTAAATTCTATATCGTCAAAGCCAACAAATTATTTTGTTTTTGTTCTTCCTTTTGTGATTGAGCCACAATATTTTTAGAGTATAAGGTTGAATTAAGTTGACCTTAAGTGTTGACACACGCGAATCTATAGACATACATATGTCACATAGCATGGAGAAGTGCTTGGTGTATGTCCTTGCCCTGCCCTCCTTGATTTGGTGCATCACGTTAGCGTGAGCTCCGACACCTCTGTAATGGATGCCGTATGAGACAACGTTTCGTCGCGTATATGCATCGATCACTGTAGATCAATTTATATGTAGAAATGAGTACCCCATATTTGCAACTCTCCACCTTCAACCAGTCATTTGAGATGCTTGGGATTAATGGACTGGCATTCACGCACACTGGTTAGCTTTTCTATTTCTCTCTTTCACATGAAGGCAAGCGATCTTACATGTTATCGTCATAAGTTCATGAACTCGAATCTCGTATTCATCATTTACCTTTTATAAGAAAATAAAATTAAAATAAAAGCAAACTTAAAATATGAAGAAGACGGTTAATCTCTTTAGATGTCTCGCTGAAGATTAAGTGGTGAGAATATGGACCAGATAGGTATGGGCTAAGTTTTGCAGGATGCTACAACATTTCCTTTCCCTGTACATGAAGAGATGTTAGTTCCATATGATGTGGAGATATGTCTTACAAATATGATATATTAATATTGGCATGTCAATGTCTTTCGTGTTGATTCTCCCATATAAAGATACCTAACTAGGGAGAAAACAAGATCACCAATTATCATTTAATTATTGTGATATATTCTCACTCATCAATATTCCTCTTTATCACAAATACTAAGTTTAAACATATGGCTTCATCTTCTTAGTTGTTTTTGGTTGTAGCATAGTCCTTTTAAATAAATAATATATATATATATATATATAGTGAAGTATTTTCTCAATCTTTTTGACACTTATTTTATATTGGGTTTGATATCTTGTAAACAATCGATAATAAATCTAAGTCAAAGAGGTTAACATGTTAGAATCAATGTAACTCGAAAAGTTTAAACCTTCGAATTTTAGGTCAAACGATTTTTTCGAATGATGTGAGATTATGATCTTGTTGAACTTAGCAGAATATTGTTTATGTTCGACCAAATGATGCAAATATATGATGCCCTTCGACGGCCAATTAATGAAGCAGCGGATACGATCCCTTCATCACCGCAGCATGCTGTGTTGGCCGACAAAGAAGCTTTAACGTGTATTATCTACACTTGCAACTTCACGTTGTTGGCTTCTTGCGCAAGCAAATCGTTGGCTTGTAGACACAGATTCCTCGTGCAGTGCACTTCTCTCTCGAACCTGAACATGAGAACAGAGTCGTCGTCTTCTTAAAAAGCTAGCTAGGGAGCATCTACAGAAAAGTAGTCTTCTTGCAGAAGATAGCTTCACGAATCTTTAGCGAGGAACAGAGCTTTATAATGAGCTTCATGTTTCGTTCCCGAAAGAGCAAAGCGGTAGCCTGAGTCCCACGAAGAAGAAGAAGAAGAAGGTATGCTGCATGCTACCTCTACTTATTAGTTCGCAGTGTCTCCAGTTCCATAGTGAACTAACTACCTATATGTATATATAATGGTTCTCGTTCTGTTGTTGGACTTGATGCATACAGGCAATTCATCTCTCTCTGCAGAAGGTTTGAAGATGGTAGACTTTAATCTGATTCTTACAGAGATATTTGATCGACTTAGTTTGATGAAGAAAGAAACTGACCTCTAACCTGTGATGTGGATTACAGAGCATCATACAGGATGACGAGTTCGCTATCAAGCTTGGTGTGACAGGGCGAGTTTCTCATAGGAGCTCCAAGTGGGATGAAGTGTGCTACGGTAAAATCAAGCAGATCCTCATAACCCATGGTGACGCCATTAATTCCATCCAAGTGGCTTATGATTTCAAGGGAACTCCAATTCTTGCTCATAGGCATGGAGGCGATGGAGACAGATTCGATTGTGTAAGCCATCCTACTTACCTCTCTCTCGCTCTCTCTCTCTCTCTCTCTCTATATATATATATATATATATATCATCATCATCATCCAATGAAAGCATAGGCCTGCATGGATGCATGCAGATTAATTTGTTGTCCTGGGAGACGCTCACAGTAGTGAAAGGCTATTATGGGCCACTTGGAAATGATGGTATATACGTTGTAATGTCGCTCACCTTTGTTACCAACGGAGGAAACACCTACGGGCCATTTGGGCGAGAGAGCGGCACTCCCTTCTGCTTCAACATTCGGAACGGTGTTCATTTCTGGGGGTTTCATGGATACTCCAACAGTAGGTATCTTTGTAACATTGGCATCTATGTGAAGCCCACCGCAGAGTATAAGTACCACTTCTTGCCGAAGCCGGAGAAGTTTGTGGCCGCGCGATCAGTTTGTAATGTCTCCTCATGATTCCAACAAGTACGTACTCGGCCTCTGAGTTGGTTCTGCACAAACCCTCACCTCCTCTACTCTTTTGCACCCTCCTCATCCGATCCATTAAATGTTCTACAAATGTTGTTGATCGATCTGGGGAGGCAGGCTATGAAATTGAAAAGGGGTTCACTACCAGAGCTTGTGAATCATCTTGTGAAAGAAAGAGTACACCATCAATTTCAATTAATAATTTAGATTTAAATAAATATATTAGGATGAAAAGATTTATTGAGATATGATATTAAAAAAAAAAAAAACTTATATTCTATTTTTTAGTCAATATAAATAAGTGGACTTGGATCAATACAAAATACTATAGATTGAATGTACTCCTAATTCCTTCTATTATTATTTTTCTCTTCTCTTTAAAGTTATGCAAAAAAAAAACCTAACAGTGTGCTATCAAAGCCCAGTTGGAAGAAGATCAAGAGGACTACATCGATCAAAAGAGAATAGAACGCTAGGAAATCTAAAAAAAGAGAAAAAAAGATGATAGACATTGTAGTAAACGTTCCTAATCAACTTCATCCTATCTACAATGGTGAAAATTATCAATTTTGGACTGTTAAGATGAAAACTTTATTTACCTCACAATAGTTATAAAATTTAGTAGAGAATGATTTTATTAAGTATTATCTATAGGATCCTAATATTACTAAAGATAAAAAAATCAAATAGATAAGAATATATAGAAAGATGGAGGAGTCAACTATAACAAGCAATAAATGATTGCCTATTTTTTCTGATGGCATCAACATCAACAAAATGTTGAAAAATATTCAGAAGTGTATTTGAAGGCACAAGGTAAAATTTTTTAAAACTTCAAAGTCAAAATATTGAATTTGAAACTCTTATAATGAAAAATTCTAAATCTATCACTGATTTCTTCTTAAAAGTATTTTCTATTGTGAATAAAATGATATCTTATGGTGAAAATCTAAAAGATCGTAGTAGAAAAAGTTTTATGAAGTTTATCTCCAAAATTTGATATGATTTCTATCTCTATAGAAGAATTTAAAGATATAAGTACATTATCTATTTATGAATTAATAGGCTCTCTTTTAGTTCATAAATAGAAAACAAATAGATCTGAAACTTCAAATTCATAGATAAAAAGAAAATTTTAAAAATCAAATCTCAAAAGAGAGATCAAAATAGTATAGGTTGTGATCAATCAAATGAGGATCAGAGGAACTCAAATAATTGTAACAAAGAAACCCATCAATGTTTTTGTTATAAGAAAAAGGGATATATTGAATAGGATTGTTGGTACAAAAATAAAATTTCAATTGTTCCTCTCCATTTTTACTGTAAAAAATATGGGCATCTTGAAAAAGATTGTTGGAAAAAAATCAAATAAATTATCATGAAATAAATAATAATAATAAAAAATATGAAGAAAATATTTTCTTTATAGCATCTTATAAAGAATATTCTAGATATGTTTGGTTTTTGGATAGTAGATATAGTAATCATATAACAATGGACAAAAAATTATTCCAATGACTTGATGATTTAATCATATCTATGATATAGTAATCATATGATAATATAATATCTATTTTTCGTTTAAAATAAAATCTCATTAATATAAGACAACCGATGAGAAAAGGATATCATGTTTTTATGATAAAAAATACTTGATTTATGATTAAAAAAAAAAGGAAAGTTAATAGCAATTGTGAGGATAACAAAAAAATAAAGTGTTTCCTTATTATTTTTGGATTTTTTTCTTATATGATATTGTTACTAATTAATGGATATTATGGTATAAAAACTTTGATCATCTCAAATTTTGTGTGAATCATTCAAAATTTAAATTGATAAGACATGTCCTATTACAAGACTAAAGTTGATGAAAGTTCTAATGAGAGTGATGAGAAGCCACAATTCAATAAACGAAAAGCTTCAGATTCTATTTCATCGTAAACCTGTTACAAGGATTGTTAAAAATGAGAGTACCAATAGTGATGAAGATGAGGATGACAGTTCAAAAAAAAAATTCTAATGATGAATATTTAAAAGGATAACAAGCTAAGAACTCTAAGCATCAAAAACAATAATGATTCCAACGAGTCTAGGAAAGTGAAGATGAGTAACCATTGAAAATTTCGAAAAGGTTAAAAGATGTAAAAATGATGGATGCAACATTCAAGACTAGTTTGTCGACATCTTCACAAAAGCTTTGGCAAAAGAAAAAAATTATTTTGAAGATAATTTCAAGTTACAATTATTTGAATTAACGAGGTGGGTTAAGATTAATTTAAATAGTTAAAATTATTTAGATTAGGATGTAATAAATTTAGATTAGGATGAAAAATTTAGATTTAAATAAATAGATTAGGATGAAAAAATTTATTGAGATATAATACATTTTATTATTATTATTATTTAAAAATATACTTTATCTTTAGTCAAAATAAATAAGTGTTTTTGGATTATTGCAAATTGAATGTACTTCTATTTTTTCTATTATTGTTTTTTCTTTTTTTTTCTTCTAAAATTATGTAGAAAAGTCAACAGAATGAAGGCTAGCTAAACACTAATTAAAGATGCGTTCATAAGAACTACGTACTGACAGATAATACCACTTATCATAGAGAAGGAGACAAAGGAGAAATCAAATGAACAGGAGGCTTAAAGGCATCCCAAGTCTGAGACTTTGACTGCCATTTTATTTCAGATTTCCCTTCGACGCAGGGGAGGAAGGAGTTGAACATCCATCTGTTTTTCCACTTTAAAACTTCTCGGTAAAATATTTCATGTTACTGATTGACGAGTATTTTCTGAATTTTAATATGAGTATTTTTTTTTTGTGAAGGAAGCATAAAGAAAAATACTTTAGATCCTCAAAAGATTTTGTTTCGCCCCACACTCAATAAATTCTTTGATGGTATATATATATATATATATGTATATATATATATATATGTATGTATATATATATATATGTATATATATATATATATATGTATATATATATATATGTATATGTATATATATATATATATATGTATATATATATATATGTATATATATATATATATGTATATATATGTATATATATATATATATGTATATATATATATATATATATGTATATATATAGTAAAATTAATCTCGTAATTGACATAAAATAATTATTAATATTTTAGTTCATCTAAAAATTAAAAGACTACTTTCTCTCATATGTCACATACAAACTCTTATTTGTTTTCCGAATAATTTGCCACCAGCAATTTTATTATTTAAGGAAAAAAGAAAAAAGAAATAAATAAGGAAACAACGTGAGAAGGATCAGCTGCCCAGAGTTACAATTATGCCCTTACGGATAATTAATTACCATTTATGGAGCATATAGAAAAAGGATAATAATTATGTCGGGTTAGGGTTAGTTGGATACTTGTGCGGTTTGTCTATCATCATCCTTCTCTCTCCTCCCGGTCTCCCCTCCTCTTTCATTTCTTGTTCTTGGGCACTCGTCTCTTCCTTCCGTCCTAGGAATTCAGAGGCAATCGCTGCGCATCTTTCCCAAGGTAACTTGTTTTCCTTCGAATTTGGGCTCGCGCTCGTCAATTTCGTTCGCCCCTTTCCCCCCATGTTCCGATGGTTTTTGAGGTAATCAGGTTCTTGACCAAGCTGTTCTTCGTTCTTCGTTGATTTCTTGGAACCAGTTCGTTTCCTTTGGGCTATTATTCGATTTGGTGATTTTAGATCTCTTCACGAGATTTGGCTTTCGGGTGACGTTGGGGTGCTCCCGAATCCGTATTCGTCCTAGTTGTAGAAGTTGTACGTTTCTTGAAAGATATGCTATCGAAGAATTGTTTTGAGGTTTCCGCTTCTGATCTCTTAAGTCTCTTGTTGCCCATGTCTTTCTTTGTCATCTTTTGTCGGTTCCGTACTTGTGCATAATTCAAGATGTTACATTTATTTCGTTCTGGGTGGCTTTTACCTCCTTGCTATACGATGGTGATGTATATCGGAAGAGAACATATAATAAAATTTAGTTCGGCACATTTGCCTTACGGATGTGCAGATCTTTTTTCTTTTATTGCGTATTGATTAATTATTTAGTTTGTGAGAAAAAAAAAAGGTAAAAAAATGAGTCGAGCATATTGCAGCGTGTATAAACATGCAAGTGATTTGTTGGAATGCAATGCTGTGCCAAATAGGGAGTTAATTTTAATCTTACAAATTAGGGATTCTTCTTTATTAGAATTTAGAACTCACTATTTACGGATACGATGATTGTTCCTTTTGAAGTTTTAGTTATTGAAGATTTATTTACTGTTTTGTATGTACTTGTTTGAACTGCAACTTCTGTATCAGTATATTATGAATGGGTATATAATATGATCTGCTGCTCATGCATTTCCATCAAGAGCCACGCTACAAGTGAATTATTGAGTTGATGTTGTTTTCCACATTGTTCGTCTCTGATAAATAATAATTTTATGCAGAGAACTCCATTAAATGAAAATTAAAGTAACTAATATCTTGAAGAGAATTAAGATAATTGAAGATGGAAGTAATAAAAAATACTCATTCATGCTCTAGTTAGCTTTCAGTTTTGCCAACAACATGTTGTTCAAAGTCCAATTTGTATGCTGGGAGAAGCGGTTTACTTTGCAATTAGTACCTTTTTTTCTTCCTTTGCAATTGAATGCTACTTCGGCATGTGAACCTTTTTTTTTTGTCTCTGTTGATCTCATTAAGCATATATATCACTTTGCAGGAAATTGGTCCGATCCTTCAAGAAAGTCAAGAGTATCACTTTGCATAGTGGAACAAGCAATTTAAAGGCACTAATTGGCTATAATATTTCGGATTGCAAGGCAAAACAAAAAAGATGGGAGAGCCATCAGAGGCCTCTTTCGACATTGGAATGATAAATGGGGAGTGCAGCGTGGAAAATAAATTGCTTCATCGATTCAGGTCAAGCTGGTATTTCAGTAAAGAAGAGATCGAGGAGAACTCTCCTTCAAGGAAAGATGGCATTGATTCGAGGAAGGAGTCACAACTTCGGATGTTATACTGTTCATTCATTCGGGATATTGGCATCAGACTTGGATTGTATGCACTTTATCTGATTTATTTTTAAGTTTTGCATATGTTGCATATGATTATCGTTTTGCTGGTCCAGTGCTGCATTATTCCTTATTTCATATACATGTTTGTTGCACTTGTAAAGTCAGACTTAGATATTTTACAAAACTTTATTTTAATGTACCAATTTCTTTTGTAAAATCATTGTTACTATACTAGTGTACCAGAGTACCATATTATAAGATTCTTAGACGACATGCATGTGAATTGGTATGGTGGTGTTTTGTAACATGATCCAATTACCACTTAGCCAAACTCTTTTTATTTTTAATTATAGCAAGTGATCATTTTGATTTGCCTTCCTGATGGGAAACACCAGTTGGCTTCTCATATATGGGAGTAAGAAAATGTTGGTATTGGATCTATGCTGTAAAGTGCCTTAGCTATACATAAGTGTGTTAAATATGAAGATAACATATTACACTGTAAAATCCATTTTATCCTAATAATTTGCTTGCTTTATCCCCACCCCACATCAATGTCATCTTCCCCTCTTTTCTACTCAGCAACTATGATATTCAAGCCCATTCCATGTGGTAACTGTTCTGTTGATTTGTTAAAGACTGGGCCAATTTCTGTTTACATTAGTCCTTTTCACTCCTAACCTTGCTCATCCATATACCTTATTTTTATTATTGTTTGTTTGGGTAATTGCCCTGCATTGATGACAGTGTTTAGCCTTGGCACTACATTATTATTTTGCATTTCTGATATGCTGTTTTGACATAAATGAAGATGTCGATAACTTTGATGTATTGCAGGCCACAAGTTACAATCGCCACTGCCATTATGTATTGTCATCGTTTCTATCTCCACCAATCCCATGTGAAGAATGACTGGCAGGTTTGGGTACTTGCATTCTTATCTTCATTTGTGTTCCCGTTATGTCTCCCATGCAGCTCTTATTTTCTTTCTCTCAGTTCTTGGTATTGAAAAATGTGTTGGTATCAATATTGATCTATGCTAATGAATATTGTTCATCATATATGAAGATATTATACATCAATACTTGCTCCATTCCATATGGAGGGCATTCTGACCAAAAGCTTGGAAAGTATCTTTTAGTTGGTTTATTATTTGTTTTTTTTTTAAGTCATGTGACTCATTGTTTTTGGAGAAAGCTCTTTTTTTTTATGCCACATGGGGGATCTTCTAATTCATGGGACAAGAAAATAATGTCTCCATTCATTTATTTGGTTTGCTTGATATTTGCAGCAGTTTCTTATGGATAGTGTTGGCTATTTCATTTAAATACCTTAACAAAATTATGCTTGCCAATTATTCATTATTTGAACTTATGGTCCACCTTATAGCTGACTCATCCTTAGTATGGTATTTTAATATTATCCCAGCTGTTTCTGACTAATAGAGATTCTAGTTCTGTCTTGGTTTTGGTAGAGAGCAAAGGGACCCAAACTTTTATCAACAGATTAACTCAGTGTAGTCATGAATTTACTTCATTTAAGTTCTTTTAGAGACAAAAAATTAATAAAACAAGGAACAAAACAAGTTTTTATTATTAATTCTTGAGATCAAAGTTTTATATTTGTATCAAAAATTTTAATTAGTCTTTCTACTTGGGAAAAAGAGAAGGTACAAAGTTGATGTGAATGCTCAGCTGCGACAATGTGGACCTGGGATATTTGACAATTTGTCTCCCTTAGTTGTCATACTTTGAACTCTGGGTCCCTAATGCAGTCGTAGAATTTTGTACTTCAAATTATTTACTTTGTGATTCCACAATTTACAAACAACTTAAAGAATCTGAAGGAATTTTTAACTGAAAGTAAAAGAGAGATTATTTGATGTAAATCCATATTTCCAGGATTTCTTCACTGAAAATGAAAGAGTTTATTGAATGGAAATCTATCCCTCCATGGTTTAATAGTTCCTTTTTGAAAAGCTGATTGGGACATTATGTCTTGTTGTTGTTATTTGTTGTATTTATTCCTTGGAGTAATTTGACACCTATATGTGTCTTGTTTTATAAAGGAGAGGTCAGTTGTAGAGCACATCCTGTCTTTAATGTTTAAATTTTATCCATCAATTATGGTTTATAAAGAACCTTTTACTTATCTATGAACTAAGTTCTTATTATATATTTCAGTTGGAGTAAAAAATGTTTGCTATTTTGTTGAATAGGCATTTAAAGTTTGATTCTAGAGCCAGATCATTAAGAACTGATTACAAAAGATGTAATGGTGCAATTATGTGACTTTCAAGATGTAGCACTAATACCAAGATGTAGCACTAATACCAGTGGGGTGGGCTGCTTATGTGTTTGTCTGACAAGAAATCACTGTTTCAGGTTTTAATAGGATTTCTTGAGCCATTTCCTGGGTCCAACAAAACTTCTGTCTCTTTGTGATCATTTCCTAAAACTTCTTTTTTAATAGGATTTCTTGAGCCATTTCCTAGATCATGTCATAGGCGCCCTAAACAATTAATTTGGAGGATGTTGTCTCCTTTATCCCTTTGTTCAATGTGAAATGAAGAAAATCACTTAATGATACTTCTATGGAAGGTTTTTAGTGGTCCTACTAGTATGATCGTTATTATATAATTTTGGGTTCTAGTTGGTTCCAATTATTTATTTGAAGTATGTGGGACATGTTTTCAGTTGGTTTTATTAAGACTTTCAGAAGCTCAAAATTTTGTGTCTTAACGCTCACAGGTAAACCTTTTGAACAAATAAAATACTTGCGTTTTACATACTAATATTCACTCAAATTATTGAAATCTTCTAAGGCTTTATTTTTTACTTTTGTTCCTATCAGATATTGACCTTTTCCCAGACTATATACCAAATATTGGGTTAGTCCTGGGTTCTGTAGTCCTGTCTGAGGTTTTGCAGACTGCGAGGACCTGACAAAAACTTATTTGCAAATGTAATCCTGCTATATTGCACATTGGCTTTTGGAAATCAAGTTACCTTATCTGCACACCAGATTCTTGCAATTGTAGGGAGAATATGACAAGCTTGATGGCTCCATCTTTACAGTAATTTTACCGTGTAAGTAAAACTATGTATTACACCATGCACAACCTGTTTTTCCCTCTGGAATTTGACAATTTACACCAATACTGCCAAAGTGCAGAAATCCCTACTTGCTTTACCTTAATGGTGCCAGTGCAGTGATAATGATGCGGACATGTGAATACTGTACATGTTTTGCACCCACCTTTTATTTGTACTTCAGTTCAAAATTTTTATTTTTATTCTCAGGAGTTATGCTTAACATGGTTATATTATGTGGATTTACAGTTATATTTAGGTTGTTGATTACTTTGTTCTGAATTTCATGGTGGGGTTTATTGCAGACAGTTGCAACAGTATGCATGTTTCTTGCTTCCAAGGTAGAAGAGACACCTTGTGGTTTGGACAAGATTGTTGTTGTGGCATATGAAACAATGTACAAAAGAGATCCCACTGCTACAAGGAAAATTCGTCAAAAAGTATCACAAACTTCTGTTGTAGTAGCATGGGTTCACAATCACTTTTAACTCTGTGCTTATTTTTCTTGTTTCTTGTTAAACAACCAGGACACTTTTGAGAAGCAAAAGGCTTTGATATTGATTGGGGAGAGACTGCTTCTATCAACAATTCGGTTTGATTTTACTGTTCTTCATCCTTATAAACCACTTCTCGATGCTCTAAAGAAACTTGGGATTACTCAGAAGGAAGTAAGACAAGTAGCATGGAACTATGTGAATGACTGGTATGTAGTTTATGCTCATCCTGCCCCCAATAGAATTTAACTCCACGTAAAGCCTAATATATCTCCTATTTCTACTCATAGGCTTTGGACTACATTGTGCCTGCAATATAAATCCCATTACATAGCAGCTGGTTCCCTCTTTCTTGCTGCTAAGCTTCATAATCTAAAACTTCCTTCAGAGAGGGGAGGTTATGTCTGGTGGCATGAATTTGATGTCAACCCTCAGCAATTAGAAGGTTAGGCAGCTTCTGGAATGCTGACTAATTGTGATTACTCCTTGTGGCCGTTGTTCTTACTTATCTATTACTTGCAGTGGTAATTCAGCAAATGAAGCAGCTTTTGGTATATAATAGAAGGTGCTCTGTGACTCCATTCGAGAAACCGGTTCCTATAGCAGCCAACAAAGAGGTTTCCAGCAGCCCAGACTCTGTTTTGGATCGGCCCGACTCCTCCAGAAGCAGCTCTAGCCAAGAATCTGATATAGATCATAAAAGCCATAAACCCAAGGATTCCACCAATCATGTCGTGATCAACATGCCAAATGCAGCTGGAGAGCAGAACCTGGTGGAGGATAGATTCGAACCTCAGAGCGAGATGAGGGGTTTTGAAATCCCCGTTGATGTTGCCGATAATGAGATGTCGGGGAGGAACATGGACCAAGCAAGGACAAAAGGGGACCAATCTTGTGGTGGACTTGGTAAAGTTGACATGGATAGAATCAAGGCAACTATCAAGAAGAGGAAGAGGGAAAAAGAGATGAATAAGCTGGCCATGATGGCTAATGATACCAGTGAAGATGCTTGGATTGAGAGAGAACTAGAAGCTGGGATAGAGCTGGAAGTTGAATCTGCTGCAAAGAAATAAATGTTGCTTGAGCTATGAAACAAATAGTCGGCTAATATTCTACTTATCAATTATATCTTCATTGCCCCAAGTTGCTGGTCTGGAAAACTGCAATCAAGCCGAAACTGTTCACTGACTTGATTTAATGAGAAAATCAAATGTTATCTTTGTCTTACACTAAAGCCCTTGGCATTTTGTTGATTATCTTTAACTTTCCCTACACTGGAGCGCTACTGCTGCTGCCATAGAATCTTTAGTGCAGGTGCTGAAATCATTTGATGGTGTACACTTAAGACTTATGTGGCTAGTTGAAGCATTTTTCGAGAACTGGATTTTGTATAATTTGAGAATGTAATGACAACGCAGAATGTAGTTGCGATTGAAGAAATTGCCTAACAATGTTCTTGATGTCGAGTTTTCTTGTAATGCTTTAATACAATAATGTAATTAATTAATTAATTTTTTTTTTTTTTTTGGTGGGTTGCATCATGTCTTTTTACTATATTGGTTTCTGCATTGGCCAAAATTATCAGTCAGAGTAACATTTTTTTAAAACGATTTATTATTTAAGGACACATTTGTGCTCAACTGTTGCCGATGGAACTCTTCAGGTGGTTGCGTTCCATATTAGTCTCTACACTCTTCCCACTTTAATGTTTTCCATCAAGTCTAGGTCAGCTAGGTGGTATCGTTCTGTAGCGTTTGGTCTCCGTAGCTGCAATGGCATACTCGTTTGTTGGTTTCAGTTGGAAAGATCGAAGTGTCAGACATTAGAGGAACTTCGTATAATTGAAATGAATGTGTTATTTAACATATCATTATAATGTTTTGTACTGGAATTAATATATCATGTATGTAGTAAGAAATATATCATGTATGTAGTAAGAAAAAGGATCTTACTGGAATTAATGATATGAGAATGGACATGTTACCAGAGAAGGATAAAAATACACGGAATATTTCTTTAATTGTAAGTGATTAAGGAAAGGTCCAACGCTTCTAAGAAAAAAAGTTCACCTGAGCTATTTATTTGGAGCTGCTTTTTGAGTACCTTCTCTTTGTATTTAACCTGCATGCAGCTTTTCTGCCAAAGCAAGTGCTGTATCTTTGGCAGGTTAACTGGGTTCCCCCCTGAATCACTTCCAATATGATCTGTTGATCAATGTTGTTGTTTATGATCGAGTTTTCAGGAAATAATCTCGTGCGTGCAACAAACATGTAGATTCCTTAAGCTGTGTTACTGCAACATGCACCTGTCGATGAGTGTCGTACCGTTGCTGTGCGACACTATCACTGTCCCAAATCTATATTATTGTATTGTGTACTTTATGTTCATACACAGCTAGAATCAATCTCCGGGGAGGATCATACTTGGCGGTCTTGATGCCTTTCTTTTGTCCAAATCAGAATCTTGGCATCTGATGCTGGTCAATTGCAGACGATAAGACACGCGGATGCACGCATGTCACGTATGTCCTCGCATGGAAATGACACTCCATGTCATCTACGTGATAGGGACGCAGACTACTCGAAGCATATATTCTTCCCCTTCAACTTCCTGTCTTCTTCTCAGAACAACTTTGATCCCGCACCATGGTACATATCAGCACACAGCAGCTGGGAGCAAGAAAAGGAAGCCCTACGAAGTCGTCTTCCACAGGCTTCCACGAGTGTCTTTGATTCATACATAACCTTACGGACTTATCCGCAGTGGGCAGTGCAGAGAAGGATTAATGCAGATACTGATGTACGCTTAAAAGGGAAGGAAAGCATCAAAGAGCTGGAGTTGACTGGTTAAGGCCGGCTAGGGAAAGCCAAGTTGATTTGTCCTTGCCCATGGAAGGGACCTTAAAGTTGACAATCATGGCAGGCTGTGCTTTGAGTCATGTGATTTTAGAACCTTGTCAGATTGATGAAAGTGAAAGCATTATGATGCGATCTTTGTATTTCTAAGAAAAGCAGCTGCTTTTTCTGTTCATGCGTTTTTGGAATTGAACAGCACTCATCCACCGTTGTTAAGAACAAGAGTTCTTAGTAAATTAAAATTTATCATGATAATATCTTATGTGTATTTAGATTTTGATAGGAGCAAATAGGTTAAAGAAAGCATCAACAATTATATGAGGTTTATGTAGAAGAATATATAAGGAGAATTACGTTTGAGTTGGAATTAACCTAAGGATTTTATAGCTGATCTTGTATGGTAAATAATTTATTTATTTATTTTTACGAATGTAGATTAGAAGTGTCGAACTATGTTAATCTTGTATCGACCTTTAGTATATTTTTTGATAATTGATCTCTAAAATTTATTTTGGTTTGGAGATTTTCTCTCCCTCCCCGATAACATGGGACTGATCAAACTATTTGACCCTTAAGCGCAAGACCATCAACAAGTAATAAGTAGACAATATTCAATTTAGACAAAGAAAAGACATACCAATGGTGGTCTCAAGTAGACAATATCTCTACCAATGGTGGTAGAGATAAAAGACGAGTCCCATGCATAGAACATGGAAGATGTAGCCTAATCTAGACAAAAGCTTCCATGCTTTCTGGGAATGGATGTAGGATAGTGGTGCGTACAGGGTGATGAGTAAAGAAGAAAGGAGAGGTGAAGCAGGCAAAGGAAAGCACGCGTCTGCTTCACATTCTTCCAGCCTCTTTTTCCCTGACATGAAGGTCTGTGGGGGCTGAGCTTATTATGGTAGAGCTTCTTTTGGAGAGAGGGTGGTCGGCAAAACTCTGCATGTATCCTAATGTTGCTGCCATGGAATCATCACGACAGCTGAAGACTTGAGCAGCTCAGCAGTCGATTTCGAAGTTAAAAAGGATATAGATGAATTTAAATTATTCATTATTCATGGATGGATTAATATTAGATGGAAAAGTGACCTTTGATGACTACAAACGAAACCAATAATACAATTTGATTCCAAAAAGTTAAAAGGTAAAGAAAGAAAAAACTTTAAAATATAATAAATGCAAAATAATTTTAGGATCGGTATTAATATCATATAAACCAAAAGGAAAGCAAGAAGGTAAAAAAGGCACTGCCGTGTCTTTGCTTTCATTATTATCTATATATATGTTGCGACCATAAGACATGGTGTAAAGTTGCCTCAAACATGTGTTACACTACTAAAGTACTATTTGTGACATATTTGAGATTCCATGTGATAAGAAGGGCTGACATGTCCTGCATTGACTGTGTTGACAGAGAGAGAGAGAGAGAGAGAGAGAGAGAGAAAGAGAGAGAGAGCACGGGTGCTATTATTACCATTGTATGGAGGTCTTGCTGCAAAGCCTTGGGATCGAAGGCTTATAATGGCAGCAGAGGTGCAATCATCCCCCTGTGATTGCCAGCAAGAGCATCATCATTGAAGGAGGAAAGAAGAGAAGAAAAGGACTGGATCTGTAGAGAGAGAGAGAGAGAGAGAGCGATGATCTCTTATCTTTAATTTCAGAGCCGCGGAAAGTTCCTCCGGAAAGAAAAGTGCTATAAGAGACACATCCGAGGAGTAATCCATCAGTTCCCCCTCCACCCTCTATTTCACTACATCTCCACACGGCTTGTGAAGCTTGGAAGATGCATATGGGTGCTCCCAAGTAAGGAGGAAAGATGCATATGCGAAAGAAGTTGGAGAACAGACGTCGATTCGTGTAATACATGCATCAGCAGCTGCTCAAAGGTTTCCTTGGATTGAGAAGGAGAGTTCGAAGCTCCAGCAACCTCTCTCCTTTTACTTCTTCTTGGAACTATCAAGCTTCTGAAACACCGTGATGAGGTCTTCACATCAAGAAGAAGAGCCGCATGGCTTCTCCACTGTAGTGGCAACTCCAGCTTTCTACGACCGTCCGTGGAACCAAAGCCAGACATCGTAAGTCGCTGTATTCTTCCTTCGTGTATAGAGCAACCGTTAATCTTTGGTTTCTTCTACGTGAAAGATTTTCTCTATATTTTAAAAAATTAAAACAAATATTTTCATTATATTGAATAAAATAACGTATATGATATCAACTCGAAACTGAAACTTATTATTTGTACAACATTGTACTGATCAATCCGAATGTCTCAAGAGAGACTTTATCTAATTCCTTGGATTTGGAATTTTCTTGGTTGGCCTGTTTGGAGGCTTCCGTTTAGAATTCTCTTGTAGATCCTAGAGTGATTACATTGGCTTTGTGCAGGAACTGTAACGAGATGGTTTCAGATGCCAATGGAACTGCATCCAGCCAAAGAGCTTTCAGTTTAAGCCATGGACACTCACCAGCTAGCTCGCAAACTATTCAAAACCTAGGGTTTCACTGTGAAGAGGGCTTCTTCACCTACCAGCTGCCGGTGCACCAACTCCACCCAACTAAGATCACAGAGTTTCCAGATAACTCCTCCTTTCCAAAGCTTAATGGGTTCTGCAAAGATTTCTCTTCTAATGACGACTGCCAGCCACATGAGAAGCTCTACGTAAGAAGAATAGATACAGGTCGCCAGACCGATGGCCTTCAGCCTCTGCCCGGAAACTTGTCTGAAAACTCGTGGTGTGACAACCATGGAGGTGGTCGAGAGAGCTTCAGCATGGGTTTTTCGACTGCTTATTTGTCACACTCCAGTCCTCGTCTGCCATTTCTCTCAGGATCCTCGGACATGGATCTTCATGCAATGGATCTGTTGGCTTCAGCTAGATTAGGAAGGAGCTTCTGCCAAACTTCGTTCACTGGTATGGTCTCATTGCTAGGCGAGGATGCATCTTCTGGGTTTGGCCATCTTCCGGAATCATTTCAAGGGCCATTCCATCACCACCGGAAGGTGGGTACATAGTACTTCTCTGTTCCAAAATGTGTAATGATAATGGTAAACCATCGAAACTATGATAGCGAAGCAAAGAAGCATAAAAGCAAGTGTAGAAATATAAGAATGATGATTTGTTACAGCATCATGATGCAGCAATAGCAGTATGCCACAGCCATAATTCTAGTCAAGATCAAGATGAGGCACGCACTCTCAGAGAAACAGAACAATGAATTCTATCAGACACTTTAGTTATTATGGATTATTGTTTATTTCTGCAAATGAAAATTTAATCCCCACACATGCTAA
The DNA here is from genome assembly GCF_036884655.1 of Musa acuminata AAA Group. NCBI lineage: Eukaryota > Viridiplantae > Streptophyta > Magnoliopsida > Zingiberales > Musaceae > Musa > Musa acuminata. The sequence goes on from NC_088340.1 coordinate 36,321,192, forward strand.
TAATGCACAGACCTCAACATGATCTCTTAACACTATCATGGAGTTGTTGACCTTCAATCTTCTTGCCATGTTTTTTTTTCTCTTATTTCCAATCTAATAAGCTTTTGCATTGTATTTCTCCTTTTTTTCCCTATCTGATAGGATTTTTTAGTAGGTTTTGATAGTATCATGGCAGTCATAATAGCCATGAAGGCAGTATGTTTCAGCTGAGCGTAGGAAATTATTCCTGTTTCGCACAGTGCCCAGCTCTCTGTTTGTTGTAATGCACTGCAATCAGATCTAAGAATTTGTGTTAAAATGAGGGAAATATCAGCATTCATTACAATTTATTTACCACCTAGATGGATTCTTATGATGTTTCTAAGAGATTTCAGGTTTGCACTGTCTTTTAGCTCCACCAGATATCTCAGGTTCATGATGCGTCTGTTCTCTGTTCCAGAGGTCCTACACTGATACAATAATATATAGTACATAACCCTTTTCCAGCTTTTCTGAGAGACATTTATGAATCATCTTTTTTAAAGGAAGATTGTAGATAAAACAAGAAAGTAGATTAACGTGCTTTCTTAGGGATCCAAACACATCAATCAAGCTAACACATGAGGTTTTCTTCAACTGTTGCTGCTTTAAAGATGCCATCTTTAGCCAGTGGAGCAGCAGAAGTAAGAACAGTGAACAGCAGTTGGGAGCACAAACCACTTCAGACAGAACCCACAAAGCCTCGGTTTGAGCAGCACTCTTCATTCTCTCCTTTCAAGGTATATGCTTCGAGTTCTTCAAGAATTGTAGCAGTGGAATTAGTTGTAATTGATTCTCTTCTACTTTTTTTATTGATCATTTTGGTTGCAATGGGAATGATATTACATTAAAAGGTGAGGAAGGAGAAGATGGGTGACAGGATTGCAGCACTGCAGCAGCTGGTGGCACCATTTGGCAAGGTAATTAAGGCCTCTTAACTATCAAATTGTTAGTGCTTCTTGGGCTCAAGTGAAGATATATGGTGGGTTAATGAACTTGGTTTACATGTGTAGACTGATACAGCTTCAGTGCTAATGGAGGCCATTGGATACATTAAGTTTCTTCTGGATCAGGTTGAGGTAAACCCCCACCATTACAAGCTTCTGCTTTGATGTGATCAATTTGTATTACTACCAAATTATTGCTTCTCCTTCTACATCTTGCAGAAGCTAAGTTTACCATACTTGAGGTCATCTGGCAATAAAAGACCAAGAACAATGCAAGAGGTATGTAGCAGCATCCCACAGTATTGACATTAATCACATCAGGCCAATATGCTGAACACAATGACCTTTTGCAATTGCATCTGGTGTCTTCTTCAGAGCATTCTCTTTAGAGACATAAATGTGAGGTTAAGCAAAACATGGTAGCAGAAAACCAAGATAATTAATGATAATTAGCACCTTGACCTTTGATTTCGTTCATTTCAGCTTAATTGGCATTTTAATTCTTCTCTTTGTTTTCCGCATAAATAGGCATCAAATGAGGAGAGAGATAAGATGGGAAAGCGAGATCTGAGGAGCAGAGGACTTTGTCTAGTGCCCTTGTCGCGCACATCATATATATGAAGTACGCATAGGTAATTTGGAGCTAGCAATCTCAGCTTCCATGAATCTAACAGTATTACGCATGCTGTTTGTCCCAAGTTGTGGCGATGTGCAAGGATGACAGGATGAACAAAGTTCCAAGGTAGAGAATATATGAATGTGAGTCAACGTTACAGGTCAACCAAATCATTTTGAATCGAGATGATCCAATACGATCCAATGCTTGGTTGAATCAGCATTAAGATGCAAACTGTGTCAATTTGGAGCTTCTCAGAACTCAAACCAAGCAGAAAAAGCCGATTGAACATGCACTTATTTGCTCACTAGTGTTCCAGCTGAACTTTCACCAATGAAGACCGAGAAAAATAAATGAATATATCCAAACTTCTGTTCTTTTTTTGTTGTTGTTACAGCAGAATGGGCGTTTCACTATATTTGGATTTGAATTTATGCCTGTAACAATAGTTGACAGGAGCTACCTGACTACATGCAGCACTCAAACTCAAGCAGGAACAGGATTCAATGCAGATGATGGTTGTAGATCCGCAGCATATTTCCGAGCCCACAAATCATAGTGTACAATCTCCTCGAGTGAAGGGTTGGCAACTAGGTCATTTCTGTGAGCATCGCACGTACGCTCCACCACCTTGAATATATCCAGATAGCTGATTCTGCAGAACAAGAACAAATTTGTCAATAAATGTATCCAACTCCAATCTAGGAGAAAAGAATGTAGGATGATTTGATCAGCATTTTATGATACTACCGCAACAGATGATTTGTAAATTGAATTACAATGTCAAGGTAACCAATATAGGTTTGCGTTGAGAAAATATTCGGAGTATTGCAGGTACTAGAGATGAAAAAGGAAAGAAAGGGAAAAAAAAGAGAGTACTTCTCATCGATGAACATCTCCACAGCCTTCTCATTAGCAGCACTAAGGACTCCTGTCATGGTGCCTCCAGCTCGCCCTGCCGCATAGGCAAGATCCATGGATGGGTATTTCACATTATCAGGAGCTTTAAAGGTCAACGAACCAAGCCTGTACCATCAATTTACGAAACGAACTTATCAGGCATGGTAATCAGAAAAAGACCTGAATGGTTGTGAATTTGCCTCCTGAAGCTTCTGGTGTTTAATTGATTCCACTGAACTCAAAAAAACATGTATGTATTTGGAAGATTGCCACTATCTTGAGTGGCAAGCTATCTATTTACAGATTCCAGCAAATGGTGTGGCTGCCGCAAAATCATGTCAGCTGGTCATGTCTTTTCTTCTTTCAGTCTTGAAATAGATGTACATTATTCGAGTAAAATGGATTATACTAGAGTTATTGTTCACATAATGTGACATATCTAGTCCAAGCTATTTTTGACACCCTAATCATGTAATCAAGAAGATGTGAGAGGTGAACATCACATTCAAGTTTGGCAAGATGCAGAAAGAGCACACTCTACAGTTAGAACAAAGTTGTTATGACTTTCTCGTAGCATATGCGAGGGCAAGAGTTGTAATCTTTTACAAACTCTTATTGTGAGTGCAATTAAGCAATTTGTGTATAGGATCCAAAGCAAAGTGTAATGTGTTTATAGAGTTGAGTTACATACTTGCAAAGATCAAGTCGGGGCCATGTTATCTCTGAGCAATGAATTCTGTCTGGCCACGATAATGTGTAAAGGATTGGTAGGCGCATATCAGGCCACCCTAACTGACCTAATACAGATGAGTCCTGCAAGAGAACAACAAACCAGTTCAAGATTATCTGGTGACTGAAACTGGGTGTCGCAATATCTGAAAGAATGGAAGCTTCAAATTAAAAAGCTTTTTGTGACAAAAGTAATTGGGAAACTTGGGATGAATCACAATATCTATATTGTCAACCCAACATTAATTGGGAAACCTGATTTATTCACACATCAACCCAACATTAACATGATGGAATGAGATTGTAACAAATTTACCTGTGTCTCAACCATCGAGTGTATTATAGACTCTGGATGAATCACAATATCTATATTGTCATAGTCAGCCCCAAATAGATAATGTGCTTCGATAACTTCTAGTCCCTGTACCACAAAGGAATAGTTTGTAGGCTCTCGGAAACTAGAAGAGAGACATGTCAACAATCACATCCGTTTCAAGGAATTTAATGAGAATGCTTTCGATACCTTGTTGAACAGGGTAGCAGAATCCACAGTGATCTTTTGCCCCATGCTCCAGTTTGGATGTTTCAAAGCATCTGCAACTTTCACTTCTTTTAATTTTTCAACTGGCCAATCCCTGTAATGATTAACAAAGATGGATGTTTATTTAAAGTTCCAGATGTTAAACACAGATGAAAAGAGACAACAACAAAATGAGATCTTAGCAACCTCTCACACAAGAAAAAGGAAGAGGAAGAAGAAGAGAAGAAAGTTAAACTGGCAAACGGGGTAAGTACTGATCTACAGCAGCATGATTGACATAAATGAAGAAAACCATAAACTAGCATTACATCCTCACAACTTGATCAATAAGCCTTGATTCAAACATCTTTAGAACAGTGACCACATGGATAAGATATGCGCTCAGTGCTCTTGATGTCAGATTGAAGCATGAAAAGGCATTAAATAGTTATTATACCTGAAGGCCCCTCCAGATGCAGTCAAAATTAAGCGTCGAAGTGCACCATCTGGTAAGCCTTGAATACACTGGAGATACAATACCCCATAAGCATCATCATTCAAGAAACAACTTCATATTTGAACAACAATAGACACAGACTGAATCAGGCAAATGGGGTTAGATACAAAGAATATTAGCTTTTCAAAACAAGTAAAGGCATGCAATCACTGGCTTTGAACTGGGTAACCTGATGGTACTGGTGATTTACTATAAGTACCTGGAAAATTGCAGAATGTTCTGAATCAGCAGGAAGAATTTTTACTTTGTGCTTGTGAGCAAGAGGTAGCACAAAAGGACCTCCAGCGATGAGAGTTTCTTTATTTGCCAGAGCTATGTCCTTTCCAGCCTCAATTGCAGCAACAGTAGGCTGAGTATATGAACAAAATGAATGGATTACTGGATGTATATACAACACATATATTCACTTTGGCACATAGTGCAATAGAAAAAATAAGCTGAAAGTAGAACAAAAAGTGACTATTAGGTGAATTTGCCTGAAAAAGGCGAAGATATTCACACACGCAGACACAAATGTATATAGATATATGCAGGTGCACATGAGCTTTGTGTTTGCATATGTTGCCTCTTTGTAGGCAACTGTAGGAGACAGAGCCAAGCAAACATCCTTCAAAGGTCTAGCCCATTTTGTGATGCAGACATATGATACCATCATTGACGGTGAACTAAAATTCCTCGAAGGTATCAACAACTGTGCTTCTTGGTGTAAAAATAAGACATCTTTAAAACTATAGTTTTTGATTTCAGGGATTTGATGATAATTATATTTAATACATTGACAATATTTTACTAGCTCATTCTTACATGTGAGCCAATAGAAACACCTCACCAATAAAATGTCAAATCATATTCATTTCAGTTAGCATTATGTCAAATCAAAGGTGTATCATTTACAACAAAGTATAAAATTCACATGATTTTCGATAAATACACATCAACCAGATAGTCAAAGAAACAGCAGGTTAGTACTGCTACATTGATGCCAGGATGTTCGCTTTATATATCTATTCTTGATATATCAAGTTATGTTGTTTAAGATGAGCACCAGGAATGTCCAAACAAAGTAGCTAACTTAAAGGAAGGTACTTTGTGGAAATAGCAGTGTGACATTAGTACAAGGAATGAGTTAAGAACAATCTATATGCTTTTACCTTTAGTCCAGCACATCCTACTATCCCAGTAACCACAGTGACAGCATCTGGGTGGCAAGCAACCTGTAACTCATATCCAAACACATTATGATGCAAGCTTGAGAGCAGGTCCAACAATTGAGAAGTACGCACAACACTACTGACCTCTACAATGCCTTCCTCCCCAGGAATAATTTCAGGTTTCTGTTCAGCATCAGCCAGGGCCTCTTTGAGTTCACCAACTAGTGACTCGTGCCTTACAGAAACCAGTTGAGGTTTGAATCTCTTCACCTGCTCAGAGGAAAAAAGGAGTTCGATTCTTAATTGTTCCAGAAAACTTAAAGTGCAATTCCAATAATAATTATCCATCTAAGCCACCATCTCATGCACCTACAGGGGACGACAATTGTTACCTGATCAGCTAAAAGGGTCACATTAGAGCCAGCTGCAAGAGCGACAACCTTAAACTTATCCGGGTGTTCAGCAACTATATCCAGTGTCTGTAATAACCAAAATGCATTGGTAAAATGACAAGTCAATGAAACATGGTTTCATACTGAACAATAACCACACTCTGGCTTGAATTTGGTGCATTGGAAAGTCAATGATGCTCAATTACAGACTACTTTCCTGCTGATTGGCCATCAACCACAACAGCTTTCAGCAAAGAATAAAAACTTCTACAATTGGATTTACTAGTTCTACTGTATTTAAAGGGTGAAAGGAAAACATTGACAGAAAGGACTCAGGTAAAGAAATTTCAGAGTGTATCATGAAAACTATCTGACCTTTATCAAATGCCTATACACACAGTAAGAAGAGACATGATCCACATTGTACGTACATTGAATATGTGTTATTCTTGCTTTCAGCTGCATACCTGAGTTCCAACTGACCCAGTGGATCCAACGATTGAAATAGGCTTGGGAACGTCCCAAGACTTGTGCCCTGGTTCTGCGACAGCTCGGCCTGGCCAGGCTGGCTGAGGCGCCTGCTGCAGTGAGCAACTCGTCTTCCTCAATAAAACTTTTCCTTTCTCCTTTCTTTTCAAGTGAAGCCCCACTGAAGGAAACGTTGACAAGCTTCAGAAACTACTCGGTTGAGCACAGCAAATGACAAGATTTTGTGCTTGAATCATTCAGAAAATTCCGGAAAAGGACAAAATCTTTATTCGTAATTCGGAGAATCGATGCATGCTTTTCAGGTTAAAAAGGTTAAAGAAAGTGCTTTTCACGAGAGAAAGTAAGGTCAAAAGATCAACTTTTTGCAAGTTTCCGAAACAAGAATTTCACAAGAAGGTAGCTGTTGGGAGTAACAAGAACCAAAAAAGATCGCTTTTAACTTGCAATCGATCCAAATTAATAACAAAAAAAAAAAAAAGATTTCTAAGAGCGAACAGAATCGCGAAATCAAATTCGATCACGACAAGGTTTATATTGGGGAATAAATTTGTCCCGGAGGAGAAAAGGAACAGCTAAAATGGCACCTTTGAGTTGGGGAGAGGTCCCTCTGTTGGATTCCAGAAACGAGACTCCTCGGATCTCTCCCTGCAGTGGCAGTTTCAGTGCCATTTCCTGACTGGCACTCCCTCGATTCAAGAGAGACGGAGACAGAGACGAGAGAAAAGGAGAACGGGATTGGAGGAGAGACCGAGCACGGAAGAGATCTGGAAATATCACGGCAATGGGGGAAAGAGGTTGTTGTTGCTTGCAATATATACCAGACTACATGCCCTGCCTGCGTTGCGCTGCGTTATGTGCGGTCGTTCGCCCGATTGGCCAACGGGACGGGCGCAGTGCGTCCACTATGGCATGTGATGGGGAGGCGCCACAATTATTTTAAAGAGGCCTATTAACTCCTCTCTTTCCGACGGAAATAGAAATTGCAGGCTGCAGCCCCAAACACCACGCCATCGTTTCTTCTTTGGAGGAAGAAGACACCAACGTTCCTGTGTGATGGGTGAGAGCTTTCTCTTTTCTCTGTGCACTCCATGATGTCGCTGCCATTAATTACCATATCCGGTGGATTCAATAATGGCGAGCCAAACCATGGATGAAATGGTGGACCAAAGCGTAGGACTGTATTGGTCATGTGAATCACCAGAAATGCTATTGATCTGCATCGTTCTATCATTGCAACAATTAGGTGGTGAAAGGCATGCAAATAACGAGACCAGAATACTGCTTGCCGGCACTATCATTTCCATCCTTCTTACTCCCCACTTGTTATCAGCATTGCACGTACCTCGTCACGCAGGACATCAATCATTTGGGTTTATGTAGCATTAGTGTGTGTGTGTATATATATATATATATATATGAAACTGTGTAATCATAAGAAACTGTGTTATATATATATATATATATATATATATATATATATATATATATATATATATATATATATATATATATATATATATAACACAGTTTCTTATGATTACATTTAGTAGACTAAAAAGACTCATTATTCAAGCATTATTGAAGCATCTGTCGGGGCCTGACATTTTTATTAGCTGCAGCCGGACGTGCCTTTACAACGAGGAAGGCATATTACCTAATGATAGAGGGGAACAAGCATATTCCAACCTAGTTGTTCTATCAATAGAGGATAGAAAAGACTACTTATATTCAATATTTTTTGCCATAGGGGATCTGAATTCTCCACATATAAAAGAATAATTGTGTACGTGAGATGAAAAGATATAAAATATAAAAATAATCTTATATCACTAAAGATTAAAAGAGTCTAATTATGCATACTAGGTTTGATCCGTAACCTAAAAGCCAAAATTTTTAGATTGAATTGATGTTTGAACTAATATTAAATTTGACTAATTTGACTTTGAGTCGTCGAGTTGATGTATGTCTGATGTATATATATATATATATATATATATATATATTAATTGTGACGAATTTGATTTGAATTTATTAATATTGAACTTTATTTTAAAATGATAGTGGATTAATTTTCTCATTAATTATGATAATATTTTACCTGAGCTGCAGTAATGCAAAATGATCTTACTGAATTAAGAAGATCTTATATGTTGAACGGTAATCTGTATGAGTTGATCCAGTCTTCTATACTAAAGGTGACACTCCACCGGAGCTCTGTTTGTAGTGGAGGCAAAGCTGAAGTTGATGAGCACCCAAAGTGGACTCCAAGAGAAGGATGACTTGAGTGGCGGACAAGGTTGTCCTCTGCTCTGCTCACACATTGGTAACCCTCAAGTTAGCTCAAAATCCAAATGATTCCCAATAGTGAGAAACAAAGGAAGAGTGATGCATCCACTGGGGAAGTAGATTGACATCATTTTACTACTTCCACAACTCTCTACTATTTAGGATGCGAATCATTCCAAAGCATCAAAACAATACATGCTTTGCTTAAACATTTTATGTGATGCTCTTACTATGCAAATGGTGCTTTGTCTGAGTGAGCCAGCTGAGGATATTCTAGTTGTCTTTCGATGAGAAATTTTGAATGCAAAACAATCTCACTGATTTGGTGAAGGTTTACAAGTACTTTCAATGGAGAAAGAGAACATAATTTTTCGATCGATGGTGAAGCATAAAAATGGCGAGTAATGACTTGATAGATTAGTAGTTCAAGGCAGTAATTACCCATTTCTTTTTTTCTTTTTGGATTCCTGTAGTCAATGCACTAGAAAGAAAATAAATTTAAATATAGAAAACTTCTAAAGAAAGAAACCTCGAAAATTATGGCTTGAAAATTTTATAAATATTTTGTATATCTATAGATTTTGACGATACAATGACATGAGAAAACATATCGAGTATTTTAAAGATTTCTTTCTAGTATATCTTTAGAGCTTATACAAGAAGATATATATAAAAAATTGAGTTTATAGATGAATAATTTTTTTTTTGAAATTTGTCTTAGATGAGGATATTTGAATTTAAGTTTCGATGAAAATATTGATTTTATTTCATCTACGTAGACAAAAAGAATTAAATCAAATATTGTTTGGGCTTGAGTTTTCATTCATTGTCAATATATTTAACCTCTATCACAAACAAATTTTATAGTAATTTTGTATTATATATGTTATAATATGAGCTTGATGTAATAATTAATCATTCAAATTTTGCTCGTACCACTTATTAATTAATAATAATTTATTCATTAGACTTTTATAAGTCAATTTTAAAAACTTACAGCTAATTCTATTTCTCACGGCTTGAGTCTGATAGGTTAATCAATTAATAAAAAAAACTCACTTTTTTCCAAAAAATTTCTTCTTTTCTTTCATTTTTTTTTTTTATATTGTGATCGATGTTTTATACTTGTTTCATGACTTATAATCTTTCCATAGCTGAAATATTGTAGTAGAGAAAAAAAAATAATGCTAAAAAAATATTACTAATATTTGTTGGAATAACTGTTACCAGCGTGAAGAAAATAATATTAACAGTAATCATAATCATAATTAATCAGCCTTCCTAATCAAATCCACTGCTCATTGCCGCAGTCCACTACATTTTGGGGTTTCCTATTAGAAGCAGAGATGTAAAGAGAAACCACTGCGGGTTGAGCAATACTAAAGTCAACCCAACACTACAAGAACAGCTTCACTTCTCTTTTTGCTTTCTTCTCCTTTTAGACACCCCCATGGATGTATGCCCATATTCTATATTAAAGGCGGATTCACTCTCCGTATTCCATAGGAATAAAAGGGGAATTTTCCAGCTGAGTTAGATGCGACACCCCAAGAGCTCATCGGATCAATTCCTTCAATCTCTCAGAGACCCTCGATGCCTCCAAGCCAAGTCTGGGGCTGATTGCCTGCATAAGTGAACAGAGGAGTCGGAGATTAGAAAGTTCTTTACGTTTTGAGATTGAATTACTTGCTAATCACTGTCTCGGGAGTCAACGGTTGGATCGTGAAACTTCATGTGTTAAATGCATGGTTGACCATTAAGTTCCGAGTAATTGGCATTAAGCATGCGAACTATGCAAGCAAACAGTAAAGAGCAGAGACGGCGATTACTTGGGAATGGATGGTGTGGAAGATCATTTCACCCACAACAGAGAAGTTGGCGTTGAGAACTTCTGCTCCTTCCTCCTCGAGGACACTGATCACCTGGTGGAACTTGAACCTCTTCTCCAGCCCACTTATCAGAACCACCTCCAGGTTGAGATCCTGGTGCCTCACTTCCACCACCGGCAACCTGAACTCCGTCGTCATTTCTCTGTCGACGTCCTTGTTAGTTCCCTCCGCGCTCGTCCTGATACCCCCACTCAGCTTCATCCTTTCGATCCTTCCTTGAAGGTCCTTGATGTAGGAGGTCGCCTGATCCAAGTGATCTACTTGGCTCAACATGTCCTGCAATAACATTTGCGTTCATCCGTCTTGAAGAAGAAGAAGAAGAAGAACAGGGGAAACAATCATTAGAGAGGAGCAGTCGGTACCTTGGAGTTGGTGGCGTACTCTTTCGGGATGAGAGAGGCGAGCCTCATGCACAACCTCTTCATGTGCATTCGCCTGTTCTTCTCCACCGTCTTCCTTTCCATCTTAGCTCCGGCATCACCTGCGCCATTCATCTCTACCGGAGTTCGGAGGACTTAGCACGGAGGGGAGGGAGAAAGGGGAGGCGCAGCACAACACTCGCTGCTCGCCGGTGTCTTATAAAGGAGGGAGAACAACCGCGTTTCGTGTGGGTCCACCTCTTCCTCATGACACACAAGCATCGGGGGACGGTGTGGGTCCGATCACACCGTGCAGATTGGAACGCCCGGGACGAGAGATGGGAATATATTGGTCGTTAAACAAAATATAGATGCATGTGGCTATATAATGACGATTACGAAACGAATTTGGGAACGGATCACGTGGTGCAAGTGCAAAACGTGCGTCCGCCGGTGGGGGAAAGCGCAAAAGCGAAGAAGCATCGCACAACCGTCGTCGCCCTCCGAGTCACCACAGACTAACGAGTGGGCGACCGCGTGGCGACACTTAAATCTGTTGAAAAGTCTGCTTCGGTGGCCGGCTCGGATTCAGGAGCAACATCTGCTGGTAATGGACAAAATGCTCCAAATCATTTTTCTGTAAAATAATATTTTTATCAAGACAAACATGAAAAATGACGATTTCATGAGGAATGTTTTTTTTTCCCGAATAGCATCTAATATTTCCTTTTTTGGCAGAGGGTTTTTTTTTATTTCTTATTTTACTCCTCAAAAGATGAGAAATCTTTTTTCCATCATTTTCATGTCTTTGTCTTTGCTAGGCTTAGTTAGATTTCTTCAAGTTGGGTTCAATAAAATTCAAATTGGTTTGAATTTCAACTGACATCAAAAATTTTATTTACATAACTTTAAATAATTATTAAAAAGGTATGTTTAAAAAATAAAATTCAAACCTTTAATATATTTTTTTGGTACAATATTGGCCATAAAATAAACTAGAAATTTGAAAATAAATTGACACTATTTTTATAATTTAAATGATGCTTAAACTAAAAATACATTGTTGTATTAGAATGTCTTCCAATTATTTTCGAAGAATCAAAATATTTATATATAAGTAAATCTTATTTTAACAATAAGGACTTGGATTATATATTTTTATGCCTTCTGGAATATCTTTCTAATTTTTATAATTTTGAAATAAATTTTACATTATTTTCCAATGATTTTTTTCCGAGAATTCATCGAAAAAAAGACAAAAAAAAATTATTTAGAGAGACACATCTAAAATATTAGATGATGACGAATTCACGTATGCTAGATTGAGAGTTGAAATCTCATCCTCTAAGCTCTAAATTATTTGTAAACGAAATATTTAAAGAGACAAAATAAGAGTAAATATTCGATGGTTGACATGCATGCCATGGCAAGAAAGGGTGAAGCCCCCAAAAGATCCTAAATTATTTATTTTTATAGTAAGAAAAGGAAAATAAATGAATTGCTCACAGAAATCAACCAATCAAATACGTTTTCCATGAAAAATACTCATCGGCAAGATTTGACATCATCAACCGTGGCCAACGATTGACGTTCAATCACGGGTCAACCACAATGAACGTTGTTGACTTGACAGAGTGAGATCCACGAGCACAACATAAACGAGCTGACAAAACTATTGTCCAAAGTTCACACGCGAGTTAATCACCTGAAATATGAACGCATGTGCATGGACAAATGTGGATGAATGTTCAAACCAAAGATAAGATCAAGATGTTTTTGTTAACAGCATAAGATTACGACTCACGGGAAGTCAGAAACATAACATTACCGAACAAGAAAAGAAGAGAAAGCGACTGCATCGAAATTGTAGGTATTTGCTTGCTTGTTGTTGAGCTTGTAAGTTGTAATGGACTAATCCCAAGAAAAGTCCCATCTTTTCATATTTTTCCGTAAAATATTTCTTTTTTCGAATTTTCCATATACCGCTCCAAATATTCTTCTTATTTTTTCCACCCGGTCATAGTTTATTTAGGGGACATTTTGGTATTTTATGAGAAATTCAAAGGAAGAAATACTTTATAGGGCCTAATTAGCTATCTTTAATATCTCGATCCGTATATTTTAAAAAGTTATATCAACATCCTTATAATTACGAAAATTACGAAAATGAAACATCTAAGTTTATTTGTTCTAACGACTTTAGTTTTACTGACATAAACATAAAAATAAAAAGTAAAAATATAATTTAAATTTTGACATTCGCTGTCATCGACGTCGACGTAGTTGCTTAACTGCCTCCAATGACGATAAAGTTCATTCTCACCGCGATGCCACTTGCCTCCATAAAAAGTGTGCCACCGATCTCATCACTACCCGTCTCGCACTACTGCAACGATGCTGACATAATTATCAAGCTGCAACTGCGTCGGCATCAATACAGATTGTGGAAACAACAGTAGCGTCTATGACATAGATGATGACCATCTCGATGCTAACCCGTTAGACAGATCTTAGTCTCGATCTGAAACTAGGATAATCGGAGCTCCTATCATTCCCTCAACTATTGCGTCGGTTCTAGCACCATCTCTCGCTGACTAACCCTTTTACCGCTCTGCACCGATGCTGGTGCAATTGTCAAGAAACATCACTCTACATCTGCATTAATGCTAATATAAATACCAAGCTATCCTTTGTTTCTTCAAAGAATTTACTGGACGCTCTGCATCAAGTAAAGTAGATTTTACATTTGTTGACCAATAAGTACTCTTGATTTCTTCACGAAGGATGATGCTACTGTGAGTGAAAGCAGTTGCTTTCTTCACGAATTGTCTTGAGGGACGTAAAGACGGAGGAGAAGTCAAAGCAGCACGTTTGCCTTATCCTATCAGATAATCAAATGTGAATTCTATAGACCACTTCAGCTTCGGGACAGAAGCTTTAGCTCCGATGCCCTTTTCTTTTGGCCACGTTGAACCATCCCTTTCCGTCTCCTTCAATAATCCGAGTAGATAGGTATTAATTATATATTATCCCTTATAATACCTTTAATATTTTGGTCTATATACTTTAAAAAGTTACATTGATATATTTATAGTTACGAAAATAAAATATCTAAGTCCATATATCGTCAATTTTATTAACGAAAATATAAAAATAAAAATATAATTTTAATGTTTGGTGACGAACGATGTCGGTGGTGGTGAACAATAGTGTCATTGGCGTTAACACCAACGTAGTTGCCTGGTCGCTTCTGTGACGACGATAAGGTTCACTCTCACCACAATACCACTTGCCTCCACAAGAAGCGCATCATCGATCTCATCGCCCTTCACCCCGTACTGCTCTGCATCTACGTTGACGCTGATGCAGTTACCTAGTGGCAATTATATCAACGTAAACACAGATGGTGGTGGCCGTAATAGCATCTATGGCAAAGATGATAGTCGTCTCATCGTTAACCCATTAGGCGGATCCTAACTTCGACTCGAAACTAGGGTCATCGAAGCTTCCGTCGCTCTCCCAGCTATCGTATCAGTTCCGACACTATCTCTCGTCAAATAATCCTTTCATCGCTCTACATATATATCAGTGTTAATGTAATTGTCAAACGATATTGTTCTATATTTATATCGATGTTAATGCAGATGTTGAACGATTTTTTATTTTCTCATATAAAGTAGAATTTATACGAAGAATTTACTGGACGCTCTGCATCTAGCAAAGTAGAATTTACTTTTGTTGACCAATAAGTACTTTTGATTTCTTCACGAAGGATGATGCTACTGTGAGTGAAAGCAACTGCATTGTCTCGGAGGGACGTAAGACGGAGGAGAAGTTAAAGCAGCACGTTTGCCTTATACTATCAGATAATCACATGTGAATTCTATAGACCACTTCAGCTTCGAGACAAAAGCTTTAGCTCCGACGCACTTTTATCTTGTCCACGTTGAACCACCCCTTTCCATCTCCTTCAATTATCCGAGTAGCAATAATGGTAGCAGTCCTCAAAACATTGCAGCAGAACCATCCTAAAGTAGAATTCACTACAGAAGCAATGTTATGTATGATATGGGATGATCAAAATTGCAAGACTGAGCACATGTAGATGAGTCTAGATCATGCATTAACAACATAGTTAGATACTAAGTTCAATCCATCACATCACTTTCCATCATCAAGAAGCATTTTGTTTTGGGTCAGTCTCATACTGGACAAGCGTTCTCACTGACTTTACATGAGTCTTCAGGTTGCTCAGAATTCCATGGCACTCTCCTTTGTAGGATCCTTGCAATGTACTCTACTAAGGCACCAACAATGGTTGGTAACAAGTACTAATCCATCTGAGTAATAATCCTAGTTTCAACATACATCACATCGTGTGTGTGAGAATCTGATTTAATCCAAAGAAAAAAAGGAACATCCGGATTCCAGAATCCAGACGATATTGATGACTCATATAGATTTGTTTAGATGGATTATGCGATAATAATAGCAATAATAATAATTTCTTTGTAGAACTTACTGTAGTGGGATTTCAATGCTAATTCCTAACGTTGCCAACACCAGTCTCAAGCCTGGGTAAAAAAGGGGCTGCCTGTATCAGTTTTCATCGACATGAACCTTGAAACTGTCTGGACACTACGGCCTGTCGGTATTACGTTTCAGAGCTAATTCGTTCTAATAGGAAATCTACTATCAATTGATGAATTAACACGTGATAATTGAGATCTAAGTCACGATCTACCCATGAATGAATATTTAAAATAGGAAAACATAAACCTTCTATTATGAAAAGAAATATCATCACAAGTTTCCTTATAATTCATTATGAAAGCAATCACATCTTTAAAGATAATTATAAATTTTTTTCTCATCCATTATGATAAAAAAGATAATTCTAAACTCTCTTCTCTTCGTTTATGATAAGGAAGTAATCACATCTTTAAAGATAATGATAATTCTAAACTCTCTTCTCATCACAAGTTTCTTTATCATTCATTATGAAAGCAATCACATCTTTAAAGATAATTACAAATTTTTTTCTCGTCCATTATGATAAAAGACAATTATAAACTCTCATACTCTTCGTTTACGATAACGAAGTAATCACATCTTTAAAGATAATGATAATTCTAAACTCTCTTCTCATCACAAGTTTCTTTATCATTCATTATGAAAGCAATCACATCTTTAAAGATAATTACAAATTTTTTTCTCGTCCATTATGATAAGAAAGACAATTATAAACTCTCTTCTCTTCGTTTACGATAATGAAGTAATCACATCTTTAAAGATAATGACAATTCTAAACTCTCTTCTCATCACAAGTTTCTTTATCATTCATTACAAAAGCAATCACATCTTTAAAGATAATTACAAATTTTTTTCTCATCCATTATGATAAGAAAGACAATTCTAAACTCTCTTCTCTTCGTTTATGATAACGAAGTAATCATATCTTTAAAGATAATGACAATTCTAAACTCTCTTCTCATCACAAGTTTCCTTATCATTCATTATCAAAGCAATCACATCTTTAAAGATAATTACAATTTTTTTCTCATCTATCATGATAAGAAAGACAATTCTAAACTCTTTTCTCTTCGTTTATGGCAATGAAGTACATCACAAACTTTATAAAAATATAATCTAAACAGAAAAAGAAGAGAGGATTCTCTCCTTTCAACTACTCGAACTCACGTTTAGGGATATCAAATTATTAAGTTGAGTATGAAAGGGATAGGATCGAGAAACCTCCTCCGACTTTTGTCTTCGTACCGGTAATATCTCAAAAGAACAATACTTCCACCTCGGGAATATAATACTTCCATCTTAGAGCTGCTCGACTTCAAAGCCATCTCAAAGCCATCAAAACATTAGCAATATTTTTCTCTCATACCTTCCATATTATATATTTACCTTTCAGTTTATTCACTTTGTAATATAATTTGTAATTACCTAGCTTACGTTAGCAATCTAAAATTACTCTAAGAATTTTTTTAACTTTATATATATATTTAAAATAAAACCTTATAAATGTGATGAGTATTTGCAAACATTAGTCCGATGAGGTATTAGATCGACACGGAAATAAATTAAAATAAGAAAAGGTAAAAAAAAGTTGTACGAAGCCGAAAAGATTCCGACGACTCCATCATCGGACGTGTGAAGAAGAAAACAAACGAGACTCCACCACACGGAGACGGAAAAAAACCCCAACTCACAGAGGTCATCGAAGAAAATGGACGATCAAGAATCGGAAAACAAAAGAGAAAAGACAATATAAAAACAAATACTACGCATTGTGTCAACAAGAATACTATCAAGGAGATTGACATCCTAGCACATAAAATCCTACCGAAAGATCTAGGAAAACAAGAAAGAAGAAGGAACAGAAGAGACATGTCGTACCTCGAGATTGCTCGTCAAGAGGGGAGGGACCTACGAATGTCGACGATGTTACGATCAAGAGCACTAAGAGGGGGGGGCGTAATTAGTACAGTGAAAAACTTTCGATGATTTAAAACGACGTTTGTACGATAAAAACGATTTCGATAATCACTTTAACTTGTGATCAAGCGAGATGCAGTTAAAGTAAAGATATAGAGGCAGTTTGCAGTTAAGATAGAGAACAGAATGTAATTGCAAACCGAAATATGAGTTCCTACGATAAAAGCGATTTCGATATGAAAGCCGATTCGAAAATTACTTTAACTTAGATTAGGCGAAGTGTAGTTAAAGTAAAACTATGGAGGCAGTTAAGATAGAAAACATAAAGTAAATGTAAACCAAGATTTAGAGTGGTTCGGTCAATCTTGACCTACATCCACTTTTGGCTTCCTCCTCCGATGAGGTCACCGATGTCCACTAGAGGCCTTCCTTCAATAAGCGAAGGCCAACCACCCTTTTACAGTTTCACTCTTTTTTATGGGCTTAGGAGACAACTCTTACAGAATTTTCTCTCCTCTCTTGAAAGATCACAACTTGGAAGAAAAGAGGGATGAGAACTTCTAGCCTTTACAACACTTTTGAGCTCTAAAAATCACAGAGTAAGATTGGATTTTCGGTGCCCTATCATGCAGGAAAGGGTGGGGTTTATATAGGCCCCAAACTGGTTTGAATTTGGAGCTCAAAAATGTCATCTCCCGGATTTCCGGGGTCCTCGCGGTATTACCTCCAGACTAGGCGGTACGACCGCCTAACAGAGCTTGAAGACCGAGCTCTAGCGATGCCACTGCCTGATTGGAGCGGTTCCACCGCCCAGTCTCGCTCGGAGACTGAGCCCAAGTGGTGCTATTACCTGACTGGGTGATTGAACCACCCAGCTTTCCTGAGAGACTGAGCTCTTGGGTGGTGCCACCGTCGACCCAGACGGTGCCACCGCCCAGTCTCGCTCGGAGACTGAGCCCAAGCGATGCCACTGCCTGACTGGGCGATTGAACCACCCAGCTTTCCTCGGAGACTGAGCTCCTGGGTGGTGCCACCGTCTACCCAAACGGTGCCACCGCCGGCCAGGAAATCTGGGTCCGAATGGGCTTATCCATTCGGCCTAATTTGGGTCTATCAAGGACCCAATTGCCCCCAGATTAAGTTAATGAGATCATCTCCCATTCCTAGCTTAATCTACATGCTAACTACGATATTTCTTAAGACATTTACTACAACTTACTCCGGTGCGTCAATCGCTTCTTCCGGTGAGCTTCCGAAGAACTTCCGGCGAATCATCCGACGAACCCTTGGCGATGCTCCGGCGGACTTCCGGCAAACTCCTGGACTTGCGACGATCCACTTGGTGAGTTCTAACGAGCTTCTTTGGCAAACTCCTGGACTTCTCGGATTTGTTCCCACAGAACCTCCGACAACCGTCCGGACTTCCGTCGAACTCTCGAACCCCCAACATGATCATGGTCTTGACTCTGGCGCAACTTCTACTGTATGTCTTACTACCATCGTAGTTAATCCTGCACATGTTAAACAAACTTCGATCTAGACAATTAATACTAAGCATTAATCAAGTTGTCCGGCATGTCATTGGTCCCTCGACACTTCATCCGATTCTTCGGCGCATCGTCCTCTTCTGCAGCTTATTACCCAATCGGCCAGTTGACTCCGCAACTCCGATATCCTTAGCGCAATGCCCGCTCTTCTTGGCCTGATGCCCGAATCCACGGCCCGAAGCCTTCTGTCGATACGTCGACCGATTCACCGGCCCAACGTCTAATCTTCTGACATGTTCCTCCAGCCCAACATGATTTTTTCTGCTTTAATTGTCTCATCCTGATCGAAGCATCCTGCGTCACTCAAAACGCAGATTAAAACATAAACACAACTATCAATTGGTTTCATCATCAAAATACGAGATTCAACCGGCGACACCTTGGATCGTCCGTGTATTGTCCTTTTTAGCACCCCATCACCACCGGCGTCGCTCCCCTAATTCCATCAACGGTAACAAATTTGATTCTTTAAGAGTATGGTTGATTGAAGTCCCATCTCAAATATGTATATTTATGATGAACGAACGGTGGATGCGGGGGCATAAGGAAAGATCTAACGGCTCTCGAAACTCACATGGCACAACAAAAATCGGTATGCATGACGCCGAGCTTGCTTCTGAAGCTCTTAACTTGTCACAGGAAGGAACTATATCCAGGGATCAGAGTACTCTCTCTCTCGCTCGCTCTCTCTTCTCTAGCCGCAGGCAAGTTCAAGTATCATTGTTCTTAATGAACAAATTTTGTACCACCCAACCAGCAAAAGATGTATTCATATCCCACTCAACAGTTTACTGATATCTGAAAATATGTTTCAACATACGGGCAAAAACTTCATAGACATTCGATGAACCAAATTTAACAACCAGCAACAGTAAGTCAAGCCATCAGGGAAACTATGTAGTTCCTCTTCAACCAGCAAAAGATGTATTCACATCCCACTCAACAGTTTACTGATATCTGAAAATATGTTTCAACATACGGGCAAAAACTTCATAGACATTCTATGAACCAAATTTAACAACCAGCAACAGTAAGTCAAGCCATCAGGGAAACTATGTAGTTCCTCTTTTAATTTCACCAGCTTACCATGTTTGCCACAATCCGCACCTAAATATTGTGATTTCCTAGCTGCCATTTAGTTTCACTTCCTCTAGTGCATGCATCTAATACTTGCAAAGGTTATTAACGACTACCACTAAAGCAAGAGATAGCAAACCATGTAATCAGTATTTTTCGAGCCCTTCTGCCATAAAACCATGGCTAGCTTGATAATTACATGATCTCTTCACTAATAGTCACTTGGACAGTATTACAACGCCAATAATTGCAGCCTGTCAGTAGGATGTCAATGGGGGAACACACCAGCAATACTTTATGACCTCAAGCGGACAATCATGTAAAATGCAAATTTTCCATGAAGTAAAATATGCTTCATCATTTCAGACACAGACAGGCGAAAAATTATGGAATTTTTGGCAGGCATTGGCCTTGCAATGCAAGGAGCTACAAAAGAGTATGAATATTTTATTTAAAGCAACAAACCACAAAACAGTAGCAGAAGCGAAGGTTGTTACTAGCTGCTGCATCTCGGAGCCACTAGAAATTGTCAAAGTTAATTGGTTCCCTCAAGAACTTTTCCATTTGCTTGGCCCTTGTCTTTATGGACATATCAAAAACCTTCTGGTCAAATTCCACCACCATTCCTCCAAGAATGCTGGGATCAATCTGTACAAACAACAACAAATGAGGGTCCAAAGTCATCGGAAAAAAGCCTATTGAGATAGCATAAGCAAGGAAAAAAAGAAAGTTATGAAGGCAAACAACAGTAAGGTTGATAGTAACCATGATCATCTGACAGTCTTAAATGGAAAGCATTATTTAGAATAGGAACTTTCCAGTTAACCGAAGGGACAACAGAGCATGGTCGAAACTTCCCATCAGTACACCCACTTGAAAGTTTTTTCTAAATGCCTTGTGCACTTTCTACCTATTTAGTCACTGGCAGATAGACAAGTACATCCATGGTGACTCTTTCTTGCTCTCCTCTCAGGGAAGAAATATGAATGTAAGATCATTAGCCAAAAAACAGAATGTCAAATGTGTAAAATTGTAGTACTCGCTAACCGCGAGTGACTAAAATTATTTGCATATCTGCTACAGTTCAACAGACATCCATAATGAATATCCAAGATCCAAATTTCTTTAGACAACGAAAATCACAAAAGGATGTCACACAAATCAAATGTGATGTCATGCCCAGTACAACTTAAAAGCATTATTTATTTAAAAAAAAATCCCATGATCCCAATAGCAAAACTCACCAGTTCTCTTTTCATTCTCTTTCTTATTTTTTTCCTCATCGTCTCTTCTTTCCTCTTTTACATATATAATATAATACTATTGAAGCATTAACAGCTGAATACAGTGGCACAAAAAAGTACCTTTTGTTCAATTCTGATCGATTTCCCTTGTCCTAAAATCTCTTGCAAAGTTTGGTTAAGTTCCTTCTCCTCTTCTGCAGGAAGTGGCTGATGAAGAAAATGTAAAACACATAAATGACTAAATGATTGATAAAATATTAATTTAAAAATATTAAGTAACTGGCATAGAGTTAGTTGCAAATATTGATTTCTGGCAGTTTTATATATCTACTTCTGGTCCCAAAGGGTCAACCTGATACAAAAAAAAATTTACCAATGGCACATAAACCAAAAAGTACAATTCTGAAACATAAAACTTAGTTTATGAATGGTAATTACTATATAAAATTAACATGTGAAGTAACAACCATAAAAAAAAAAGAAAAAGTCAATAATAATAAAAGATTATTTCTACCACTTGATTAGATATTTCCAAAAATTTCTTGGATGAACTAATATCAATCTGGCAACACACTAAGCATGTCAGAAAATTAGATCATGCTACAAGAATCAAACTTGCATTTTCTTTAAGTGTAAAATTGTTGATCCTAAATGACAAATTGCTATAAGATTTTATGTATGAAATACCTCAATGTCAGTAAGCCATAAAATTTATTAGAAATTTTGAGTACAACAATTTAGTGTCACCTAAGCCATAAAACTAGCGATCAGAAGACAACAATGGAGAGATTCTACAGCATTCTTTATTATATCAACTTATCTTAAAGCAAAGGAGCCATGATATTGACAAATATGTTTCCATGCATACAATGAATAATCAAATATAACATGTTTAATATCTAACTAAAGAACAGATATAATGTCTCTAAACTTGCTTCACATCATCTGCAATTTCTTAACAATGGACTTCTAATTGGTTGGTACATATGCAAGTTATGATTCAAAGCAGAACACTTACAATAACTGTTGTGACAATGACTTTCACCTCTCCCCTCTGCGCCATAGTCAACTCAACAAACCTCTTAGCAATGGATTCAATATAGCTGAGTCTTCCATTATCAGCCAAGACAGCTTGTATAATTTAAGAAAAAAAAGGTCAGAAGTAAGATTCATAAAAAAGAAAAGACAACTGCCTTCATCAACATAGTCAATATTCTAGCACATGAACACAATTTTCAGTTAACCAAAAAATAGAAGAATTAATCTGCAATAACAAACAACTTGCAAGTATTTGGTGCTAATATTATACCAGGTAACTTCTAAATATAAAAGATTCAAAAGTTGAGGGGATGCATATTTCAGAATGACAGACATAAAACAATATCATGACCAATTGTATTGTCAAGTCCAACATAGATGTCCTTATAGAATAAATCAATATCATGAACATAAAACAATATTTCAGAATGGCAGGCTTTGACACCGGTATTAAAACAGTTAACTTCTAAATAAAAACTGAGTGCTGTTGTCATGTCCAACATAGATGTCCTTATAGTATAATATATTCAAGAACAATTTCCAAGGAAAAGAGTTGATACCCAAAAAATTCTTAGTGACATCAGAAAAGCCAACATCAGAAAAAATTTGTTGCACAGCCCTCACACGTGTTTCCCTAGGCACTGATAAATCCTCGATGAACTGTGAAAACAAAGGACTCCTTTTTGAAGCCTCTACCAAGTCGAGAATCTCAGATTCAACTTTGTCCAATGTATTTGCCTTGGAGGCAGCAAGAAATAGAGCAGATGCATAATTTCCTGAACCTCCAAATAGTGATAAAGGCACCTGTAATTTCAATATAAAACACTAATTGAAAGTCCATACAGAAAATAAACCTCATCTGAAACTAACATAAGGAAATATTGCAAGTATCAGGAGATATTCACACACTGGGAGAAAACTATAATTTAAAAATACATAAAAATCCAGATAAATTATTCTTCAGTATCTCCTCCTAAAAAAATCAATCCTCCTTTCTCCCTTTAATTAAGAAACCCACAATTAAAAATGGTTTGTAACTCAAAATATGAAATCACTGATGATTATGTTCTTCTAGGATCATAAGTATTTGAGTTCTTTGGTTATACTAAGAATGTACACTTTTCTTCTTGATAAAACACTAACATTGTCCACCCTGTCTCCTCTTGATTCAGTTGTTCCTCACTTCCATTTCTCTGAATATGCATTTATTTCTTGAAGGCATAATTAAATAGCACACATGCTCATTCATATGATGTACAGATACAATTTATCTATCATGTGTTTCATTATTGAATAGAATAGAATAGAATACACATACCATACTGCCAGGACGTTTCTAAAATACAGCAAAAATTGCTGAGAAGAATAACTAACTAATTTGTACAGTCACAGATATCAAAGTATATGTATTGGCATCGAATAGAGATACACCAACAGCTGTATAACCTATGTAGCCATACGTAAAGTAGAGAAAGTTAGGTGGATTATCTTTCAAAACCAGGAAGACAATCGGATGCCCCAAAAATAGAGAGACAAGATAGATTCTTCAGCCAATGGAGACTTAGAAACCAATCAAACAAGGGGCCCCTTTGCTTAATTAGTTGTATTATTGTCTTTGCCATCTAACACCTATGAAAGATAATTTAATGCATCTGCATGTTATCTACTCAAGGAAGTCAAGTAATCCTCTTAAAGTTTCAGTTTTACCTATGTAGGTAACTTTTTAGTTTTAGAAATTGGTTTCACATCCTCGACTAGGATTTAATTTTTCAAGAATGACATCTCTGGAGTTTCTGGCCCCATGAAGATGCAGAGAAGTGTTATTGTCAGTGAATATTGACCTGCTCCCATTGAGCCAAGTGTGGCATTCTATATATGATTGGTGTCACTCGATAGATAGATAATGTAACCTAAGACAATACTTCCACAAGCAAAGTTTTCAGCAAGATACATGGTGCATTAATCAACTAATATTTAAA
Organism: Musa acuminata AAA Group; assembly: GCF_036884655.1. Taxonomy (NCBI): domain Eukaryota; kingdom Viridiplantae; phylum Streptophyta; class Magnoliopsida; order Zingiberales; family Musaceae; genus Musa; species Musa acuminata. The sequence continues at coordinate 36,345,340 of NC_088340.1, forward strand.
TGAGCTCTGAAATACACAGAAGACATATTCAACTATAATCCCACAACAATCTGCAATTCTCTCTATGCTCATTCAATAAGCAAGCCGTGGAATGCACCGAAAATACAGATGCATCAGATCAGATCACTGATATAGCAGTTCCGAGAAATGGATGCATTCGTCAAAATTGAGCTAATGCTACTTAAAAACATTACACCAAGAAGATAAAAGAAAAGGTAAGCGTTAGTGATATAACAAAAACATTCTAAAATTGTATCGAGGTGTGACCTTTACCTTAACATTTGTAATTGGTTTTGCTTGGGTTGCAAAGGTCTTCAACCCCTGCAAGAAAGGCAAAGATTCGCTCGTTAACTCCACGGTCAAAGCACACCGACGCCCGATTCAAGAAATAACAAATAAGACTACGGGGCGAATTAATCTCGATCTTTCCGACCGAAACTAGATTCGACAACCGCAAACCAAAAGCGCAAAGAATGGATCACGGGAAAGCCAAAAGAATAAGATGTGGAACAGCTAAATGGCAACACAGATCGCGATTACATCTGTTACCAACTTAGGGCTTACAAAGGTCAGATCAGCGGCCGATCGAACGCAGAGGGCCGGCGATTCGACCGCAACGATCTTTCTGAAGAAGGGGAGAGCAGATCTGAGACGCCCTGAGAGAGCCATCGGGAACCCTAATGCTTTCGCCGCCTCCGCCGGAGACCCAAATCGATGCGAGGAGGAAATGGTGTGCGCAAGCGGATCGGTTTGGAGGACTGCAACGATTTATTAAGAGAACAGTGATCCTGACGTGGGGTGTTTCTATCACAATCATGTATGTGTCTCCTGTTATGAGAGACTCAGACGATCCTGCCATGCGACGAGTTTGTTCCATGTAATTATTCAACAACGAATGAAATCATTCGAGTGTTCCGTTCTTGTAATCACCGGCAGTGAGCGGATTCCCGACGGGCTCATCGTTTACACCAAACTGGGCCAAGCCAAATGTTGGCGGATAACAGAAGCCTATATATATAGCCCATGAAGTGTGAGTACGGTGATTTTCCGGTGCGCTCACCGCGGCCGATAGGATGACAAAGTGCCGTCCAAAATTTTCTTTCCAGCCTCAAAACTGTCAAATTCGTGTGTTTTGATTGTGCCATCGGTGACTGGAACAGAAAAACAAAATAATAAATAGAGAATATATCATCGACATCAACGAGTTATCATCATAAATTAAATTATTAATAATATACAATTAATTATAATGTTTTTGAGTTATCATCATTTAAATATAATTCTCTTGCATAATATTTTATATAAATCTAAAAAATTTAGATATTTTCTTTAATGCTTTCTGAAAACCTTAAAAAGAATCCTCTTTAGCTCAAAAATACTTCAATATATATACAAGATATTTAAAAAATAAATTCTAATTATAATGATTTATTTCATTCATGATAATTATTTCTCGTACGCTCGAACCTTCTAGACTCGGGACCGGCGGGACAACCGTGTGATGTCCCTGGTGATCACATGAAGTCCTTGTCAAACGAACAGTTCGAGACGTGTGAGACTACGGTGGACAGCATATGAACTTTACGTCGATACTGACGGCCGAGACGTATTTGCTATAAGAAACCATCAGACGCTCGGATGGTGATAGCTACAGCCAGTGCCTCGGTGCTCGACTTGGCAGTAAAGCTTGCATGCTGACGTCCCAGTTGAGTCGGCCTGGAGCCGACTGTGGCAACTCAAGCAAGCCATTTTCTCTTCTACTCTCATCTGCAGGAGATTGGGAAGCTTGGGAGCAGTCAGGGTTCCCACCAGATTGACTACTTTTACATCTATCTCGTCTTCTTTGGTCTCCCAACGCCTCTTCTCATATGCTCTTGCCGTTAGGTGGGAGCTGGCCACCGGCCCTCGCTTTTGTCAGAATTATGGCGACGATCCCCAGCCTTAAGAGGGCGGCACGCATTTGCATGACATAATGCACTCGCTCATAAATGAGCTCGCCAAGTCAGAGAAAAAAAAAGGAGCCCCGTCTTCCTTTATTCTTCTCTTCCTCTCGCTAGCTTTCACTACTCGCGCTGCTACTTACTCCTCCAGGACAGCAGTCCTTGATGAAGATCATCAACATGGGAAGAACCACTTTCCGTGACTCCTCCTCCTCCTCGTCTAGAAGACACTTCCAGTGGAGGATAAGGAGGTCACCGAAGGAAGGAGGAGGAGTATCAGAGAGGAAGGAGTGGGATGAGGTTGAAGAGAACGCAGGTCTCGGTTTGTTTTCCTCCTCATACTACACTTACAAGAAATACCAGAGTAGCGCCACGCCGACCGCCTCTGTTGCTGCTGCAGCGCCGAAGAGAGCTTGGGCGTCGGAGACTGCCGTGTCGAGGCTTCTGTCGGTTCTGGCGGCCGCAGCTTCCGGTCGCCGGAACCGATCGACAGGGCTTGGAGTCTACGTCACGGGGACGCTCTACGGGTACCGGCGCGGGTACGTCCGCCTCGCCTTCCAGACGGACAGCAAGTCGTGCCCGGTGGTGCTCGTCGAGCTCGCGACGCCCACGAGTACGCTCGTGCGCGAGATGGCGTCGGGCCTGGTCAGGATCGCTCTCGAGTGCGACCGCAAGGCCAGAAGTGGCGGCGGAGGGAAGGCGGCGTCGACGAGGCTAGTGGAGGAGCCGCTCTGGCGGTCGTACATCAACGGGAAGAAGTGCGGCTACGCGGTGCAGCGCAACTGCGGACCGGCCGACTGGAAGTTGCTGAGGGCCGTGGAGCCGGTGTCGATGGGGGCCGGGGTGATCCCGGGCGTCGGAAGCGGTGCCGGCAGCACCGACAGGGACGTCATGTACATGAGAGCAAGGTTTGAGAGAGTGGTCGGGTCCAAAGACTCGGAGGCCTTCTACATGATGAACCCCGACGGCCATGGCAGCACTGAGCTCAGTGTCTATTTGCTCAGAGTCTGAAGAAGATTCGTCTCTGCTTCGTAATGGATCAACTGCTTCCGTTCTCTGTCTTTATGTAGCAGTAGCTTTGTGTTGGGGGGTGAGATCGAGTTGCTACTTCACTTTCCCGGTGTTGTATTATGCCCTTCTGTGTTGTTTTCAATCCCAAATCTGTGGAATGAGGTGGCTGTTTCGAATATCTGCTTCTCACTGTTCTTGGTTGAATGACGACACACAAGCCAATCCTACTCACTTGTTAAAGATCTCTATCTAATCCAATTAAAGATCAACCAGATCCAAAGATATTTATCACGAACACATATGTCACTGGGCATGATTCTAAACTACCACGCCTAAGTATTTAATGGCGCGATTTCCGTAGAAGATTCCAACTTGCCTATTAGGAAATGTAGAAGTGAAGTATCAGTTAGTTTCTTCGCTTTGGGATGTCGCAAGCATCATCATCACAATTGTGGTAGCAATTAGCACTTAGCGTTGAGGGGTTACAGTATTAACGTCACGGTCACAATAACACACGTTCACGTCAGCCATTTTGAAGGCTATTCTTTCACCAAATAAATGCAATTTAAAGTGATTCTCTTTCAGCAAACATGCTCTGTTTTCATCATGACTGGAATAGTTGAGATGCTTTCAATAAAGGATCATATTTGTGATGATAGTTTAAGAATGCCTCCAGTGGTTTAAATGCTTTCTCTAAAGTAGGATGTGTTTTTCTTCTCCAAAGAGGGCCCTCTGTTGATATGCTACAAGCACCAGCTTGGATCAATCATGCCCTACTTTTGGAATGATTTAGTATGGATTTAATCCATTCTTTAAGGGGAATCACAAACAAAGCTTGGCTCCATTACCCTTATCAGCTAACATACACCACGAATTGCTGTCTCCGGCTGAAGCCTCATCCTCCTCCTCTCTCTCTCTCTCTCTCTCTCTCTCTCTCTCTCGCAGCCTTGGAGGGAGGGACATGAGCGTGACTGTGTTGGGCACAACTGAGACAAGCAGATCTGAGGGATTCCTCCTCGTTTCCTGAGCTCGCCCTATCCTCACATTACAGTCTTTAACGAAGGGTTTCATATGGTTACTCTTCCATGAGCATGTGTGGAAAAGGAGAACAAAAGATATATATATATATATAGAGAGAGAGAGAGAGAGAGAGAGAGAGAGAGAAAGGAAGGTGGTACTGAGGAGGCTTGGCTTCTCGAGGTTAGGAGTATTAATATAGGCTTTGAAATCATTGCCACACGCACTGAAGCATGCAGAATGTGATGCTGCTTTGTGGAATGCTCGATTCCCAGCAAAGTTGCATGCGCCTTTGCATGAAATGCTAAGTTGCATGCGCCTGTGGAGAAAAAAGAACATGTATGTAGTCTGATATCGATTCGATCGAACCAAAGTCGAATCGAAATTGAATCAATCCAGAACCAGAATAGAAATGGTAATTTAGAACCGAATCAAAATCTACTTTTGATATTTGAAGTTGCAGTGAAACTCATGAAAAGTCACCATGTCATTGGTGCAAATAATTTTCATTGAATTTTCAAGCTTGCAATTCGAGTCTACACAACAAAAAATGGAGACTAATCTTAATATGATCCATGGTGTCCTAAATCAGAGGATAAAGAGCATGCTAAAACAGAGAGTGAAGCGACATTAATGAGGTGCTAACCTGAGATTTACATTACTAGAAATTTTCCATATATAAATTGTTGGAAAATTACTTATATATCATCAAATCATTAGGTTAAACCTGTGGAGTGGCTGTGATGTTTAACTCCATCCCCCAAGAAATCTGTGCTCGTTTGTTCTACCTGCTTGCCAGATTCACATTTACTCTGCTCTCGAATTCTTGTCCTCCCCAGGAGGATGTCAATCTACCTCATCACATCAGCTGCTGCCGGAGGTAATTAAGTTGATAGGCATCGCATTGACTTTGATGTGCTGTTTGTTAAACTTACAATCATACGTAGTTGTTGGCCTCCTTTTAGGTCACAACAGTAGGCAAACCCTAATTCTGGAACCACATCGAGTTCCGAATTTGTAGCATGTGTTTTGACTCGCACACCTACGCACTGACTAATTTGCGCCATGGTGATGCAATAGAAACAACGAAGTCAGCACCCGTATCTATCTGTGTAAGATGCAACAGATGTAGACTTTTAAGGTCGTGATGTAGCGATCTTCATCGATCACTGCCATCTGATCGCGATCGAAAGAGAGAAGAACATGTATCAAAAGCAAATCCCAACTTCTAATGATCATGTTATCTTTTTAGGTACAGAAGAAATTAACTTTCAACTCAGTCAAACACTGAGCTGTGTCTTCTTCATCTCCGAAAAGGTTTACAGGAACCGAGTGTTCAGTTCAAAAAGCTGAATCATGGCAATGCATCAAGTTGCGACGTTGAGATGCGTATGAGCCACATTCTTGGTTTGGTGGGCGGGAGAGCATTTGCATGATCGGCCAATCTGTATGAACAAGCTGCTATGTCATGCCGGGTCAACTGGTTAAGGTGTCCTATCACTCATCCATCCATCATCTTCATCAACAAGCTTTAGAAGTCAATGCTCAATAGTGGAGCAGTTATTAGCTATGCCTCCTGGCCAGTAGCATCATTCCACTTCTCCTCTGATGATACATCGAGTCTCAACCTAAATTGTCCTCCGTCTCCAATCTTATGATCGAGCCGACAGAAATCAAAGCGAACCTGTAGAGTTTGGAGCGAGTGACATAAATGATATCAAGTGTCAATTATCTGGTGATGATCGGAAAGAAGTAAAAGCGTACATCAAGGAGAGGGCATTCGATCACTAGGAATGGAGTTGTGCCGCTTCGACGGCGCCGACGGCGGTACTGGGATTCCCCTCGGAAGGAAGTTGAACGTGCTGCTCCAAGGGACACTATGAACTGTGTGGTGAACTCGGCGGAGGAGCTCGTCAGGTGGTCGGTCACCGGCGGGAACCTCTCTTCTGATGGAGCAGGCGCTGCGTGGGCCATGAAGAAGAAGAAGCATAAGAAGAGAGAGGAGAAAGCGAGGAGAGATGCATGAGGGAGGAGGTAGAGGAGATTTGGCAGGAGAAGCCATGAGGAGAGCCTCCTTGAGGTATGGAATATGAGAGGGATGTGGTGCAGGACCGGTTATTATGTAGAATGGGAAGGGGGGAAGCTACGTGTGAAGAGGAAGACGATTGAGATCCAAGAGAGACTGTTCCAGAGTTGGAAAATGTCAAAGGAGGATCTCTATGCTGACAGTGGAACCGCAACGTGGGCCGTAGAACTTCGAATGCAAACGCTAGAACTCCGTCATCGTTTACATCATGGTGGTGTATGCATGTTCCACTGTTCCGTGGCCTTAACGAGACATATTATGTCGTGTATTAAGAATGAGAGATAAGATGGTGTCGATTAACCCTCCCACCCCACTTGTGACAACCAAAGGTCAAACCACGGCACATGGACATGAAACTATGAGACATCGTTTGGCTTGGGAGTCAAAATGTCGGCAACGCAGGAGGCGTGCGTAAGCAAACGTTTAAGTTAATGAGTTGGTGGTTGTTAAACAGACATGATTTGCGCACATTTTGGAGTTGAATTCTATATACGCACGCCATCTCATTTCCCATGTATTCATACACGATGGAAGCAATAGGAGATTACGACGTGTATGGCTAAATATTGGAGGAGTCTGATAAATAATATTGAGGACCATCAAAAACATAATAAATCTTAAATAGGTTTTTAATTGAATTGGTGTGCCATCCAGCATTGCAGTCATCAATTATATATCTCTTCACTCTTTTATTCCGTTTCTCTCAAAATTGTTGGTGCACTCTACAGTTTGATCGTAAGTCATTCTTCGCAACGAGGTATATATTTCCCATCACAATTTAATGGCTCCCATGTTCTTATGGATTGGTTGAGGAACAACCATGGGCTTTTTATTTTTTTATTTTTGGAAGCCCGTCTCTCATGACAATGACTTTTTTTTCGCCTTAGCGCTCGTTAAGATAATTATGCTCTTGGGTTCTTGGCTCGTGTTGTGATCAATCTCGATGAAAGAGTGTTAGGGGTGATTATAGGAAAATAATCGACTTTGGAGATGGATGCTTCAAAATGACAAGGCTGGAGTTTATGAGGAGAGACCTCTAAAATAAAGATAGCGACCATGAGAAGGGGTTAAGGGGGCATATGGAGGTGGTGAAGTTTCACGATAGGATGGAAGCGATGAGAATAATAACAAGGGCCTCGTGACGATGGTAACAGCTCATACGACTAAGGTAGCCATAACAAGACAAAGACGATCACGAATAAAGTAATCTTATTTTTTCAAAATATATACTAAAAAAAAGAAAAGTTTTGACTTTTTTTTTTTAGGAATTTGTCTTTTTTTTTTTTGAGGAATTTGTCTATGGGTATATATATTTATATATAACCAATTCTTAAGGTTAAAAATGGTATAGATCGTTATTAATAGGATACTTTTACTGCGTGCACGGTCTCTCTCTCTCTCTCTCTCTCTCTCTCTCTCTATATATATATATATATATATATATATATATATATATATATAACATTTTTTTGTTCTTTTGATGAAGTTACTTGCGGACATTCGAAGCTTCATATCCTTGGATCTCGAGAACTATAATAAGCAACCCACTCTAGTTTTGTATATCTAATTAAGCATTCAAATCGATAAAATAGAACATGCAGTTAGAAGGATGCTTGCCATTTACAACATGGGTGGATCGATCACTATAATAATCGAAGGAAACAAGGAAAAAGTGCCCGCCTTCTCCTTGCTTCACTTCTGGTCAAACTTGACGAGCACCAACTAACCCTTCTCGTCATTCATTTACTACCGTAAGACTTTATCTAGAGATCACTGCAAATGGAGAGAGAAGACAAGAGGGAGATCTACTCATTCTCACACGAACAATTCAAACTTTGTGGGTAAACAGAGTGAAGGAATTCAACAACAAAAGACAATGTCTACTAAAACAAACACGAAGGAGAAGCCACTGCAAGCCGCGGAAGACGACGGTGGTGCATTGTAGTACCAAGGGAACCAAGGCACGATTGGGTTTGGAGGGGGAGGCACAGGGAAGTCGATGTAAGGTGGCGGCGGCGGCGGGGGCGGAGGGTAGTTTCCATACTCCGATGTGCTCGGCGGAGTGGGCGGCGAGTCTGTGACTGATGGCGGTGGCGGTAGGCACGGATACGGACATTCCGGAGGTGTGGTGGTGTCCCATGAGACAGACGTCGGAGGATTCGACAAGAGAATTAGAAGGAACAAAAGAGTGGTGGTGGCGTGGAAGAGCTTGGAGAGCATCATTGTATGAGGTGAGGTGGAGGTGCGGTAGGGAAGAAGAAACAAAGGAGACGGCATATTATGGGACGGAGCTCATCGTTTTGTCCTAAGAATTAACTTCTGTCAAATTAACGTGTTCTAATGCATAATTATTTGCATGTAACATATGATACCGGTAATATCATTTGCATAATTATTTCCCTCGGAAGCTAAGAGTTGATAGAATATTCTAACGTCTACGTTGTAAGCATTTGGCAGGGGTCAAGTTTCATGAACTGTACTGATGACAGGTGCCTTCCAGGAGAGAGCGAGAGAGGGGTGGTTGCATGCTTTCGTCGTTTGCCGGTGGATTTGGTCATCAAAGAAACAGCAGAGAAAGGAGCGTGGACTCCTCTATCTCTATGCTTGGAAACTGGTGAAAGAGAAACGAGAGTAACCTCTTCAAGTGATTACTCGCTCCTTTTCTACACTGATTCACTATTTATTTGCATTAAATTAGTTTAGGATAAGAATTCACAGGCACGAATGGTCAAATGAAGCAGGTAGTTGTATTGTCTCGGCAGTGCAAACTGTGGAACTCCATATGAAGCCAGCGGAGAAGACAAGAAAGAAGATGAGAGTGTAGAAAAGACTATTCTGATGATGCGAGCAATTAGGCTTCATTTGACTCGATATGCTCCGGAATTAATGAGGAGACGAAAAGAAAGGAAGATTCTTTACGTCACATCCCTTTTTTTTTCTAACATTGAGAGAAAAAACAATCTGCTTTCTGGATTTTTTTTAGTCTTTCTTTATAGATACCTTATTTTGTTGAAGAAATAATAATATTTCTCTCTGATTTGGCCTCTGTTCTTCACATCATGTTCGAGATGTGTTTTCTTCTTCCGGCAATCATAAAGAACAGAGACAGGACGAGTCGCGAATCAATGAACTTGTGGAAGCAGGATTTCTTCGAATTGAAGGGTACAATTCTGCAATTCAGAGAGACAGAGAGGAGAGACGGAAACGGACAGATCTGCGATGGATGATACATACGTATCATCGTCGCTCTAAAACAACATCGCTAGTAATCCACAGGATATCATCCCCGTCCACCATCCGTGATGAGTCCGCCAAGCCCCCGAAAGAAGGTATTCTGGATCCACCGGGTACACGTTCCCCGGCGTGTAACACGAGTAGCACGGCGGCGTTGGCGGCTTGTCACATGAGTAGCATGGCGGCGATGGTGGCAGCGGCGGCGGCGGGCAGGCCGGTGGCGGAGGCGGCGGCGGCGGCGGGGGGCTCGGAATGCTGCATGGTTGCCCGCACGGATAGCAGGGACACATCATATCCAGCTCCCGTTCCGGTCGTGTCACCGCAACTCCATCGCCATCGCTCGCAGCCACGCACTCGGTCAGCAGCAGAACCACCACGACGGTGAGTAGCATCTTCTCCTCGGACGAGTCCACAGTTGGCCGTCTCCTCGCTCTTCTTCTGTATGTTGAATCTTGCGAGGAAAGGGTCTTCTCCATGGCCATTACTTTTATATCTGATGGGACTGTGATGCTTGCGTCGGCAAACGGCAATTGCATGTGGACGACTCTGCCTCTTTTGAGGGTCAACAACTGAGCTCTCGTTACTTAGTCGTGAGATTCCACCTCTCATTTAACAACAGAAATGCTTAAGATTGAAATATTATGCAATGCTTATCTTTCTACGACATTATTGAATTGGATTCTATGCACAAGAAGACTTATAATAATAATTGATGTAATTAAGCATCTAATATATCTTTATCTAAGTTATTTGGCCACATAATCTAATCCAAGTTAACGGAGTGGTCTCGCTTCTCCACCAAGGAATGAGCAAGTTGGTGGGCGATGCATGTTTAGGTAAGCATCATGTGGAGACACTAATTATTATGGTACCAACTGTCTCTTGGTCTTCTACTCTGCCAACCTGTACAAGGTGGGCATGCCGAGTTGCAGATGAAGCCTTGGCCGGCCGTCTCATGACACGGGATGAGAAGACATTAAATTGGCCATGAAATATGGGTTGGAGCAGTGAGTGGTGAGGTTGCGAATGATGAATGGCTCTTTAGGTGAGAAGCGGACAAAGGGAAGGGATGAAGACGTTTCACCACCCTGCAGTTGCTGTGCCTGGCAGAATCATGCAAAGGACAGGGAAGGGTGGGGATGAAGGGACAGGAAATGGTCGTCCGAAACTTGGAGCTTATCCACGGAGAAAGGGAAGACGACACGCATCAACGTCTTCCACTCAAAGACAATCTCTCCTCCATCCTATATTCTGTCGACTTGCAACACAGGGACAAAGTTGTTCTATTCTACTCTTGGGTCATTGATCCTTACTGCCACCCTCGAGTCTTTCCGACGTTCTGCCAACTTCAAACTATGTTGTCTACATAGAAGTCGATCTAACAAATGATTTCCTGGCAGAGTCGAAGGAATTGTAAGTGGCATGAATGATCCTTCGAAGAGCAAAAAGCCTAATTGCCAAACACCAAATCGAAGACGCACATCTCTGCCATTTAACATTTGGGCTAAGAGATTGAAGACGAAGGAGCAGAGGTCGTCGACGAATACAGGTGTGGCATCGCTATTAAGGATCAGTAAAGCATGACATGACCGATTGGAAATACTTAACCAGTGAAACATAAATGGTAGCTGAGAAGAATCCATCTGTGTTGTGACATTTATTCCCAACGAAAGCTTCGATCGATGGAGTCGACAGGGAAAGAAAGGTAGGCTGGACAATGCAAAAGTGGGAGCCTCTTTTAAGCCTATATATATATAATTGTCATGATTCTAAGAGAAAGAAGGTATTTTTTTATTGAAAAATATAAAGAAAAAGAAATAAAGAGAGATAAACAGGAAAGATTAGTGAGACTTCCTATCAGATGGTCTCCAAATAGTGCTATGATTTTGAAATGAATGAGGAAGAGTCAAACCGGTCCTGCTTAGCATACATGAGATCTAGACACTAATTCGACCAGAAGGGTATATGTCATCTCCTTGTTCATCTATGGTTCAGCCATCTCCATCGTGGTGTGTCAAGAATGTTCCGCTAGTGGTGGGTTTGGAGGATTTGGTTAAGGTTTGAAGTTAATAACTATGTCAAGCGAGGAGTCCCTTGATAATATACTTGAGTGACTTTTCTATAATGTGATGGATGATTGTTAGGATGAGATTATGGCAACAATCGAGAATTGTTATATGAATTCTTCGATCATTAATTGGTTATGAGATTGTGAGCTAAATTGTTAGGAATACGATTATAGAGTAACACATTTGTTGAGTTAGCTTTCCTCTAAGTATTGTATAGCTGATCTTGTGGGGTCAAATCGATACACCCTCGTTAGTGCCACACCACCAATGTCATGAAACCAAGTCCTGTTAGAGTAACAGGGTCAAATCGATATACCCTCGTTAGTTCTATATTGTTATGATCTTAAAGGTATTAGCGGATTCGAAACCGATATCAAAATTATGTTTAACTTATAATATGAGTAAGTGTCATAAGTAATTAAATTGGTAAGCAATAAAAGGAAATGCATACTAGATTTATAATGATTCGGTCATCGCGATCTACGTCCACCCTCGATTCCTTCTCCGTTGAGACTATCGAGTTTTATCGACGATCTTCTTTTTAATGGGTGAAGATAAAGTACCATTATTATAACTCTTTTCTCTTTTTCATAGGTAGGAGAGAATCTTTACAACTCTCTTTTACAAGTAATCATCACACCACCCTTAGAATGATTTAGAAGCTTAAGAATGATTTAGAAGCTTAAGGAGAAAGGAACTCAAGACTTTCAATAAAGTTTACACACTTAGAATCACAAGTATTTTATGCTCTTTTCTTACTATCTTAAACGAAGTATTTATAGGCTCCAAATAACTTCTAAAATGAAGCTAAAAAGTCTTATCCTTAGGTTTTCAGGAGTACTAGCGGTACTATCGCAAGTGGGTGATACTATCGTCTAATAGAGTCTGAGAGACTGAGCTTTGGCAGTACCACCGCTTGCTTGGGTGGTACCATCGCTTGACATAGCCTAGAAAATTATGCTAGTACTACCGTTAGTCTGGGTGATACTACCACTTGACATTGGCGGTACCACTATCGGATTATTCGAAAACGTATTCTTCGTACTTTTCAATTTATAGACGGTTCCATCGTCTAGTCTGGTAGTACTACCATCTAACCCAACTTTATGTCATTGAATTTAATCTTATAATAGGCCCAATTTAATCCTAATTCAGGTCAATAAGTCCTTAATTAAATTGGCATAGTTACACTTAAAATCAACTCAATTAAAATCTAAATTATTTCGATTACAATCATGAATCATATATTGTTTGATATGTCATTGGTTCCTCCGATATTTTGTTTGAACTTTTGGCGCATCATCCTTGCTTTTGACATATTATCCAATTTATTGGCATGATCTCATGTAACATTTGATATTTGCGTAATGTTTGATCTTTCATGCCTGATGCCCGGTATATGACATGATCCACTCTAGTCTAATGTCTAATTCTCCTACTTCAATTGATTTATCTTTTCATAATCGAAGTTAGTCATACATCATTTTTCTCAAACACTTATTAAATCATAAAATCATTTATTGATTTCATCATCAAAATTTAGGATTTAATACATATGATATCTCATCTAAATGGGCATGATGTGTCCCTTGTTGCTTACGTGGCATGCCCCTCGTATTATCTACCTGCATTTGATACATGAAAGGAGTCATGACACAAATTTAATAGGCTAATGATCACATCGAATGCTTTGTGGCCAATTGAAAGATGTTTTTGTTATTGTAAGATACTTTGTTATTAATTTAATAATATCATCTTTATTGGATAGTTTGTGATCGATTCCACCATAGATTAATTTGATCACATTATTGTCGTAGGATGCTTTGAGGCTAATTTAATTACATCCAAGGAATGTTTTATAGTTAATTTGATCGTATTATTATCTTCTTAATCGATATGAGAAGATGAGATTATTTTAAATTCGGCCTTAACTCATACATATATATTATATTAATAAGCAGTTTAGAAGGAATGCCAACCTAATAACTAACTTCCCCATCTCAAAGGGCATCATCATAATTTCCAAAACCAACACGAATATTCAAAATTGGAGTCTCAACTATATAAGCCACCTCATTAGCAATGGGTGATTTCCATGAGATCGACCAATTTATTCTTCTTCCAAATGGAAAACGCGCATTGTGATTAAAAGGTTGACATTACGTGACACGTGCGAGCATGAACGCTGACGTGGACATGTATTATTCATACACGTAAGTCGAGATGCATGCTCGTGAGATGTGCTGAACCAACTTGAAGTATTCGGTTCTGTACTTTGACCTTCATTTGTGTATATATATATATAATCGAACTGGAAAATGACCTAATTAAGCATCGGGTCATTGGACGAACCATATGTTCAATTAATATTATTTTATAAATAAATAAATAATTTAAAATTATATTAATATAGAATATTAAAATTAAATTATATAAAAACAATAAATTGATAATATCAATGAATATTATAAATATAAATATTTGTGATAATTATATTACATTAGATCAGTTTTAATTTATTTCTCACGTCAATCATGATTTGATGATTGACATAAATATCATTTTAAACAAATAAAAAAACAGATTTTAAGTTAAAGATATTTAAGTAGTGTTTTTATTATGTTACAAAATGAAATCGGTTTCATGTAACCCAATCGATACATCGGGTTATCCAAAAATCGATCGAGTCAATTAGTTTATTTTATTTTTTAAAATATATTTGATTCAATAATTAAATCAAACCTAACCATTCGATTCAATATATTTTAATTTTTTAATATATTTGATTCAATATATTTTAATTTTTTTAACCTCTTTGCAGCCTCATGTTTTCTTTTGTGAAGTAATTTATCAGGGACTATACATGGAGTGTCACGTAGGTATATTGACATCAGATAAGCCAAATATGTTCTCCTCTCTCCACTGGCGAATGCCATATCTCATTGTTGGTGTTTGTAGGTCACCACTGTTTCATATGTGTAGTTTGTTCGAACAGCTTGTGCACTTAATGGACAACAATGAGAGCACAAGTTTGTGGTGCCACTTGTGCTTCCTCGAGCCACATACATTCGAACCAATGCTTCTGCAGTCAACCGATAGATCCACAAGCATCAAAGTTAGGTATTTTAATGCATTCTACTTCATTGGATTACATAAACTAACATTGGAATTGGAAAAGGAGGAATCTCGCATGCATCTTCTCTCCCCAGTGGATGTCCACGGGTCGTTCATGGGTCGGAGCTCGGTGACATCGGTGGTGGGTCTCCTTCACCGACCATTACACTAAGTTCTCAGTCATGCGGTCAGATTTCAGACACAGAAGAAGCAGAGCCGCAAGCGTGGAAAACGCTTGCACAAGTCCTCGACACACGATCTCTCTTATTCAACGATGAAATGGCTGCGGAGAAGGAAAATGAAGTCGACAGAGAATGCTTGTGTCTTTCATGTTATTCTATCGAGTCATCCCTTTCTTTTGTGCGTTCAGATCGGAAGCAGATGGATCAGCTCTGGAGTAGTGGTTTCGTGAATCGATCCACTTCTGTTCTCTGTTCAGATTGGAAGCGAACGGAGTGGAGCTTCCACTCGTTGATGTCGGATGCAAGCTGAGAATCGAAATTTAGATGTTCATTATTTTTTATTAATGGAAACTCTAACCCATGAAATCTAATCAATGCTTAAATACATCACATCAATAAAAATTGAACCCATTTATCGTCTTCTTTGTCTCTACGTGTCTCTTGTGGTCCAAATCCGTCATCCCCTGATGACCATGAACGCACGGCTCCATGTAAACGACAGGGAAGCAAGTGCAAGAAACGTGAACCCCGGACCTGCCTTCCTGCTCATCCAGCTTATAAGTACGTACGAGGGAGGGAAGACGTCACAGGAACTGATCGGAAGACTGTCCTTGATGAGTTCCACAAACACGCCCATGTCGATCGGGCTGCTCCACGCGGTGATGTCCCTGGTTTCCACCTGCTCCGCACGCATGGCGCGCGCAGCCAGGAAGCTGTCCAGGCGCCGGTGCAACGTCATCCCTTCCGCCCGCGGGAAGAAGATGGCCGTCGAGGAGGACGCCAACGGCGAGCTGGAGGACGGCGGGGACGGGGTGTGGCGGAGGTCGATACTGATGGGGGAGAAGTGCCAGCCGCTGGACTTCTCCGGGGTCATTTACTATGACGCGGACGGGCGGCGGCTCTCTGAGGTGCCGACGCAGCGCTCGCCGCTAAGGAGCCCCTTGCCTTCCTTGCCGCTGAAGGCTCCGATGACCGCCAATTAGTCACAGTTTCTACATGAACGCCGTCAGTGTCTCCTTTCTCTCTCTCTGTTCTCATCCGAATCCTCTCCATGTTCTCTCCTCCGATCGTCTTTTGACCTGCTCAAATAGACGAAGCTTCAGCCCTCGGTTTGAGTCTACATGGAAAATTACCTGTTTGAATTGCTATCTTTTCCTGCCGACTGCAAACAGGAGGAATTAGTCTGTCCGGAGACATCTCCGGTGAACCAAAGCGTGATTTCTGCTCCTGTGTTTGTTATTACGGCTCGAAAGAGCTCAATATGTCATAACGAGTCCGATGAAGATGATAATTGATTTTTCTTTTTCGTTCAAGGAGATGATGATCCCTCTTATTAAATTAATTTTTAATATTTTTAAAAATATTTTAAAAATATAATAAAATAATAGTTAACTCTATAGATCCATTCTTTTTCGTGAAATAACTAATATAAATTTATGATTCCAAGTTTAAAACTAATTAAATAATAAAAATTCACATATAATTTCTTAAAATATAAATATGTCTAATTAAATTATAACAATGAGGGAGGGGTCTATTACAATGGGCTGTTGGCCTCCTGTGCTAACTGCTAAGGGAGAGGGCCATCCATATATATATATATCCCAACCTAAGCAGCCCAGAGGACAGCTGTGAGAATTATTTGTGTGGATCTCACTCATCTTCTTCACATCGCACTGGTGTGGAAGAACTGTAAGAGCTGGAGCGAGAACATGTAAATATCAAGCAATTTTCTTTAGGATACATTGATTTCCTCATAAACTGGGAACTCCATGCTTTGGATATCTTTCGAAAGCAATTCCAGAACAAAAATAACAGCAAACAGAAAGAGAAAAGATTCAAGAAGACGAACACCTCTATATTATGGAATCACCTTCATATTTCTTTGTTTCTCTTAATAAACGTTCTAATAAAAATTATTGTTTAGTAAATGCTATGTGCATTGGAACATAGATATATAATAGATAGTGGGCACTTTAAACAACCAGAAGAGGAAAGGAAGAAGAATGTAGACAAAAAAAAAGATAAAATTTGATTCGATTTCACTTCTCCAAAGCCAATACATGCATTGCACACACGACACCTTTGATATCCATAAATGTAAAACATTTGTGAAAATAATCGATGGAGCTTTGTGATGATATAAACCCTCTGATTAAATTACTTCGAAAACTCAAGTTAAAACTCTCTTTTGTCTATCTACTAAGGCTGTTTTGTAAATACACTTTAGGATATCAATACTATAGATCCATATGTTTATCTCGGTCGCATTAGATGAAGATTTTTTTTTCCTAAATGTTGTAATTGATTTGGATCTCGATAACTTGTAATTATAGAAGGTGAAGTTATTTCAATAATCTTGTAAACTACATTTGTGATTACTATTACAAGCATAGGAGGTGGCCATTGATGCATAAGCTATGATTGGCTGCTTCGTTGAAAAATAAATTATAACTGTTATTAACATTAAATTAATTAATCATTCTAACATCACAATTCAATAATTATGATTTATTAATTATAAAAATTTAAAATTAAAATATTATTACGTATCATATACATTATAGTAATTTTAATATTAAATATTAAATATTTTAAAATTTTAATAAAAATTAATAAAAAAAATATCTATTTTTCTTTAAGGAATTGATTAAAGGAGAAGAAAAGTAAATAATATTTTTATATTTTTATTTTAATTATTTTACTTTCATAGATAAAAATAGAAATACATTATTTATTTATTCATAGATAAAAATAAAATTTATATTATTTTTTAAAAAAAATATATTGCTCATTAGGAAATAAATCAATTAATAATATAATTAATTGATAAAAATCTAACTTATCCATGGGAAATCAATTTTAATTATTTCTTTAATCACATTATACAAATAAGGTAGTTTGATACAAAGAAAAATAATAGATTATTACAATAATAAATCAATACCTGATATAATACATCTTCATGGATAATCCAACTATTATCCATCCAAGTAGTTTCCATGCTCACTTATGTGTTATGAAATAGTTTCCATGCTCACATATGTATCTCATGTTCGATTGTTATTCATTCAAGTAGGTCTCAACGTTGATGGATAACTATTCAATCCTAAATAATCCTAAGTTTTTATCCATTCGAACCTCCTAAACTTCTATACCTTCTCTTCTGCATTCCTATAAATGTCTTATGCATAGTCTCTCACTCACATATCAAACTACGTTCAAGATATGTTCCATTCGGTTCTCACCCTTCTTCTCGTGCGTCAGACCTCAATTTGATCATTCTTATTAAATTATATTTTAATTTTTTTTAAAAAATATTATAAAATAATAGTTAATTCTAAATCCATTCTTTTTCATGAAATAACTAATATAAATTTATGATTCCAAATTTAAAACTAACTAAATAATAAAAATTCACATATAATTTTTTAAAATATAAATATGTATAATTAAATAAATTATAACTATTATTAACATTAAATTAACTAATCATTCTAACATCATAATTAAATAATTATGATTTATTAATCATAAACTTTTAAAATTAAAATATTATCATGCATAATATATATTATAATAATTGTAATATTAAATATTTTAAATCTTAATAAAAAATATCTATCTTTCTTTGAGGAATCTCTTGTAAACCCTCATATAGGAATAAAGGAGGAGAAAAGTAAATAATATTTTTATTTTTATTTTTAATTTAATTATTTTTCTTTCATAAATAAAAATAGAAATATAATATTTATTTATTTACATACAAAAATAAATTTTATATATTTTTTAAAAATCATATTACTCATTAAAAAATAAATTAATTAATAATATAATTAATTGACAAAAAATCTAACATATCCATGAGAAATCAAATTTAATTATTATTTTTAACCACATTACACAAATAATATAGTTTCAAGTAAAATTGATACTCGATGCTATCCGTTCAAACAAGTGGTCGAAGAACAAGTGGTCGAAGAATCAACCACCTGGTTCCATCTGGTTCTCGTCCTTCTTCTCGTGCGTTGACCTCTTGCTCTCCCTCCTATCAACCAGCAATCCACGCTTTATGGTTGGAGCCCACCAACTAAATCGTGATGCATTTCTCGAGGGCTTCGTCTCGTCTTTAGCACTGCAAGCTCTGCCTACTAAGTTGAGGGCATGGCGCTCAAGGGCGACAGAGGACCGAGCATATGGGTTGCATTCGTTAGGGTTTTGGGTATCATGTAATCTTTCTCTTTCTCTTTTACTTCACCTTCTTCACTGAAATGATTTAATATTTTTCCTTGAAGGATTTCTATTCGTGTGTGTTGGTTGAAGGATTTCTATTCGTATGATATCAACATCACAAAGAAGTTCAACTTTGATGCATATCGATTCTCGATCTCGATTTTTCTAAGTACTGGAAACATATTTTTCTATTATTTTTTTATCATCCGTTACTCATCTTTAAAAAGTAGCATTGGAGTCTCTACATATAAAAAATAATATTTAACCCTGATTCTTCTTACATTGTTAATTTCATCGATAAAAAAATAACATGTATTGTCACATGCAAAAAGATTGTGAATGAAAAGGATAAAATTTACAACATGCGAGTAGCGAGCGAGGAGGAAATTAAAATTTTATATAAAATTAATAATTTAAAAGATAATAACGAAAGGAGAGAACCTATATCGTATTTCTACTCTACACATTCCTTTTAACAATGGATGGAAGAAAACTCTAATTATCACATCAAGAAGTAATATGATAAAATATTATAACAGACTTCCATTGTATCATCAACCTAATCTAAAACGTGAGTTAAAAAATGCTTGACCATATAGGTTGATCTATCTAACCAATCTAACTTGAGTCTGACCTCGATTTGATTCCTTTTATTAAATTAATTTTTAATATTTTTAAAAATATTATAAAATATTATAAATAATAGTTTAACTCAAAATCCATTCTTTTTCATGAAATAACTAATATAAATTTTTGATTCCAAGTTTAAAACTAATTAAATAATAAAAATTCACATATAATTTCTTAAAACATAAATATGTCTAATTAAATAAATTATAAATATTATTAACATTAAATTAGCTAATCATTCTAACATCATAATTCAATAATTATAATTTATTAATCATAAAATTTTAAAATTAAAATATTATTATGTATCATATACATTATAGTAATTTTAATATTAAATATTTTAAAATCTTAATAAAAATTAATAAAAAAATCTATCTTTCTCCGAAATCTCTTTCAACTCTCACATAGGAATAAAGGAGAAGAAAAGTAAATAATATTTTTAATTTAATTATTTTATTTTCATAGATAAAAATAGAAATATTTATTTATTTATTCACATATAAAATATAAATTTTATATTATTTAAAAAACATATTGCTCATTAAGAATCAAATCAATTAATAATATAATTAATTGACAAAAATTCTAACTTATCCATAGGAAATCAAATTTAATTATTTCTTCAACCATATTAAACAAACAAGTTAGTTTGATACATGTTAAGAAATAAAAATAATGGATGATTAAAATAATAAATTGATACTCGATAAAACAAATCTTATAACCCAGCTATTATCGGTCTAAGTAGTTCCCATATATGTCCCTCATGTCGAGCTACTCTTTATAAAAGTAGGTCTCAACGAAGGTTGACGAATCAATTGTTCAATACCAAATATCCTGAGTTCTCATGTACTTGAACCTCTTGAACTTCTATACCTTTTGCTATTCTGCCCTCTTATAAATATCTTCTGCATATTCTCTCACCCACATCATCAGACTATGTTCAAGATGTGTTCTATTCGGTTTTCATCCTGCTTCTCATGCGTTAGACCTTAGTTTGATTCCTCTTATTAAATTAGTTTTTAATAATTTTTAAAAATATTATAAAATAATAGTTAACTCTAGATCCATCTTTTTCATGAAATAACTAATATAAATATATGATTCCAAGTTTAAAACTAATTAAATACTAAGAATTCATATATAATTTCTTAAAACATATATATGTATAATTAAATAAATTATAACTATTATAAACATTAAATTAACTAATCATTCTAACATCACAATTCAATGATTATGATTTATTAATAATAAAATTTTAAAATTAATATTATTATGTATCATATACATTATAATAATTTTAATATTAAATATTTTAAAATCTTAATAAAAATTAATAAAAAGTATCTATCTTTCTTCTACAAATCTCTTTACAACTATCATATATGATTAAAGGAAAAGAAAAATAAATAATATTTTTTATTTTTTATTTAATTATTTTCCTTTCATAGATAAAAATAGAAATATATTATTTATTTATTCAAAACAAAAATAAAATTTTATATTATTTTTTTAAAAAAAATATATTACTCATTAGGAAATAAATCAATTAATAATATAATTAATTGACAAAAATTATAACTTATACACAGGATATCAAATTTAATTTTTTTTTAACCACATTACACAAATAAAGTAGTTTGATACATGTTAAGAAAGAAAAATAATGGATGATTACAATAATAAATCAATACCTGATAGAACAAATTTTCATAGATAATCTAGCTATTTTCCATCCAAGTAGTTCCCATGCTCACATACGTGCTACTTGTCCACCGTTATGCATTCAAATAGTTCTCATGCTCACATACGTACCTTATGTTTGGTTCTCATGCTCACATACGTACCTTATGTTTGGTTGTTATCCGTTAAGTAGGTCTCAATGAGGGTTGATAGATTAACCGTTCAATCCCAAATAATCCTGAGTTCTTATCTATTCGAACCTTCTAAACTTCTATGCCTTTCGCTCTTTTGCCTTCCTATAAATATCTTCTGCATAGTCTCCCACCAACATAATCAGACTATGTTCAAGATAT
This sequence comes from Musa acuminata AAA Group, assembly GCF_036884655.1. Lineage (NCBI taxonomy): Eukaryota > Viridiplantae > Streptophyta > Magnoliopsida > Zingiberales > Musaceae > Musa > Musa acuminata. The sequence continues at coordinate 36,366,898 of NC_088340.1, forward strand.
GTTTTATTCGGTTCTTGGATATCCTTCTTCTCATGCGTTAGACCTCAATTTGATCCATCTCATTAAATTAGATTTTAATATTTTTTAAAATATTATAAAATAATAGTTAACTCTAAATCTATTCTTATTCATGAAATAACAAATATAAATTTATGATTTCAAGTTTAAAACTAATTAAATAATAAAAATTCACATATAATTTTTTAAAACATAAATATGTCTAATTAAATAAATTATAACTATTATTAACATTAAATTAACTAATCATTCTAACATCATTATTCAATAACTATGATTTATTAATCATTAAATTTTAAAATTAAAATAATATTATGTATCATATATATTATAATAATTTTAATATTAAATATTTTAAAATCTTAATAAAAATTATCTATCTTTCTTCGAGGAATCTCTTATCAACTACCTATAGCAATTCTTAGGTTTCGATCTCTCATTACTAATGTGAACATGGTAACATCTCATGCTTTAAGAAGATATCAACATCACGAAGAAGTTCAAATTTGATGTATATCGGTTCTCAATCTCTTGGAGCAGGATTTTTCCAAGTATTGGAAACATATTTTTCTATTATTTTTTTATCATCCATTACTCAACTTTAAAAAATAGAATTGGAGTCTCTACATATAAAAAGATAAAATATTTAACCCCAATTCTTCTTACATTGTTAATTTCATCGATAAAAAAAATTGCATGTATTGTCCCGTGCAAAAAGATTGTGAATGAAAAGGATAAAAATTGCAACATGTGAGTGACGGGTGAGTAGGTGTCATAGTTGCATTAGGCAAGCAGGCGCGTGAGTGAGTGACAGGACGAGCAGACGAGCATACGAGCAAGCGAGTGATGGGCGAACAAATTTTTTTGCATGTGACAACACATGCTATTTTTTTCATCAACAAAATAAATAACATAAGAAGAATTGAAGTAAAATACACTTACTTTCGTAAGTGTATGGACCATAATACAACTTTTTAAAATATAGATACTGGGATGCTAATCATAGTTAACTACATGGGATAACTTATAATTACCCCATCAAAAATATAATAATAATTCTTATACAGTAAATAAAATTATGCATTAATCACATGTAACATATCTTGATGTCATACAAAAGATAATAAAAACATATATCACACATTATGGTGTGCTCTCTCAACATCAGCATGAAAATACATACCTTTCAATAATGAAAAGAGAGAACCTATATCGTATTTCTACTCTACACATTCCTTTTAACAATGGATGGAAGAAGAATATATCATATCAAGAAGTAATGTGATAAAATATTATAACAGACTTCCATTGTGGATAACCCAGCATAGTTATAAATACAAATGTTAATAATCATATCAATATTATCAACCTAATCTAAAACATGGGTTAAAAATTGCTTGACCATATTAGCTGATCTATCTAATCAATCTAACATGACTCCGACCTCAATTTGATCACTTTTATTTAATTAAATTTTAATATTTTAAAAAATATTTTAAAATATTATAAAATAATATTTAACTCTAAATCCATTCTTTTTCATGAAATAACTAATATAAATGTATGATTCCAAGTTTAAAACTAATTAAATAATAAAAATTCACATATAATTTCTTTTAAAATAAATATATCTAATTAAATAAATTATAACTATTATTAACATTAAATTAACTAATCATCCTAACATCATAATTCAATAATTATAATTTATTAATCATAAAATTTTAAAATTAAAATATTATTATGTATCATATATATTATAATAATTTTAATATTAAATATTTTAAAATCTTAATACAATTTAATAAAAAAATATCTTTCTTCCAAGAATCTCTTTTTAACCCACACATAAGAATAAAGGGGAAGAAAAGTAAATAATATTTTTATTTTTAATTTAATTATTTTACTTTCATAGATAAAAATAGAAATATAATATTTATTTAATCACATACAAAAATAAAATTTCTATTATTTAATAAAACAAATTGCTCATTAAGAAATAAATTAATTAATAATATAATTAATTGATAAAAATTCTAACTTATTCATAGGTCAAATTTAATTATTTTTTTAACCACATTAAACATATAGTTTGATACTTGTTAAGAAAGAAAAATAATGGATGATGATAATAATAAATTGATATTCGATATAATAAATCTTCATATATGTACCTCATGTTAAGCTATTATCAATTGACGGATCAAATGTTCAATCTCAAACCTCTTGAACTTTAGCCTTCTGCTCTTCTACCCTTCTATAAATGTCTTCTACATAGTCTCCTACCCACATTTAGACTATGTTTAAGATGTGTTTTATTCGATTCTCTTTCTTCTCATATGTTAGACCTCAATTTGATCACTCTTATTAAATTAGTTCTTAATATTTTTAAAAAATATTTTAAAATATTATAAAATAATAGTTAACTCTAGATCCATTCTTTTTCATGAAATAACTAATATAAATTTATGATTCCAAGTTTAAAACTAACTAAATACTAAAAATTCACATATAATTTCTTAAAACATAAATATGTCTAATTAAATAAATTATAACTATAATAATTATTAAATTAACTAATCATTCTAACATCATAATTTAATAATTATGATTTATTAATCATAAAATTTTAAAATTAATATTATTATGTATCATATACATTATAATAATTTTAATATTAAATATTTTAAAATCTTAATAAAAATTAATAAAAAAGTATCCTTCTACGAATCTCTTTTCAACCCTCAAAACAAGAAAAGGAAATAATATTTTTTTTTATTTTTTAATTTAATTAATTTACTTTCATAGATAAAAATAAAAATATATTATTTATTTATTCACAAATAAAAATAAATTTTATATTATTTTTTAAAAAAATATATTGCTCATTATGAAATAAATTAATTAATAATATAATTACTAGATAAAAAAATTATAATTATCCATAGGAAATCAAATTTAATTATGTTTTTAACCACATTACACAAATAAGATAGTTTGATACATGTTAAGAAGGAAAAATAATAGATGATTATAATAATAAATCAATACCCAATAGAATAAATTTTCATAGATAATCCAACTACTATCCGTTCGAGTAGTTCTCATGCTCACATACATGCTACTTGTTCAACTGCTATACATTCAAGTAATTCTCATGCTCACATACATACCTCACGTTTGGTTGTTATCATTAAGTATGTCTCAATGAGGGTTGATGGATTAACTATTCAATCCCAAATAATCTTGAGTTCTTATTCACTTGAACCTTCTAAATTTCTACGTCTTTCGCTGTGTTGCATTCTTATAAATGTCTTCTGCATGGTCTCCCATCCATATAATTAGACTATGTTCAAGATATGTTCCATTTGGTTCTTGGATATCTTCTTCTCATGCATTAAACCTCAATTTGTCTCGCTTATTAAATTAGTTTTTAATATTTTTTAAAAAATATTTTAAAATATTATAAAATAATAGTTAACTCTAGATATATTCTTTTTCATGAAACAACTAATATAAATGTATGATTCCAAGTTTAAAACTAATTAAATACTAAAAATTCATGTATAATTTCTTAAAATATAAATATGTCTAATTAAATAAATTATAACTATAATAAACATTAAATTAACTAATCATTCTAACATCATAATTCAATAATTATGATTTATTAATCATAAATTTTTAAAATTAATATTATTATGTATCATATACATTATAATAATTTTAATATTAAATATTTTAAAATCTTAATAAAAATTAATAAAAAGTATCAATCTTTCTTCTACGAATATCTTTTCAACCATCATATAGAATTTAAGGAGAAGCAAAGGAAATAATAATTTTTTTATTTTAAATTTAATTATTTTGCTTTCATAGATAAAAATAAAATTATATTACTTATTTATTCACAAACAAAAATAAATTTTATATATATTTTTTAAATTGCTCGTTAGGAAATAAATCAATTAATAATATAATTAATTGAAAAAATTATAACTTATCCATAGGAAATCAAATTTAATTATTTTTTTAACCACATTACACAAATAAGGTAGTTTAATACATGTTAAAAAAGAAAAATTATAGATGATTACAATAATAAATCAATACTCGATAGAACAAATTTTTGTAGATAATCTAGCAACTATCCATCCGAGTAGTTCCAATAATCCTGAGTTCTTATCCACTCGGAACTTTCTAAACTTCTATGTCTTTTACTCTTTTGCCTTCGTATATGTCTTCTACATAGTCTCCCACTCACATAATTGTTCAAGATATGTTCCAATCGGTTCTTGAATATCCTTCTTCTCATGCATTAGACCTCAATTTGATCCATCTTATTAAATTAGATTTTAATATTTTTAAAATATTATAAAATAATAGTTAACTCTAAATCCATTCTTTGTTATGAAATAACAAATATAAATTTATGATTCGAAGTTTAAAACTAATTAAATAATAAAAATTCAAATATAATATTTTAAAACATAAATATGTCTAATTAAATAAATTATAACTATTATTAACATTAAATTAACTAATCATTCTAACATCATAATTGAATAACTATGATTTATTAATCATTAACTTTTAAAATTAAAATATTAATATGTATCATATATATTATAATAATTTTAATATTAAATATTTTAAAATATTAATAAAAAATTATAAAAAATTATCTATCTTTCTTCGACAAATCTCTTGTCAATGCTCATGTAGGAATAAAGGAGGAGAAAAGTAAATAATTTTTTTATTTTTAATTTAATTATTTTACTTTCATATATCAAAATAAAAATATAGTATTTATTTATTCATATATAAAAATAAATTTTATATTTTTAAAAATCATATTACTCATTAAAAATAAATCAATTAATAATATAATTAATTGATAAAAATTCTAACTTATTCACCTGAAATCAAATTTAATTATTTTTTTCACCATATTACACAATAAAAATAAATTTTATATTTTTAAAAATCATATTACTCATTAAAAATAAATCAATTAATAATATAATTAATTGATAAAAATTCTAACTTATTCACCTGAAATCAAATTTAATTATTTTTTTCACCATATTACACAAACAATATAGTTTGATACATATTAAGAAAGAAAAATCATGGAAGATTACAATAATAAATCGGTATAGAATAAATCTTCCTAGATATTCGGTTCCTATCCATTCAAGTAGGTGGTTAATGGATCAACTATTCAATCGCAAATAATCATGAGTTCTTATCCACTCTATGCTTTCCGTTCTTCAGCCCTCCTATAAATGTATTGTCTTGCATCCATATTATCATATATGTTCTAAGATGTGTTCCATCCTGTTCTCATCGTTTGTCATTTTCTTGCTCTTCATATTATCAATCAATCCACGCTTCGTGGTCGGAGTCCACTCCCACCAACTAAACCGTGATGCATTTCCCGAGGGCTTCGTCTTCGGCACTGCAGCCTCCGCCTACCAAGTCGAAGGCATGGCGCTCAAGGGCGGCAGGGGACCGTGCATATGGGATGCATTCGTTAGGGTTCCGGGTATCATGCAGTCTTTCTTATTCTCTTTTACTTCATCTTCTTCGTTGAAATGATTCAATATTTTTGGTTGGAGGATTTCTATTCGTGTGTGTTGGTTGATCGCAGGTATGATTCCCAACAATGCCACTGCTGATGTATCAGTTGATGAATATCATCACTACAAGGTAGAGTAGTCTATGGTCTTTAACAAGTCGCTACTGCCTGTAAAAATTCATAGGTTTCGATTTCTCATTGTTGAGTTAAAGAATGTTAACTTGGTAACATCTCATGGTTCAGGAAGATGTCGACATCATGAAGAAGTTCAACTTTGACGCATATCGGTTCTCCATTTCCTGGAGCAGGATTTTTCCAAGTACTGGAAACATATTTTTCTATTATTATTTTTATCATCCAGTCCTCATCTTTGATCTATACCAATTTTACATCATCCACTCCTGTTAGATAACGACTTTTGTTTTCTAGATGGAACTGGAGAGATTAATTGGCAAGGCGTAGACTATTATGACCGGCTAATCGACTACTTGATACTGCAAGGTAACTTTATACCTTTAACGATCAAAAGAAACAAACGACAATCTTTTTTCGTTCTATTTTTCGTTTCAGGCATTACTCCCTATGCAAATCTCTATCACTACGATCTTCCATTGGCACTTCATAAAGAGTATCTGGGTTGGCTGAGCCCCAAGATAGTGTAAGCCCTTGGCTGCTGATAATGCCTTAATCTATAATGCTCTTTGCATTATAAATCATTGGAGATTGTTTAAGCCCGTCTGATGAGTTGTATCATGCAGGGATGCATTTGCCAATTATGCAGACTTCTGCTTTGAGAGGTATGGAGATAGAGTCAAGAACTGGTTCACATTCAATGAGCCCAGGGTGGTGTCAGCTCTCGGTTATGACAACGGCCTTCATGCCCCTGGAAGATGTACCAACTGCAAATTTGGTGGAAACTCAGCCACAGAGCCTTACATCGTCACTCATAATCTCATCTTATCACATGCAGCTGCAGTGAAGAGATATCGCGAAAAGTATCAGGTTTGGACTTGTGCACACAAGTCATGATTCTGTCATACAACATATAACCATGATCGACATTTGTTTCTTGTTGTGTTCTCTCTATTCAGGTAGATCAGAAAGGCAAAATTGGCATTCTTCTGGATTTCGTTTGGTACGAGCCTTATACACACTCAGCAAATGACGAAGCTGCGGCCCAGAGAGCTAGGGATTTCCACCTTGGATGGTAACAATGCAGCCTATTCCAATTGAGAAAACTCTCAAGTATATACTCTCTAAGTGACCGATTGATCTCTTTCTCTGTTTGCAGGTTTCTTCACCCTCTAACATATGGATACTATCCAAAATCAATTCGAGAAATTGTCAAGGACAGGCTTCCTAAATTCACCGCTGATCAAGTGAAGATGGTGAAAGGTTCATATGATTATGTTGGTGTCAACCAATACACGTCTTTCTACATGAAGGATAATGGAGTCACCAATCCCAAACCTGTCAGCTACCAAGACGACTGGCACGTCGAATTCAAATGTTAGATTTGCTGATCCCTTGTAATAGCTTCATTCTTTGTGTTAACCTTCTTTCTTACATTTCCATATCTTGCAGTTGACCGAGATGGTGTCCCGATTGGTCCACGGGTAAAACCATGCCTTTTCTTCTTCTCATTAAAATACTTTTTCACCTAATCTGTGACTTGCGTTGATCCACACTGACAAGCAACTGTTGATTAACCTTTTAGTAATGGAATTTTTCTCAGGCCTACTCCGGCTGGCTCTACATAGTTCCATGGGGAATGTACAAAGCTGTGACCTACGTGAAGGTAAATTATGGTGATCCAGTCATCATCCTCGCAGAAAATGGTATGAAACATTCTATGTTCTCCTCGCTCCGTTGTTATCACAGTTTCTGATCTCTTGACAACGACGATGATGATGATGATGATGATGTTGATGATGATCATAGGAATGGATCAGCCAGGCAATGTCACTCTACCAGAAGGTTTGCGCGACACAAAGAGGATCAACTTCTACAAGAGCTACATCACTGAGCTGAAGAGGGCGATGGATGATGGTGCGACGGTGATCGGATACTTTGCATGGTCTCTCCTCGATAACTTCGAGTGGAGGTTGGGTTACACTTCGAGGTTTGGTCTGGTTTACGTGGACTTTAAGACGAACATGCGATACCCAAAGGAATCGGCCTACTGGTTCAAGAACATGCTGAAGAGGAAGAAGAATAATTGATGTTAGAGAAATCGATTTCGATGTTGCTTTTGATTTCATAATCAATCAGGTTGTAATTATCCTCTGGTTGGAGACTTTTATTAGAGTTATGACGTTTTCATATGCGTTGGCATCCATTGGCCTTTGTGTTATATTGGTTTGATTTGGTCGGGCTTCGATTGTGGTTTGGAAAATTGAGCTCATTCAGATCTTGAAGGACACTTATAGGATAGATTGCAACGTTCGTTGATCTTTGTCTCGTGATTCCGAGATCTTGGAAGCTTCGAGACCCTCGTATGCACCCTTTTGATTATTCTTTATCTTGATCATGTCTTATTTGTGACAGGGGTTTAGGATTTAGTTCTAGTTTTCTGTCAAATCCGAGATATGAGGATGGGTGACGCAATCCTCGCTATCTTCCTACGCCCCCCTTTAAGCAGTTGGCCTTTTTTTTTCTTGATTAAATCTTCTTTTCGATTGAGCGTCACGTTCTGTTTGGATTCTTTTTTTTTTCTTGGTGATAATTATATTAAATTAGATCTTTTTAAACAAATACCAAAAGAAATTGAAGTTAAAGGTATTTATGTCGGATGCAAGCTGCTCATTGAAATTTATGACGAAATTGATATGTTCATTATTTTTTATTAATGAAACGCATGAAATCTAATCAATGTTTATTGAACATATCATATCTAATCAATGCTCATCGACAAAAGATACACAAGATATCATAATTTAGAAATAAAAAAAATAGAAAAGGATGTTTTCAGCATTCGAAATAATTTTTTCCTCTTCTAAGTTTTGATTCCTTCTTTTTTTTTCCCTCTTTTGAATATGATAATATTTGAAAAATTGATTAGATGGAGACAAATTCATGAAGACGGATAAACGATTAAATTTGAACATACCGTATGTTCTTCCTACGATCAAAACTAACCATATAGTTTTTATTGTAGTAAAAAGAAAGAAAAATAATTTAATTTCTTCAACTCAAGTCAGATTGAGGATTACATTTATGTAGGTTCAGAAAAGAACTGGGCGACGAGTCTCGACGGTGGCCACGCCGCTAAGGAGCCCCTTGCCTTCTTTGGCACCGCCTTCCGAATCCTCACCATGTTCTCTCCTCTGTGTCTTTTGGCCTGTACAAATAGACGAAGCTTCATTTCCTCGCAATAGGATGCGGTGTATCAGAGAAATTAAAATGTTTTGGCACTTCCTTCTATCACGGCTTTCAAGGTCTGAGTCTACAGGGAAATTACTTGTTTGAATTGCTATCTTGTCCGGCAGACTGCAAACAGGATGCATTAGTCTGTCCGGAGACATCTCCAGTGAACCAAAGCGTGATTGCTGCTCTTCTGTATATTCCGGTTCGAAAGGCCTCTATGTGTCATAATGAGTCCGATGAAGATGATGCATTACCTTCCTGTCAATGACGAATTCTTTCTTCCTGTCGATGACGAATTCTTTCTTCCTGTCATTTTAAAACCACAAATCCTGACTAGTGTTGTACTCGAACAAAGCCCTCAGTTGATTGATAGACTTCTGTCGCAAGTTGGACCTGTCTGAACCAATATTTTAATAGAATTTTCAAGAATAGATGCAACAAGATGAACTCAACATCATCAGTTATAACCAGGAGAATTCCAAAGGAGAAATATAACACCATGCATTGCGTCAACATATGAGTCTTCGTTTTATTTAGAAATCTACATAGCAATCCACGGCCTATTCAATCCATTGAAAACAATTCCAGCAGCGCACATAAATCATACATGGAAAAGCTTCCAGTTAATTTGTATCATTCACCAAAGAAGTTTGAAGCAAACTAAACTCGAGTATAAGTAGCACTAGCGCGTCTAGATTAACCAAAACACAGCACAATTGTTTGCTTAAAGATTAACAAGGGCACAGGTCGACAAAAAAACCTACACATGCAGTTAATGGCTTGTTGGCAACTGAGATTCCTCATGACATCTGTCCTCACACTTTGCCCGGTATAAAGTTCAGTAGAGCCAGCCCCCATAATTTCAAACCTACAAATGGTGAAACAACTTTAATTTATGGTATCATTGCATGAAAGAAACTTAAACTAGCTCATATGTTTGTGTTAAAGTATACTCTCTTTCACAAATGAAGAACAACTATGCTGAAAGTTCAACTATATGACGTTTGTTTCAAAATATATGAATAGCTAAGGAGAAAACTACCCTACTCTCTCATGCTCTCTTTATTTATGAAAAATCTCCCATTCTAAATTTTAAGCAAAGTTTCTTTAGTTATAAGTCACCTTATAATAAGCAAACTCTGCATCTGAGTCACAAAGATATTAGTGTATTTTTATTGTAGCAAATTGTATGAATGTCCTTACCGAAGGAAAATATTTTGTCAAATGGAACCGTGGTTTGTTTCTCTTCAAAATATGTTTATCCCTTGGAAGCAGAAAACACGACAAAACAAATTATCTCAAACTCTTCGTCTAGGCAAGAAGTTCTAAGAGGAATTACAGCTTCCACGGTGACCATCAGGGCAACTTTCCTACGTGGTTGTCTAAAATGACTCCTAAGTTTTTTTACTTGATAGACTTGGACCAATTTCTAGAGGGTTCACAAAATTTGAAACAAGGCCATAGGATATGTTCAATCAGGTAAGAGATATGCTTTACAACCACCAGCTGTACATTTCATAGGAGAAGGTTTCGATGAAGAAAATGTTGCTCGATGGAAACAAATTTTCATTTCCATATTGTTGTATGCTTTATTCATTTCTATATAGGACATCTTCAAATGATTTACAATATTACTCTGCTCCATCTAAACAATAACATGTCAATTCACTTTTCTTATTTTTTTACTGTAGCAATTTTAGTTCTTTTTGCAAGGGGTGGCCTTGGGGTGGCTTTGGTTGGTAAGGGGAGGAACTGAACCCGGAAGATAGAAATGAGGCCAAACATCCAGTAGCAATAAAACCTACAACCTGCAGGAGTGGACTCCATATTAGATGTATGAACACTTGAATAATATATGTTAGTTCCATCATGTTTCAAACACAAACTTTTAGTTTTGCTTTTGCCTTGAGTAAGATTTAAGGGATAGACATAAAAGTAACAAGATAGCATTGGCTAACAGCAATTGTTATATCATTGGCTATACCAAACATCAAACCCTGCCAAGTGCAATCGTTATATCATTGCAGAAGGCTAACAAGATAGTAGACACTATACAAAAGGAGGTTATCTGAATGCAATGAAACAATTCTTCACCATGTTAACCTTCCACTTCCTCTGGCAAACATAATAGCAATGTATTCTATAGCCACTCCGATCACTCGTCTGAGCTTTTCGTAACTATGTATTTTCAACTCTGAGGCTGTTTGAGGTACAGTATCCATGACGTAATAATCCTCTTTGAAGTACATTATATACTCAGTCCAATAACAAGCAGTCACGACCAAAACCAGTGATTTTTAAGACTACTGGTGTCTAGAGTTAGAAGCCAAAAAGTGCAAACTAGAAGCAGTGATTCTTTTGAGACTGACCTGGTTAGATATCCATAAGAAATCAAGCTGAAAGATCTTTTGTTCTTCTTTAAGCATCATCACTGGGGTGCAAAATTGTCTGGGCCTGCTTCCTCAGCTCCTCGTCCGCTCTCCTCAAGAACTGATCCCACCCACTTCCTTCCCCTGTGTCCAAGTAGTCGTAAGGCACAGCCGTCTTCAACCCTGGCCTCACCCCACATTGGCTTTCGACAATCCGAAACTCCACCAATCTTGCTTCTTCTTCTCCCGGCTCTTTGTCTACTTCTTCCTCCTTGGAATTAAATGCTTCTTCCTCCAACTCCTCCCAGGTAAAGAGAATGGGTAATGTGAAGGCGCGCCATGGGTTGAAGTCGATAAGCTTCACCCGCCCGTCACTGGTGACATAAACGTCGAAGGTGTAGTTCTGAGACTCGAACGTGGGACCCACGACCTCGGAGAAGAAGGTCTGGATGAGAGGCAGGATGTGGTGGCGGCGGTCGAGAAGGGCGGGGTAGCAGTTGGTGACTTCGCGCTGGGATATGGCTTTATTTATTTTACTTTCATAGATAAAAATAGAAATATAATATTTATTTATTCACATAAAAAAAATTATATTATTTTTTTTCAAAAAATTACTCATTAAGAAACAAATCAATTAATAATATAATTAATTGATAAAAATTCTAACTTATCCATAGGAAATAAAATTTAATTATTTCTTTAACCACATTACACAAACTAGATAGTTTGATAGAAAAATAATGGATGATTACAATAATAAATTGATACTCGATAGAACAAATCTTTGTAGATAATCCAGTTACTACCCGTCAAGTAATTCCCATGCTCAAATACGTACCTCGTGTTTAACTGTTATCCATTCATGTAGTTCTAATGCTCACATATGTACCTCATGTCCAACTGCTATCCATTCAAATAGATCTCAAAAGAGGGTTTACAGATCAACTGTTCAATTCCAAATAATTCCGAGTTCTTATCCACAGTTCTTATCCACTCGAACCTTTTGAATTTATACGCCTTCCACTCTTCTACCCTCCTATAAATGTCTTCTATATAGTCTCCCACCCACATCATCATACTACATTCAAGATGTGATTCTTCTTGTGCGTTATACCTCAATTTGATCACTTTTATTAAATTAATTTTATTTTTTTTAAATATTTTAAAATATTATAAAATAATAGTTAACTTTAGATCCATTATTTTTCATGAAATAACTAATATAAATTTATGATTCCAAGTTTAAAACTAAATAAATAATAAAAATTCATATATAATTTCTTAAAACATAAATATGTCTAATTAAATAAATTATAACTATTATTAACATTAAATTAACTCATCATTTTAACTTCACAATTCAATAATTATGATTTATTAATCATAAATTTTTAAAATTAAAATATTATTACGTATCATACACATCATAATATTTTTAATATTAAATATTTTAAAATCTTAATAAAAATTAATAAAATATATATCTTTTTTCGAGGAATCTCTTTTCAAATCTCATATAAGATTAAAGGAGAAGAAAAATAAATAATATTTTTAAGTTCATAGATAAAAATATAAATATATTATTTATTTATTCACAGATAAAAATAAATTTTATATTATTTTTAAAAAAAATATAATGCTCATTAGGAAATAAATCAATTAATAATATAATTAATTGACAAAAATTCTAACTTATCCACATGAAATCAAATTTAATTATTTCTTTAACCACATTACGCAAACAATATAGTTCGATATATATTAAGAAAGAAAAATCATGAATAATTACAATAATAAATCGATATAGAATAAATCTTCTATCGGCTGCTATCAGTTCAAGCAGGTGGTTGATGAATCAACTATTCAATCCCAAATAATCCTGAGTTCTAATCCACTCGAACCTCTTAAACTTTTACGTCTGTCTTCTTATAAATGTCTTCTGCATAGTCTCCTACCCACATAATCATATTACATTCAAGACATGTTCTATCCGGTTCTCATTCTTCTTGTACGTCAAACCTCAATTTGATCCCTCTTATTAAATTAGATTTTAATATTTTTAAAAATATTATAAATTAATAGTTAACTCTAAATCCATTCTTTTTCATGAAATAATTAATATAAATTTATGATTCCAAGTTTAAAACTAATTAAACAATAAAATTCATATATAATTTTTTAAAACATAAATATGTCTAATTAAATAAATTATAACTATTATTAACATTAAATTAACTAATCATTCTAACATCACAATTCAATAATTATGATTTATTAATCATATATTTTTAAAATTAAAATATTATTATGTATCATATACATTATAATAATTACAATAATAAATCGATACAGAAAAAATCTTAATAGATTTAGATTTGTTCCAAACGCTATCCATTCAAGCAGGTGGTTAACGGATCAACTATTCAATCCCAAATAATCCTGAGTTCTAAGAGTTGTTCATTCAAGCAGGTGGTTAACGGATCAACTATTCAATCCCAAATAATCCTGAGTTCTAAGAGTTGTTCATGAATGTATGCTTTCCGCTCTTCAGCCCTCCTATAAATGTATTGTCTTACATCCACATTATCATCTATGTTCTAAGATGTGTTCCATCCTGTTGTCATCTTTTGTTGTCTTCTTGCTCTTCATCTTATCAATCAATCCACGCTTCGCGGCCGGAGCCCACTCCCACCAACTAAACCGTGATGCATTTCCCGAGGGCTTCGTCTTCGGCACTGCAGCCTCCGCCTACCAAGTCGAAGGCATGGCGCTCAAGGGCGGTAGGGGACCGAGCATATGGGATGCATTCGTTAGGGTTCCGGGTATCGTGCAATCTTTCTCATTCTCTTCACTGAAATGGTTCAATATTTTTGCTTGGAGGATTTCTATTCGTGTGTGTTGGTTGACCGCAGGTATGATTCCCAACAATGCCACTGCTGATGTATCAGTTGATGAATACCATCACTACAAGGTAGAGTAGTCTATGATCTTTATCAAGTCGCTACTGCCTGTAGAAATTCATAGGTTTCGATTTTTCATTGTTGAGTTAAAGAATGTTAACTTGGTAACATCTCATGGTTCAGGAAGATGTGGACATCATGAAGAAGTTCAACTTTGATGCATATCGGTTCTCCATCTCTTGGAGCAGGATTTTTCCAAGTAATGGAAACATATTTTTCTATTATTTTTTGATCATCCAGGATTCATCTTTATCTATACCAAGTTTGCATCATCCACTACTGTTAGATGATAACTTCTGTTTTCTAGATGGAACCGGAGAGATTAATTGGCAAGGCGTAGACTATTATGACCGGCTAATCGACTACTTGATACTGCAAGGTAAACTTTATACGTTTAACGATCAAAAGAAACAAATTTTTCGTTCTATTTTTTGTTTCAGGCATTACTCCCTATGCAAATCTCTATCACTACGATCTTCCATTGGCACTTCAAAAAGAGTATCTGGGTTGGCTGAGCCCCAAGATAGTGTAAGCCCTTGGCTGCTGACAATGCCTTAATCTATAATGCTCTTTGCATTATAAATCATTGGAGATTGTTTAAGCCCGTCTGATGAGTTGTATCATGCAGGGATGCATTTACCAACTATGCAGACTTCTGCTTTGAGAGGTATGGAGATAGAGTCAAGAACTGGTTCACATTCAATGAGCCCAGGGTGGTGTCAGCTCTCGGTTATGACAGTGGCTTTCATGCCCCTGGAAGATGTACCAACTGCAAATTTGGTGGAAACTCAGCCACAGAGCCTTACATCGTCACTCATAATCTCATCTTATCACATGCAGCTGCAGTGAAGAGATATCGCGAAAAGTATCAGGTTTGGACTTGTGCACACAAGTCATGATTCTGTCATACAACATATAACCATGATCGACATTTGTTTCTTGTTGTGTTCTCTCTATTCAGGTAGATCAGAAAGGCAAAATTGGCATTCTTCTGGATTTCGTTTGGTACGAGCCTTATACACACTCAGCAAATGACGAAGCTGCGGCCCAGAGAGCTAGGGATTTCCACCTTGGATGGTAACAATGCAGCCTATTCCAATTGAGAAAACTCTCAAGTATATACTCTCTAAGTGACCGATTGATCTCTTTCTCTGTTTGCAGGTTTCTTCACCCTCTAACATATGGATACTATCCAAAATCAATTCGAGAAATTGTCAAGGACAGGCTTCCTAAATTCACCGCTGATCAAGTGAAGATGGTGAAAGGTTCATATGATTATGTTGGTGTCAACCAATACACGTCTTACTACATGAAAGATAATGGAGTCACCAATCCCAAACCTGTCAGCTACCAAGACGACTGGCACGTCGAATTCAAATGTTAGATTTGCTGATCCCTTGTAATAGCTTCATTCTTTGTGTTAACCTTCTTTCTTACATTTTCATATCTTGCAGTTGACCGAGATGGTGTCCCGATTGGTCCACAGGTAAAACCATGCCTTTTCTTCTTCTCATTAAAATACTTTTTCACCTAATCTGTGACTTGCGTTGATCTACACTTGACCAGCAACTGTTGATTAACCTTTTAGTAATGGAATTTTACTCAGGCCTACTCCGGCTGGCTCTACATAGTTCCATGGGGAATGTACAATGCTGTGACCTACGTGAAGGTAAATTATGGTGATCCAATCATCATCCTCGCAGAAAATGGTATGAAACATTCTATGTTCTCCTCTCTTCGTTGTTATCACAGTTTCTGATCTCTTGAAAACGACGATGACGATGATGATGATGATGATGTTGATGATGATCATAGGAATGGATCAGCCAGGCAATGTCACTCTACCAGAAGGTTTGCGCGACACAAAGAGGATCAACTTCTACAAGAGCTACATCACTGAGCTGAAGAGGGCGATGGATGATGGTGCGACGGTGATCGGATATTTTGCATGGTCTCTCCTCGATAACTTCGAGTGGAGGTTGGGTTACACTTCGAGGTTTGGTCTGGTTTACGTGGACTTTAAGACAAACATGCGATACCCAAAGGAATCAGCCTACTGGTTCAAGAACATGCTGAAGAGGGAGAAGAATAATTGATGTTAGAGAAATCGGTTTCGGTGTTCTTTTGATTTCATAATCAATCAGGTTGTAATTATCCTCTGGTTGGAGACTTTTATTAGAGTTATGACGTTTTCATATGTGCGTTGGCGTCCACTAGCCTTTGTGTTATATTGGTTCGATTTAGTTAGGCTTCGGTAGTGCTCTCGGTTGGAACATTGAGCTCGTTCCGATCTTGAAGGACACTTGGAAATGGGGCTTCGAGGAGGATCAAGTTGTTGCCTGTCATCTGGGCGGTGCACCATCGTCGACACCCTCGTATGCACCCGTTTAGCTATTCTTTATCTTGATCATGTCTTATTTGTGATAGGGGGGTAGGATTCGATTTTAGTTTTCTTTGTCATTTCGAGATCTCGGGAATGACGCAAGCAGTGAGGATGGGTACAGGCAGAAGCCCAACATCACGGGATATACCATACTTGCTATCGTCCTATGCCCCCCTTAAGGGGGTTGGCCCTCTTATTTCTTGATTAAGTCTTGTTTTAGATTGAGGGTCACTTTTTGTTTCTTGGTTATTTGGATTCGATGTTCCACTTGTTCAACTTCTTTTGATCTTCTATCTGTTTAGGGCTAGAGTGTATTCCTTTTGATGTCTGATTTTGATATGTTTTCTTTTTTTGAATTCGTAATTTCCCTCTATGGTTCTTCTCCCTTCGATCCTCCTATATATCTTCGTCTGTTTTTTGAATCTTACCATTGATGTGTTCATTATTTTTTTATAAATGAAAACTGGACGTATGAAATCTAATCAATATTTATTGAACATATCATATCTAATCAATGCTCATCGATAAAAGATACAAGATATCATAATTTAGAAGTAAAAAATTTAGAAAAGGATGTTTTCAGCATTCGAAATAATTTTTTCCTCATCTAAGTTTTGATTCCTTCTTTTTTTTTTCTCTTCTTTCTTTATTGAATATGATAATATTTGAAAAACTGATTAGATGGAGACAAATTCATGTTCAATTTGAACATACCAAGTTGTGTATGTTCTTCCTACGATCAAAACTAACCTTCTAGTTTTTGTTATAGTAAAAAGAAAGAAAAACAATTTAGTTTCTTCAACTAAAGTCAGATTGAGGATTACAGTTATGTAGGGTCAGAAAAGAACCTGTTGACGGAGACCTTGTCTTCTTTGTCTCTCTCTCTCGTGGTCATCCGTCATCCCCTGATGATCATGAACACACGGTTCCATGTAAACGACACAAGTGCAAGAAACGTGAACCCCGGACCTTCCTTCCTGCTCATCTAGCTTATAAGTACGACGTATGAGGGAGGGAAGACGTCACAGGAAGCGATCGGCGGACTGTCCTCGAGGAGCTCCACAAGCACGCAGGCCCATGCCGATCGGGCTACTCCACGCGGTGATGTCCCTGGTTTCCACCAGTACTGCGTCATTTCTTCCGCCCACGGGAAGAAGAGGGCCACGGACGAGGACGCCAATGGCGAGCTGGAAGACAGCGGAGACTGATGGGGGAGACGTGCTAGCTACTGGATTTCCCCGGGGTCATGTACTACGACGCGGACGGTTGACGGGTCTCGGAGGTGCCCACGCCACGCTCGCCAATAAGGAGCCCCTTGGCGATGAAGGCTCCGATGACCACCAATTAGCCACAATCTCTACGTGAACGCCGTCCGTGTTTCCAGTATCGGTCTCTTTCTTTTCTCTTCCGAATCCTCTCCATGTTCTCTCCTCTGCTTCTTTTGGCCTGTACAAATAGTCGAAGCTTCATTTCCTCGCTATAGGATGCGTTGTGTATCAAAGAAATTAAAATGCTTTGCCACTTCCTTCTATTACGGCCTTCAGGGTTTGAGTCTACAGGAAGTTTACTTGTTTGAATTGCTATGTTTTCCAGCAGACTGCAAACAGGAGGAATTAGTCTGTCCGGAGACATCTCCAGTGAACCAAAGCGTGATTGCTGCTCTTCTGTATATTCCGGTTCGAAAGGCCTCTATGTGTCATAATGAATCCGATGAAGATGATGCATAACCTTCCTGTCAATGACGAATTCTTTCTTCCTGTCATTTTAAAACCACAAATCCTGACTAGTGCTGTACTCGAACAAAGCCCTCAGTCGATTGATAGACTTCTGTCGTAAGTTGGACCTGTCTGAACCAATATTTTAATAGAATTTTGGAGAATAGATGCAACAAGATGAACTCTATATCATCAGTTATAACCAGGAGAATTCCAACGGAGAAATATAACACCATGCATTGTGTCAACATATGAGTCTTCTTTTTATTTAGAAATTTACATAGCAATCCACGTGCTATTCTAAACATTGAAAACAATTCCAGCAGTGCACATAAATCATACATGGAAAAGCTTCCAGTTAATTTGTATCATTCACCAAAGAAGTTTGAAGCAAACTAAACTCGCGTTTAAGTAACACTAGCGGGTCTAGATTAACCAAAACACAGCACAATTGTTTGCTTAAAGATTAACAAGGGCACAGGTCGACAAAAAACACTACATATGTAGTTAACAGCTTGTTGGCAACTGATTCCTCATGACATCTGTCCTCAGACTTTGCCTGGTATAAAGTTCAGTAGAGCCAGCCCCCATAATTTCGCACCCTACAAATGGTGAAACAACTTTAATTTATGGTATCATTGCATGAAAGAAACTTAAACTAGCTCATATGTTTGTGTTAAAGTATACTCTCTTTCACAAATGAAGAACAACTATGCTGAAAGTTCAACTATATGATGTTTGTTTCCAAATATATGCTTAGCTAAGGAGAAGACTACCCTACTCTCTCATGCTCTCTTTATTTATGAAAAATCTCCCATTATAAATTTTAAGCAAAGTTTCTTTAGTTAGTAGTCACCTTATAATAAGCAAACTCTGCATCTGAGTCACAAAGATATTAGTGTATTTTTATTGTAGCAAATAGTATGAACCTCCTTATTGAAGGAAAATATTTTGTCAAATGGAACCGTGGTTTGTTTCTCTTCAAATTATGTTTATCCATTGGATGCAGAAAACACGACAAAACTAATTACCTCAAACTCTTCATCTAGGCAAGAAGATCTAAGAGGAATTACAGCTTCCACAGTGACCATCAGGGCAACTTTCCTATATGGTTGTCTAAAATGACTCCTAGGTTTTTTTAATTGATAGACTTGGACCAATTTCTAGAGGGCTCACATAATTTGAAACAAGGCCAGAGTATATGTTTAATCCATCCAAGGTCACATATCAGGTAAGAGCCATGCTTTACAACCAGCAGTATATTTCATAGGAGAAGGTTTCAATGAGGAAAATGTTGGTCAAGGGAAACAAATTTTCATTTCCATAATGTTGTATGCTTTATTCATATCTATATAGGACATCTTTAAATGATTTACAATATTACTCTGCTCCATCTAAACAATAACATGTCAATTCACTTTTCTTATTTTTTTACTGTAGCAATTTTAGTTCTTTTTGCAAGGGGTGGCCTTGGGGTGGCTTTGGTTGGTAAGGGGAGGAACTGAACCCGGAAGATAGAAATGAGGCCAAACATCCAGTAGCAATAAAACCTACAACCTGCAGGAGTGGACTCCATATTAGATGTATGAACACTTGAATAATATATGTTAGTTCCATCATGTTTCAAACACAAACTTTTAGTTTTGCTTTTGCCTTGAGTAAGATTTAAGGGATAGACATAAAAGTAACAAGATAGCATTGGCTAACAGCAATTGTTATATCATTGGCTATACCAAACATCAAACCCTGCCAAGTGCAATCGTTATATCATTGCAGAAGGCTAACAAGATAGTAGACACTATACAAAAGGAGGTAATCTGAATGCTATGTAACAATTCTTCACCATGTTAACCTTCCACTTCCTCTGGCAAACATAATAGCAATGTATTCTATAGCCACTCCGATCACTTGTCTGAGCTTTGCGTAACTATGTATTTTGTCTCTTACAAGGGGAAAGATCCTAATGAAATAGATTCGAGGGTGCATGGGACAATCAAGAAGACAAAGTGTTTCAACACTGAGGCTGTTTGAGGTACAGTATCCATGATGTAATAATCCTCTTTGAAGTACATTATATACTCAGTCCAATAACAAGCAGTCACAACAAAAACTAGTGATTTTTAAGACTATTGGTGTCTAGAGTTAGAAGCAAAAAAGTACAAACTAGAAGCAGCGATTCTTTTGAGACTGACCTGGTTAGAAATCCATAAGAAATCAAGTTGAAAGATCTTTTGTTTTTCTTTAAGCATCATCACTGGGGTGCAAAGTTGTCTTGGCCTGCTTCCTCAGCTCTTCGTCGGCTCTCCTCAAGAACTGATCCCACCCACTTCCTTCCCCTGTGTCCAAGTAGTCGTAAGGCACAGCCGTCTTCAACCCTGGCCTCACCCCACATTGGCTTTCGACAATCCGAAACTCCACCAATCTTGCTTCTTCTTCTACCTGCACTTTGTCTACTTCTTCCTCCTCCGAATTAAATGCTTCCTCCTCCAACTCCTCCCAGGTAAAGAGAAGGGGTAATGTGAAGGCGCGCCATGGGTTGAAGTCGATAAGCTTCACCCGCCCGTCACTGGTGACATAAACGTCGAAGGTGTAGCTCTCAGACTCGAACGTGGGACCCACGACCTCGGAGAAGAAGGCCTGGATGAGGGGCAGGATGTGGTGGTGGCGGCGGTCGAGAAGGGCCGGGTAGAAGTTGGTGACTTCGCGCTGTGATATGGCTATGAGGCAGCGGCGGCGGGCGAAGCAGCGGAACTCCATCTCGGGGCGGAAGGAAGGATACCACTTGCGGAGGGCAAGGTAAAAGGTGAAAGGGGGGGAGGAGGAGGAGGAGGGGAGTGGCCGGGAAGAGAGGTCGTGGGCGATGGAGTCGGAGGAGTGGAGGAGGAGGGCGACGTCGGCGAAGGAGGAGCACCGAAGGGTGCCGTCGGCAGAGATCCAGGCGGCGTCCTTGGGTGCGCTCCAGTTCAGCTTGGGGAAGGCGGCGCCGCCCAGGGCGGCAATGGACCGCTCGACCGCCGCCTCGAGCTCGGGAAACGACGGGGCGGAGTCAGCTTCCGCTTCGTCTTCGTCGGATACGGAGAGCTGGGAGGAGCAGTCGAGGAGGGAGGTGGGGTCGATGCCGGCGGCGGGGCGAGGAAGGGGGTCGCGGCCGGAGGCGGGGCGGGGAAGGAGGAACGGCGGCGGCGCGTCATCGTCGTCGTCGCTGTGGGAGTCGTCGTGGGGAGGTGGGGAGACGGGGTTGAGACCGAGGAGGTAGCGGAGGAAGGGATCGGGGAGGGGGTGGAAGAGGGTGCGAATAGTATGAGGCTTGAACATGGGGTACCATTCGTTGATTTGGCACCGCAGAACCTCTTCCTCATCCTCCTCCCCCCCTTGCATCTCCTGTCTCCTTCGATGATCCCCTTCTTGAACCCTTGGAATAGCTTTTCTATCTGTAGGGTAAACGGCGAGGCAAGGGTAAAGAGAAGAGAGAAGCGCGATGGGATTTCTATGTGATCGAAACCTTCTGGAGAGGCAGATAGAGCGGTGGTGGGAGAGGCGAGGGGCGTTAGGGCGGAAAGAGAAACCTGAGGGCGGCCCCTGCGGCTTCACATAGATCACGACCCTCCGATCAAACGCAATGTTTGTATCGATTTGATTACGTCCAAGTCAGAACCAAACCTATAGAGTCCCCAACTTAATTTGATCGCCCAAATTCCCAATTGCGAATTATGGAAAAGATACAGACTGGAAAAATAAAAATAAAAATAAAAGAAGGAAAACAAACTTAAATTTAAGAGAAAAAAAAGGAATATTACCGTGATTCAAAGTCCCAAAGAAAGGCGCATCAGTTTTAAGTTGCAATGAACGCCCGAACAGGGATATTTAGGTTTAAGCTCGGCTGCAACGAAAGACGAGTGACCTCCTCATTTATTTAGTACTTGTGTTGTGCATCATATGATAATATAATAAGATCCAGGGAGTAAAATTTGTAGGACTGCTGGTTCCTAAACCATTTTATCTTTGATACGAGCCACCATTCCATTGCAAAAACACAAATTACAACACCACCGCAATTCCAGGAAAATGCCATGAGCCTCTTGGACTTGCATCCGTCTACAACACGAAGCACTCATTTGTCTACTCAATGATTTAATATACAAGACAGCTCTTCGTCATGCGGGGATAACTGAAACAATCAATCAAGTGATAGAATCCCACCCGTTGGCGATCATTGAAGCACAAGAGAAAAAAAAAAAAAAAGAAGCTTTTAACACCTAAGATTGCAAAGAAAAAACTTACTGTGTAATAAAATTGTAAAAGTCAAAAAATCCTATCATTACTGATGTTCCGAAGTCATCTGTATTGTATATGTACTCAAAGACTATCGTGAGTTCCCTACAAATCAATAGCTATCCATCTAGTCTTATTCTGCATATGGTAATTAGTCAAAGTGTGATCATAACTCATAGTGGTCCTCAGTTTTTTGATCAATTCTATTGATTGATGAACCAATACGATCTTGCATAAACTGTCCTAAGTTTCTTGATCAGTTCTAGAGATCATGTCTGATGTTCTTGAGTCACCTGTACTGTATATGTACTTAAGAGTATGATGAGAACCCTCTTCTTAATTAACACAAACATGTATACAGTACTTAAAGAGTATGATGATGACCAATCTTAGAGTTGACATATATAACTAAGATGAGAACCCTCTTCTTAATTTAGTAACACAAACATGTATAACTTGAGAACACGTAGCCATGAAATGATGCACTAACAACCAGAAATAGCATATTAGAAACATTATGAGAAACTTAATCACCACCACATCTCTCTATTTCGAACAAAAGTACCTACGACTACCCGCCCATCAAACTCGCCAAACTAAAAGAAGGAGAAGAAGACAAGGAAAACCTGAGAGCGATACAGAAAGATAAAAAGGAACACGACCAAGCTCGAAACATGTGTGAGTTTATCGAAGTGTGGATGCCATGGATTGTGCCGCTCCCTACTCAGCGGCGCCGGGTCGCCGGCTCCTTCTGCGAGTTGAAGTAGACGGTGGCGACGGGGAGGCCGAGGTCGTGATGCGCAGCAAATGACCGCGTGTTGAAGTTGAGGCGCGTCGCAGGCGGCGTCACCCCCGGAAACCGAGACTTCTGCCGGAACAGCACCATCACGTACCTGTGGATCCCTAACGGCAGCCGGGGTCCCATGTACGGCACCACCTCCTCCCCTGCCCATCAGAGACAGACGCCGTCAGCCACAGGCACGTACCATAGGCGACGGTGGCTACAACTTATCGTGCCCACAGGCTGCCACTTCTCATGCAGTGGCCAAGTGCGAATTGTGTAGCTCGACAAGTGTCTGCTGGCAGGTGAGACGAAATGGAGAAGCTTTCCACGTAATTATCATGTGAATTGCTTTCTTCGTAGAGAAAGATAACAGTACATGCAAGAAGATCTAACCTTGTGTTCACCAAGCATGCAGACTACAGTTCGATAATAGAGACTTGAGTCACATACCTTGAGAAGGATGTGTTCCACCCGGCATATTAACCATCATCCTGAATTCATAAATAGCCAAGAAAACAATGAAACGAGGACGAAGATATGCGAAACTAAAGTTTATAACACACTTGGATGCTTACCAGTGGAGCCACTCCCTCATCGTGGGATCACTAGGGCTCGGCGCATCAGGGTCAGTCATCACCTACACACAAGAAAACTATTCTTTTACTCTCTTATTCTTGGTTTCTGAGAACTTCCAAGTACAGGAACAAGCACTATAGAGTCTCCACAGACCAAAGTGTAGAGATCAGACTGCTGGCCTGCGATTTGGACCGTCGGCGGGTTAGCGGCCATGGATGGCTTGATGTCACAGCCGTTGCTCACATGCTTCGATCCAAACCTCACTGTCATACTTACGGTGGGCACGAAGAGGTCCACCACATCTCCTATCACTCTCCCCACCACAAGTGGATCCACATAGCGAGCCATGCCGAGAGAGAGAGAGAGAGAGAGAGAGAGTAGGATATCAAGGATAGGGATGGTGGAGCGAGGTTTCTTTTATGGGAAGAAAAGCATCGTTTGGAGTTGGGCAGAGGTGCATGGGGGAGCGCCACCTGGAGGCCAACGCAGCATATTAACAGCTGTCGATTGCACGAGCGGCTAATGAGGCAAAGACGGGGTGGCCTTGCATGGGATGGAGTTACTTGATGGGAATCAGCAAAGCCACGCGGCGTGCCCCGCACACGGGAGATGGATGTCACATCTGACACTGCGTCGACCTGGACTCACCATTCGCAGCTTACCCGTGTCCCTGGGGCCGTCCATGGCATGCACGCGAGTAACTACTGCTCTGCACCTCCTGACATCAGAAACAGGATACTCCAACTGCGGTACGTGTTTTCCATCATGCAGTGAATTAGATGCTTCATCGCTAAAAAGAAAATTTATCGTGAGCTTTCATGACGATATATTAACATCAGCGTTATGTTTTATTTGAACGTGGTGGGGTGGGCACAGGCTTTCTTGGTGTATCATCGAAAGCTGCTGTCGTTTGACGCCCCATTCGGGCCCTGTCAGCCCGATTAAATATTGGGCTAATTTGATGGGTAGCTCCATTGTGAATATAATGCAACTGTCTGACCCTTCTGGTCATTTCACCAGAAGCAGAAGTCCTTTTTATACCACCTGGTCGCTCTAGGGTTTCTTCCCATCATCTCATCGCCTCGTCGCTGCGTTCTCACCTCTGCAGATTTCTTCGTATTGATCCTATTGCTGTTCTTCGTTATTTTTTCCTGTTATCTTCGCCCGTTTTGTGTATCTTCTTCTTGTTGGTTTTCTTGATTCTGGAATGAAGGGGGCTGGTGGCCGAAGGGGAGAGCGGCTTGATTTGGTAGCTCTGAAGAAACCCACAGGTTCTCTGTGGGGTGCCCGGCCATTCCCAGCCCCAAAGGAAGCATAAGGTGGTCTCATAGTACGGGCTCTGTGCTTCTCTTATTCACGAGCCCGCCTCCAAAGACCATTACACCTCTCTGAATCCATCCTTCGTCTTGGCTTTTGTCTGTTCTCTGCGATTCTTCGTTGAGGATTTTAGAGAGCCAATTTGAAATATATTTTCTTGGTTGAAATGCTTGTCTCAATATGCTGAAAATATTAAGGTATTTCGACATCCTCCTCCTACTGGCGATTTATGTCGCCCTCTCTCCTTTTGCCCATAAAAAGATCAAATGAACAATTTGATGTGAGAGCCGTTCAATTTCCATTTTATTTATAGTAATTAGTAATTCCCGGAAGAATTGATTTATCCTTCTGGTGACAAATGGAGGTACATATATAGACCCAAATAAGACAAGAAACAAACATTGCATTGCAGCAGCTGAGTCTGCCGACACCTAATTATCGATGGCATCGGTATCTCCCATATTCTTTTTCTCGACTTGTGGAGAAAAAGGATTTGGTGGCAGTGGCAACCTTTCCAGGCTCCCTTCCAACATCTGAACTGCTACCTTCATCGACGGCCTATCAGCCGGTCTCCACTGCACGCACCACAGAGCTACCATGGTTAACTTTTTCGCTATTTCAGCATCCTCCACTGAGCCTGTTACCAATCCCAGCTCTTCTCCTTGCTTTAATTGGTTATAAATCCACTCAGGAAAGTAGATTTGGGCAGCATTTTCACCATCATCAGCCGTGTTCTTCCTTCCACCAACCATTTCCATCAACACCATCCCAAAGCTGTAGACATCAGACCTGTGCGAAACTGTTTTGTTGCTGCCCAAAAACACTTCTGGCGCCATGTAGCCCATGGTTCCTCTGGCGGCAGTCATCGACACGGCGCTTCTCTCCTTGGAACACAGCTTCGCGAGGCCGAAATCGGATATCTTTGGGTTGAATTCTTGGTCGAGCAAGATGTTTTGGGGCTTGATGTCCAAGTGAAGGATTCGTTGCTCGCAACCCTGGTGAAGGTATCCGATCCCTCGAGCTATGCCCATGCTTATGTCGTGCAGCTTTGTCCATGAGAACTTCGTGCTTCTCTCCCCTTCCTCCATTATATACTTGTCGAGTGATTCGTTGGGCATGAACTCGTAGATGAGTGCTCTCTTCGATCCGTCGACGCAGAATCCCAAGAGTCGAACGATGTTTACATTATGTATCGTTCCGATCGCGGCTATCTCGTTCGTGAACTCGTCTCCGCTGACCGTTGGGTTGTCGAGGACTTTGACTGCCACTGGAACTCCATTGTGTAGCTTCCCTTTGAACACGCTGCCGTAACCTCCTTGCCCAAGTATGGTCTTGAAGTCGTCGGTCATCTTCTTGAGATCCGGGTAGGAGTATCTTGTAGGCTTCATGGATTTGTACTCCTTCAGGAATCTTTCGACAGCAAGATTCTGCTTTTTCTTCTTCATCTTGCTGAATCTCTTGTAGACGAGTAGAATTATTATCGTCACTATCGCCACAAATCCGGCAGCGCACAGACCTGCATGGACACCGATTAGACTGATGATCCAACCGTGCCTAATTTGTATTGCACGAGAAGGGAGAGGAGTTCACCTATCGTTACATCTGTAGCATGCGAATCTGCCAAATGAAATGAATGAAAGTTATATCAGTGAATGAAGAGGAAATTGAAATCTCTGAATGATTTACTGTGTTCTTTATTACCTTTGTAAGAAGATGGATATATATAGGGATCGTAAGAAGGTGGATACGTCATACATTCAGTTTTGTTGCTCGTTCTATTTAACCGACAATCTTCATTGCAACGTCTGCAGTCCGGTTCATCCCATGCCAAAAAGAGGCTTCGTCTATCACAGGAAAGTTGAAACTGACCTGCCGTCAATGGTTCACACGATGGCAGGTCTTCCAGAGGCAAGTCGGGATCAACCCAGCAGTAGTGACCAGGAGGATCGCTTAGACAACTGACTGGCATGAAATAGTTGGACGACGCTTCTGATGAACAGTTGAAGGGCTTATAAGATACAGAGCGAGGATAACTTCTATTGAGAAGAGTGAAGGGCGATGCAGAGAGATTAAGTTTGAGAAGCCTTCCGAAGAGGCAGTCAACTGGGTCAGAGACAGATAGCACCTGGCTTGAGTATGATATATGATCGACAGCCAGTACTTGATCAAAAGGAAGCTTGAGCATGGTAAAGTGTCCCTGGGAGTAAAGCTCGAACCCCTGAAACCCCCGTGATTCCGGCTGATCATTGAGCCGGAAAGGGAACTTCACTTCGAAATAGACTTCGCCGGGTCGTCGTGCATCTTGGACATATTGCTCTGGACAAGATACAAAGTAATTATTCTCGCTCTGGACATCTTGGATGCAGCTGCAGACTTGGAGGACGCTGATGATGAGGAAGGGGGTTAAGTGGAGACCCTTCATGGCTTTGCTAATCCAAACACCTCTCTCTTGTCCAGCCAACTCTGCTCGGAATAAGTAGACGAAAGGAAGAAAGAAGATTCAAGATATCAGCATAGGCGACTTGACTTGTTGTTGTTTGATTGGGACCTTGTGGAAAGACGACGCATCACTGTCCTTTCTTGCTTTTCTTCAAGTTAAGTTTCTACCGTCGGTCTAAAACGTTGACAAGCCAATATCGGTCCACCTTTTCTGTGAGGATAGAATTAAGTCTATCTGTGATATTTTCCACATCATGACTTTGAAGGGATCACTGAGAAGACTTGACTTTTAGATCAATGGGTGATCGTCCTTTGTTTTCCTTTTTTCTTTTTGATAAGAATTGGCAGCTCTCTTAGATGCAGTCGGTAGCTGAAGTGCTGAACATGAAGCTGCAACATCTGCTAGCAGTTCATACCTTCTTCTTCTTCTTGGTCTGCGCCTCCACCGAAGAACACTGTTCTTCGTCATGTGGTAGCATCAACATCACCAGTCCCTTCCGCCTTCCAGATGATCCGGCCGATTGCGGAATGCCCGAGTACGAGCTGACATGCCAAAACAATCAAACCCGTTTGAACATCAGCTCCGGGCTTTATGTTGTTAAAGCAATCTCCTACGAGAACGAAACTATCAGAGTGGTCGATCCTGGTCTACAGAGCAACAACTGTTCTTCACCGCCAAAATATTCTCTCAACACCCGGGATTTGTGGGATTCCGGTGGATCATATGTTCTTGTTCAACGGGACGGCTTTGTAGACTACACGACCTGCCGGCAGCCGGTAAACGATTCGTCTTATGTAACAACTAGCCCTTGCATCAATTCTACCAACGAGTACGACTACGTTCTGGCTGGAGAATCAACTATTGGTGAACTTGATACTAAGTGTAGTATTGTTCTCTCGGTTCCTATCGAGGTTGCCTTTGATGGAAATGCTTCCTATCTGGAGATCTGGTCTGCTCTGCTTATGGGATTCCAATTGTCCTGGAAAGCTTTTCGTTGCCCAGACTGTGAAGCTGCTGGCGGGTATTGCAGGAATGCAATCCAATCCATGCACTGTAAGCAAATAATTTCGTCGCCACCTAAATGCTCCACTTTCGTTAATGGAAATGTACCGCTGTATATTTTTCCCTTGAATAAATAACTAAACATATAAATCTAACCGCGGATCTCTGTCTTGGTACTTCCTTGGAATCTTTCATTTCAAAAGATACGTTGTCCCTGTTTTTTACATCTATTCTGCAGAACTATGCTTGCTTAACGGGTTTCTGGAAAATATTCAATCTCCATTTTCTCTTCTTTTTTCCTTTGTGCGGGAACATTGATTTAGGGTAATTTAAACTTGCAGGTTTCTTTGACGCCTTACAAGGATTAGAAGGTCATCATCTTTGCTTTACTGCTTTGTTCGATGACCAAACATAATTTCCATCGACTATACATGTATTTAAATCTATGAAAAACTAAAGAAATTAATTACAGTCTGATCTTTTGTTCAGATTCATACATATATATGCGATTCTTAAAGTCTTCTAACATATTTTTTTCATGCCATGCGGGATTCATATCTTTTCCTCAGAAATCGGGTTGAGGATTGTCACAATAGCAGGTACGGCTTCTCAATGTTGGGAGTCACATATCACTTGCTTCATCAATCTGCAGTTTATGGAACCTACTCAAGACTTCTTCAATGCAGGATACGTTTTGGCCGCAAGAACTGCGCTGGGATTCGTGTGCCTCTTCTCCTTCCTGATCTATAAATTGCGCAGGCAATACCTCATCCATGCAGGCTATGTTTTGGCTGCAAGAACTGCGCTGGGATTCGTGCGCCTCTTCTCCTTCCTGATCTATAAAATGCGCAGGAAATACCTCCGCAAGAACGAAAGAATCGAGATTTTTCTTGACAAGTACAGGAATCAGATGCCAACGAGGTACTCCTACGGTGCCATCAGGAAGATGACCAGAGGTTTCAAGGAAAAGTTAGGACAAGGGGGGTTTGGGAGCGTCTTCAAAGGCATACTGCCCGGCGGCCGCCCCGTCGCCATCAAGATACTGGGCAACACAAAAGGCAACGGCGAAGAATTCATCAACGAGGTGGCGACCATCGGGAGAATTCACCATGTCAATGTGGTGCAGCTCATCGGCTTCTGCTCCGAGGGATCCAAAAGGGCGCTCGTCTATGATTACATGCCCAATGGTTCCTTAGACAAGTACATCTACTCCAAAGAAGGCCAAAGCAGCCCTCCTGCTCTTGGCATGGACAAGATGTACGACATCGCCATGGGAGCAGCTCGCGGGATCGAGTACCTGCACCGGGGGTGCGAAATGCAGATTCTTCATTTCGATATCAAGCCCCACAACATTCTTCTGGATGCAGATTTCGTCCCAAAGATTTCCGACTTCGGATTGGCCAAACTGTACCCAGCAGGAAGGAGCGCGGTCTCTGTGAGTGCAGTTAAAGGGACGATAGGATACATCGCTCCTGAGTTGATATACCGCAGCTTTGGGCGCGTTTCGTACAAATCCGACGTCTACAGCTTTGGGAGGCTGCTGCTGGAGATGATCGGGAGAATGGCCGACCCGAGAGCAGCGACGGAGCGTGATTCGAGCGGGTTCTACTTCCCTGCATGGCTTTACGATCAGCTGTCGAAGGGAGAAGATGTTGTCGTCGATGTCGTGGTGGAATCCGAGTCGAAAGTAGCAGAAACGCTGGCTGTCGTTGGGTTATGGTGCATACAAATGAGTCCGGACGATCGGCCGTCCATGCACCGGGTTGTGGAAATGTTGGAAGGGAGTGCGGGCGACATAGCGATGCCGCCGAGGCCTTCGCTTCTATTTCCATCGGAAGTCGGCGAGGAAGAGCCTCTTGAGACGGAGTCCTCGGAGAGTTCATATATGCTGGAGGGTGGCACGTCCGCTGCGTGACTGCAGACAGCAGAAGTATCGGTGTTATTATGGGACTGAGTAGAACGCATTGTAACTCAATTACATGTACGATATTTCAATTTGGTAATAATTATCTATTTATGACGCGAAATTAGCGATGAAGGATGAGAATTATTATTTTTCTCAATAAAAAATCATCTAATAATTACTGCCATTTAATCTGTTCAACAGAATAAAAAGTGGTCAAGTCCAAACATTCGAGTCGTATTTCTCTTTTTAAAATAAGTCTTTTTAATTTTTAATTTTTTTCTCATTAAAAAATTATAGTTAGTCAATTTGTCATTCTCATCAAGAAAAATAGAATTTAAAACTCCTATCTATATTCAAAAAATAAATTCTTCATCATTTAAAATTAATTACATGAGTCTTGAGTTATCCTCACTCAAATATAATCATCTTATATATTCTCTCCAATAAATTCCGAATAATTTATATTTTCTTTCTTTCACCCTCAAATTCTAAAAGGCATCTCTCTAATACCCTATTAGAGAAACTTTTGAGCATCCAAAGTATCACTCGTATTTTGTTCTCTACCCAAACCCAAAGGTATATAAAATATTTATAGAATAATCAAACATTAATTGTTAGGATTCCTTATCCTTCTAAGTCCACTTGTTTCTCCTCCTTTCATTAATTGTGTATGTGTTGATGTATTGACCACTCTTTTTTTCTTATCAGACCGTTCAATCATATATATATATATATATATATATATATATATATATATATATATATATATATATATATATATATTATCCTTTTCTCATTCATAAAGTCTAGCTAATCAATTTGGTGTTCTTATCTAGAAGACTCAAATTCCCTGTTGACCATTCTATACATTTGTTGTTCTTATCTAGAATATGTAGGAAGCCATCATTCAACCACGTTTTTTAAATTTTAATTTTATTCTTTCTTTCATTCATAAAGTCCAGTCAATCAAGAGTAGAAATAGAATCTCCTTATCTAAAATTACGAAAAGAATTAAATTTTTTATTATTTAAAATTAATCATAAGAGTTTTAAGTTATTCTCACTCAAATATAATCTTTGTATATATCTTCCGACATAAATAATAAAGAACTTATATGTTTTTCTTTCCGTCCTTTCTAAACTCTAAAGAGCACCTATCTGGTGTCCTATTAGAGAAACTCATAAGTATCCATATATTCTTGACATCTTATTTTTCTATATCAAAACTAAAGATACATAAGATATTTATAACATATTCAAATACTAATTGTTAGGATTTTTTTTTTTTTCAAGAGAATTTTTTTTCCTTCGCATCTTGTTTTCTTATATCAAAACTAAAGAATTTTTTTCGTAGCACACTCCCAATAAAAACATCCAAATAAAGAACTGTGTTCAAGTGGTGATAGGAAGTCAATATTCAACAACATTAATCAATCACCCGTTACTACATCCTTGGGAAATTGCATTTCATGTACTGGTTGATGGTGGTGCTTCAGGTCTTCTCCTAACCATGCACTGTTGTAGATCTCTGCCAATTTACCGGTTCTAGTGTTTGAGAAGTACCCTGCCAGGCTCTCAGCTGTCTTCATGAGGGTATGAACACATCAATCTTAAAAGAAATAATTCTACAATTGCATATCCCATTATATAATGATAGACTAATTTGACGTGTTTCTCCTAAGTTTATGGTGATTTTTCTTCCTTCATTTTTTTTCTCAGGGCAATCAGATCCATTATCACTATGTTCTCTGAGGGAAAAGCGAGGAGAAGAATGTTGTAGGAGATTTGGTAATGGAGGACATAAGAAGGCATCTCCTTAGCAAGAAAACTCGAAGTGAAGAAGACAACTACAATCCCCGACATCCCATGAGAATGACTGGTTTAGGGAGGACCTGAAATGTTTGGATGCATTGATATAATTATCAATGGAAGATAATGGAGTTGAAATTGCATGGACAAGTCACGAATTCCAAATTATAGTGTAAGCTGAAAGAGAGGCCAAATCAATATTAGTATAGTCATTTGATTCTTATATACCAATTCAAATATCTATCCAAAGATCCCATGATATCAACAAAATATTTAATTCCAAATTAGTAGTTGTATACTAATTTAGCTCCCAAATTAATTATGAAGCTTACTATTTATTATTCCATTTCTACTATTGATAATCTTTTTAAAAAATAATAAAATATTATTTTACTATTCATAGTCTTGATATTATCAATTTTATTTATTTTTTTCTTGTAATCCCTTATTTCATCTTAATATTGCTCCTGCCGACATTATCATCGTTGACTTTGCTTGCTATGATCGTCGCCTCGTTCTCCCTATTGATGCTCCCCTATGATTCGTATTATTGTTGTCGATCTTATTCATTGTAGACGTCATTATCATTGACCCCCTTATGTCAACCCTCACCTCCATGATGCCTCTATCATGATCTAACTAAAAGGTAATCTTAATTATCCTCCGCAACAAAAGGTCGGAGATGAACTAGTCCCTTCACCGTTAAGGGAGCACAAGTTTTCTTGGTCTAGTTTGGTCACCAATCTTTCCCTCCATCTTTCTGGATCTTATGCTCCCATGTTTCTAGTCACAAAATTCCTTTCTGCCTCCATCCTTTCATCTTGATTTATTCTAGAAATGTGTAATTTGATGCTTCATCTCTTATATTGATTAAATGTGGATGATTGGAATACGGATGAAAAATTATTTCTTTCTTTTACTTTTTCATATGTTCAGTCTTTTCTTGATATTGTTATTCATATCTTAGATGATTGCGTTAATTTGTTTCTTTTGTATTATTGTTCGAATATGAAACTTTACTCTTTTCCTTTCCTGACTATTTATTGAGGATGAGA
Organism: Musa acuminata AAA Group; assembly: GCF_036884655.1. Classification (NCBI taxonomy): domain Eukaryota; kingdom Viridiplantae; phylum Streptophyta; class Magnoliopsida; order Zingiberales; family Musaceae; genus Musa; species Musa acuminata. The sequence goes on from NC_088340.1 coordinate 36,400,450, forward strand.
AATAAAAAAGAAGAAGAAGAAAAAGAAAAGAAATAAGGAGGGAACAAAAGACTCGATAAAAGATTTTGTTAAAATTAAGTGACAAATTAAGGATATTTATATCCTAAAAAACCATGCCACTGGATTGACTCGATAAAAGGTTTGAGTTGATATCCTTGATGATTGCATTCATTTGTTTCTTTTGTATTATTATTCAAATATGCAACTTCATCCTTTTCCTTTTTAACTATTTCTTGAGAGGAGGAAAAAAAGAAATAAAGAGAAGGGAAATAAATGAAAAAAAATTATAGATAAGAAGTGAGAAGAGCTTATTAGAATTAAGTGATAAATTAAGAATATTTATGTCACTGAAAACTATGCGATCGGATTGACTCCATAAATTATATTATCAAAATGGATTTGAAAGGTAAATTATATTATCAAAATGGATTTGAAAGGTAAATTATATTATCAAAATGGATTTGAAAGGTAGAGAGTATACGACTTTAATAATCACAAGCGATTAGAGAAATATCTTTCCAAACAAAAAATATTTCTTGAATATTTTTTATTTTGATCTTGGTGCATATGGCAATTCGTTTTAATAAAATGGCTACCAAGTGTCAAACTCGGAAGGAAAGTGAAATTTCCTTATCTAAAAATCTCAAGCAAGGTTTCTTGTGGTCTGACAATTTCTTCAGTAAAGCATTTGAATGCATATGGTTTTATGAAATTATATTTTATATATTTTTATTATTTTAATTAATTAACGTAGCAAATTGACGAGAATATGAGTAGAACTTAAATCGGTCCTCATTATGTTGTCCTTGATAAGTCTAACCGTCCCTCCTCCTGTTTTCCCATCAATTTGACGAATCCAATTGAGAAACACACCAATAAGATATGACAAATGTATTATTTAATTCTAAAGACATTGAACCAGATATAATATAGAATAATCTTTGTATATGAACAAATATTAGAAGACCATAATACGCAACGAAATTAAATGAAATCACAATCAAATAGAACACCAAGACATACGTGGAAAGCCTTTTCAATGTGAAGAGTAAAAATCACGGGACAAACTAGAGATAGTCTACTATAATAATAATGAATATATAAATTTCAATCTCTTGCCAAAACCCTAGTAACAATCACAAGATAATAACTAGGATATAAGGATCACGTCACTGTACGTAGATTTGATCTAACATGAGATGAGAACACTGCTGAATGATTGAGAACAGTAACCCACTATGAGCTGTCAGCCCAACAAGTATTAGAGAAATGACGCTTGAGTGCAAACGAATTAGTGAAATGACTTCATGTACCTAACAAATTTTTATCTCATGCTACCTCATTAAATGCGAATTGACTCTCTTTTCTCATTCTTTGTGAACTAGTCTCTCACTAACTTAATTTTGTATTATAGTACAATTTGATATAAATTACAATGTATCTCGATAACTTTATATCATAGTATAATTTGATATAAGTTACGATATATCTCGCTTATGTTTCATGTGTTGAGACACGATGAGAGGCAAACGATATAAGAATAGTGAGGTTGTCAATACCGCATTAACATATAGCCTATATGATTATATTTATAGCCAAAGGAAATGGGTAAACGTTCTAAATATTTAATTATAATATCAAATATAATAATCCTAAACCTCATTATAAAGAGATCTCTTAGGTATGTCATTCGACACATGAATTTTTTTCAATACTTAGACATAACATTTGTCCGAAAATATTTAAGCATTAAAGGGATCCCATTATGTATGTCCTAAACATAATTTTTTTATAGGCTTACTTATCTAACACATTTGATATCAAATTTGTGACACTTCGAATTTTTTTCAATACTTATAACACTTGTATGAGAATATTTAGAGATTAAAGAGACCCGGGTTTTCTTATCAAACACATTTGATATTAAAGATCGAAGAGATCCAGATTTTCTTATCGAACTGATTCATCTTATCAAACACATTTCTTACTCGGACGTAAGTTGAGTTTGAATCCCTCCATTTGTTGAATAATTAAATTATGCTCAGATAGAAATATCGATGGAAAAATTGGTGCTCATGAGAATTTTTTCACAAATTCTGAAAAATATTAAAATCTTTCTTTTCATAATTTTGTCCGGTCCTCGAGAAGAAAATAAAACTCGTTCTTTTACAATGCATGTCTCAGGTATATATCCACAAAAGGAGTATTTTCCTGTGTTTTAAACACCAGATAGGGGACAGATTACAACCTTCCATTTCTTCTATTTAAAACGAAAACAACTAACATTTATAAACATTAATAAAAAATATCACAGTTTTCCACCATCTCATTGAAATCAAATGGACTTCTTCTCTTTGAAATAACCTTGGTGCAGACCATTTCCATTTGAAATATGAAGCTGTTCATAATTTAACTATATTCAAGAAATATCCCCACAAATTGAAATCAAACGGCAGGAACGGATCTTAATATAATATCACAGCTCACTGGTTAACAAAGTGAAGAATAACTGAAGGAAAGGATGCATTCATTTTGATTTCATACAAGCATAGTTAATGGCAAAACCAAGACAAAACATGATAATAGGAATAATATCAAAAGATCAAAATGGCCATATAGCACCTAAACTGGTAATAAAGTCTTAACACAAACCGGGAATACAAATTGCCAATTCTTGCAGTTCTGGTAGATTAAGGAAGTACCTGAGGTAAACAAAAACATGCATGATCCAAGAGAGGATGCCTGTTAGCATGTTCCAGTCTACCTCACAGTGATAATGTCGTCAATCTTCAAGATCATCCTCACACACTCAGTGGCTAGTGTAATTGCACTAGTGCTAACCAACAGTGGCTGCACGACATTCTCCTCCAATATGTTTGTGATCTGACCCTTCCTCACATTGATACCAGTGTTGATCTCACCCTGGGCATGTCGGTTCCTGAGTTCCGTAACAATAGCTATTGGGTTTAACCCTGCATTCTCTGCCAGAGTGTAGGGAATAACTTCAAGAGCTTCTGCAAACTCTTTTATACAGTAACTCTCCATTCCTTGAAGTTCCTTTGCCCAAGCACCAAGTTGTCTTGACATCTCAATTTCTGGTGCACCGCCACCAGCAATGAGAAATCTCTTGTTCACCAAACATCTGAGCATGCCATGAAGTATGTAAATTGGAGTCCATATAAATTCTTCATGGAATCAAATAATGTAGTGTAAAAAAAAAAATTTCTGCATCTGAAACAACGAAATACTGTGAGGCGTAACCAACATCATCGCCATTAAAGCAGATAATAACTTCTTACAATTGGTAATTGGCAAAGGTACAGAAAAAGAAAATGGACAGATCAAAGAGAAGGTATATAAAAAACACATGGAGAAGCCACTGACAACATGACTAAAGATTAAACAAGAGGCTTTGCATGGGTATTTGTGTTGTGTATATAAATTGTGTCTGTGTGCATAACACTTAAAACTATCAAACATTCTAATATATATATATATATATGCCTCTTGAAAGCTTGTCTTTGCAAGTACTATAAACTTTAGTTAGATAATTCTCCTAGCCATACTCCTGAAACAAGATAAATTGCTGTGAGATTAGAGAAAATTGTGTATAACACTTAAAATAGCAAACATTCTGTATATATATGCCCTCCAAAGTTTGTATTTGCATGTAATACAAACTTTAGATAGATTATTTTCCTAGCCATAATTTCTAAATCAAGATACCATGCTAGAAGAAAAAAGAAAGTTTATAGTTGCATGTAATACAAACTCTAGACGAGATAATTTTCCTAGCTACAATTTCTAAAACAAGATAAAATTCTAGAAGTTAAAAAGATTATGGATTTGTGCAATTTAGTTATAAATAAAGCATCTTTCCTATTTAGCCTCTCGATTAACAGAACAGAACAATAATGGCAGTAATTGATTCACCTGCACAAATCAAGAAACAAAACTCCTTTCCACAGTAACAGGATAAAACAATCTCAAATCCTAACTCAACCAAAAATGTAAATGGCATAGAACATACTCTACATTATATCAACCTTCTTACATAACTCAACAAAAAATGTAAATGACATAGAACATACTCTAAATTATATCAACCTTCTCACATATCTAATCAAATCATCGAGAGATCACCCATCTCCTGATTCTACCACAAGCCCTCACAATCCCAGACAAACTTTATGCATTCCCTGTTGCAAAATTTTATATCTTCAAACAAATGGTAAGATTAATTCAATCAACTCCCATTAATCCTTCAGCATATTTCACTGGCCTCTGCTACCTAGCAATATCAATGATAGCAACTACAACAGCTCAAGAATAGGCCTGACAGGAAAACATCACAAGATCCAATCCCTCTCCAATCACCCCAGTTCTATCTCCTTCCCCAACTAAGACACCTCATCAGACAACCATACATGAAAAACAATCCAAAAGCCCTAAGTGTACCTTTTGGCCAAAGCTATGATATTAACGATAACCACAACAAATTTTAGAGGGAAAAGAACAGATTATTAAACCAATTCATAATTGATTTCAGTACGGAGATGTCAAAACAACAAAGGATTGAATCGACCTGACAACACAGAGAGCATCATGGAGGCTGCGCTCCGCCTCATCAAGAACAAGTTGATTCGATCCTCGGACAAGTACAGTTGTCGTCCTGCCCATGTCCTTTATCCCTGTGATCTTCACGATCTTCCCATCCCCAACTGAGACCTCCTCCACACAATTTGCGAAGCCAAGCTTCTCCTCTCGGAAGTGCTCGATATTGGCAATTGGCAGGCAGTTCAATGTCTTCGTCACAAACTCAATCTCATCCCTTTCTACATCCTTAATCACTAGGATCTTCGCCTTGGCCAAGTAGTGCAGCGAGAGATCAGTCACAGCATCCCTCAGAATGCTTTTTTGGATGAGGAGCACATTACAGCCTGTGGCCTTGATCTTCTTAACCATCCCTAGAATATAATTTCGCTCCTCGCGAAGGATCCGATCCATCTGTGTGTAGTCGGAGACCACAATGCTTTGCTCAATGTCAGTCTTTGGTGGCGAGATCTGGAACTGGATGACTGCAATCTTGGCATTCTCAACCCGAGTAGGGCCGCCGGCTGAATGGCTAACCTTCTTATCAAAGACGAGGCCTTTCACCAGCTCGGTGTCATCCACGGTACCACCGAGCTTCTTCACGATCTTGACATCACGGAGATCAACGAGGTCCGGATGGGCAGGGTCGACGACGGAGAGGACGGCGTCGACGGCCAAGGGGGCGAGAAGGGAAGAGTACTGGCTGACGACCTTGCTGTTGAGGGAGGTGGCGGCGGACTTGATAAGGGCGTCGCGATCGGAGAGCTCAAGCGGGATGGCCATGCCGTGGAGGATGTCTACGGTGCGGAGGGCGAGGCGGTGGAGGGCGTCGGAGACAGCGGTAGGGTGGACACCGGCGGAGAGAAGGGAGAGGGAGCAGCGGAGGAGGGAGCCGGCGAGAACGACGACAGTGGTAGTGCCATCACCAGCGGCGGCGTCCTGGGAGCGGGAGAGGTCGACGAGCATCTTAGCGGCAGGCTGGAGGACCTCCATCTTGTTGAGGATGGTGGCACCGTCGTTGGTGATAATGACCTCGCCGTTGGCGGAGGCGATCATCTTGTCCATTCCCTTGGGGCCCAGGCTCGTGCGCACCGCGTCGGCGACAGCGCGGGCAGCGAGGATGTTAGCCTGCCGTACATCGTCACGCCTCTTCGTGTCGACATAGCTCTCCGTCTTCGAGGAGGAGCCCCGCGGGGCGGCGGCGGCGGCGGCAACGGCGGCCATGAGTTGAGCGACCGTGGAAGCGGAGCAGGAGCGAGAAGGAGAGGCCTGTCAAAACCCAAACCCTAGACACCGACTAAAACAAGAAAAAGAATAATGAGCTTTTAAGAATAAGTCGAGAAGAGCAGGAGCGCGTGGGAGTCTGGAAAGCTCCCGTGAGAGAGGTTTGGGTCATTGGAGCGACACAAAAGAACCAGCCCATGGGCCTCAAATGAGCCACCGCTGTCACACCCAGGCTTTGTTGTATCCAATATTGCAGTGTGGTCTGTCACACAGATCACCACAAAGAGACAATCAAACGGTTGCGGAAATAAAGCAGGAAGCACTTGGATCATCGATCCACGCCCGTCGGATGAATTCTCCACACCCGTCCGATCTCCTCACGTCCCCATTCTCACGGGCTCCCTTTTCCCTATCGTGCTCAAAACATTGAACACCATCTCCCGTGCCTGTTCTCTCGGCACGTCAGATGATGGCCCCGCTCTCAACAAGATGATAATATCACCTGCACAACACGAGCGACCAAACAGCAATCGTTTCATCTCTATTGGTAACGAATCGTTTCATCTCCAGGATCGATGTATCAACCACAAGGTTAACCATCATTCCCTGTTCAGTGACGAGGTCGAGACACAGGATCCCGACTTGCAAATGATCCCACCACTGAACAAAAACCCTAACTCCTCGTATCTCCCACGCCTCACTCACTGTTCCATGCGCTCTCTCTATCTCTCTCTCCTCTGGGCTCTCCTCCTCTCGTTTCTTGAAAGAACGATACGAAAGAGAGCACGTTTTGGAGTAATTTTATCCCTTGAAGTGGGTATATAAGGTCGGCGGCGGGTTCATGAGAGGCAGCGAGCTATCATGCTCTCCGCCGTCGTCCTCCGGGGCTGCCGCCGCCTCACTATGCCTGTAGCACGCTCTCCCCACCTCCGCTCCGTCTATCCTAGAAGCACTTGTCCTAATCCCAGAGGTAGCTTGAATTTTCTTAATCCTCGCCTCCTGCCGATGAAGACTGGCGGCGGCGCCGGTGTGTACGTCCCGCCGATCCCGCGGCTCCGGTCCATGATCGCCTCAGCGAACGGCACCCTAACCACAGCCCGGTCGGTGGACTATGACTGGCGGGATGGAGGCGGACAGGGGATCGCGGTCAGCCCGCCGCCGCCTGCGACGACTTCTTCTGGAGGCGATGGGTATCCATCTTACTTCCACCAGCAAAGCTCGCATTATGCGAGGTACGCTTATGATGATTACTCCGATGATGAGTCTGATCGGGACGTGGAGGCGCTGCCGGGGTCTAACAAGGTTTGTGGCATTTCTTGTTGGTCTTGTTTCTTGATGCGCTTTATTTGCCGGTATTTTTATTCAATTCAATGTTCTACTTTCATATAATGATCTTATTTGGGAAATTGATATGTTACTAAATGGGAATTGGATCACTCAGTTCTCATTGTTTGAATTGGTCATCACTGGCAACTCAAATTAGGGTGTACACGGTAGTTGGTGCCTTAATTCTGGCTATGAGTCTGTAAGCGTAGGCTCATGTACCTTCTCTTATTGGCTTAGAGCTTAGGAAAGTCATGGAAGCTGCACGAACGTTCTTGGTTGTTATTTTAGCTGTAAATGGTTCCCTGCAGTGAGTTCAATTCTACAAAAAAGTGCAATTTTTTGGCTACCTGAGTATAGGTGCGATATTCTTTTAGTGTGGTAACGGTTCCAAGCAGACACCTGTACCGTACATCAAAGATACCGAAACATGTATTAAAAAACAATAAGAGACTTATAAGGTACCAGTAGATTATATAATTTATGAACTTATACAACAAACATAAGGAATTAACAGTGGAAATATTTCAACTCCATCACGATCATGTAATCTCAATTCTTTTATTATTATATTATATTTTGTGTGTGGATTTGCTGACCTGTTTGACATGGTTTGTTACTATTTCTTTTCATTTCCCTTTGTAAGAGAATTGAAGATGGGACACTGTTGTAGTTCATATGTCTGGTCACAAACCAAAATACCATCATACAATTTAGGGATTCACACTCTTTTTTCAAACATTATTATTTGCTTTCCATCTCTTTGGTTAATCTCATCTCTACCTCACATGTTTTCTTTCCTTTAATCTTGTATATGTACTTTTGACATGTGCACAATTGACACATCCCATAGGTTATTAATAATCCACACACTTATGAAAGGTTGAGCTGGATATACTTGTACTATTGTGGTGCCCATTAGATTATCCTGCCTGAACATAAATTAGTCGAAGTATGGCACAATGAGGCTTGCATGTATGCTTATTTCTTCATCTGCACATGATCAATTGAGCATTTGCCTATTGTATGTTTTATTAGTCTTATTATCCAGTTTATACTATAAGCTGTAATATATTCTAGCTTTTTTTTTCTCTTATGAATTCTGCTTTCTGGAATGGTTAGGGCGCATCAAGTTTGGATAATGTTGATGAATGGAAGTGGAAACTAAGCATGCTTCTTCGAAGTGAAACTGAGCAAGAAATAGTATCAAGGGAGAGAAAGGACAGGCGTGATTATGAGCATCTTGCTGCATTGGCTGAGAGAATGGGATTGTGTAGGTATGTTTTTGGAATCCCTATCACTCAACTGCTGCAACCTTGCATCTTTTTAAATTACTTTTTAACATACTACACTACCTCACGACATACAATCTTACCCTTTTCAGTCGGCAATATGCGAAGGTCGTTGTCTTTAGTAAGGTGCCTTTGCCAAACTACAGACCAGATCTTGATGATAGAAGGCCCCAAAGAGAGGTACTTCTAAATAACTCTTGATGACCCTTGCAGTAGTATAATCTTGTTGAAACATCCAGATATTTATGGTAGTTGAATCATTAATCTTGTCAAAGTTATATTTATATTGTTTTATATCATTTGGGTCCATTCTTTTTTCTTTCTTTTGTTAGTAGTTGCTTAATGTTCGGACGTTACCTAGCACTTGTGCCTGATAGGTCTCAATTCCTGTTGGTCTGCAAAGAGAAGTTGATGATATACTTGGGGAATATATTGCTCGAAAGCGAACAAATCGAGAAAGCTTTCCAAGTATTGGATTTTCAAGGTCAAGTAGCACTGACAGTTTTGCCACCGATGAAGGGTTTTTTGAACAACAAGATTTACAGACATCCACAAGTGTTGTAATGGAGAAAATTCTCAGACGAAGGAGCTTGCAGCTACGTAATCAACAACAGACTTGGCAGGTCAAAATTTTTTTCGATTCTTCTAATTTCATAAGTAACTAACAAGGTAGCATTTTTTTCTACAATCTTATTATTTGTATCTTTTTCTGATCTTTGTAAAGACATGGTGGTGATATGTTTAAAGTATCTGTAAACTTCAGGTTTTTCATTCATTATGAATATATGATGACTACAATTGATTTGTAATGATTCACCATCATGACATTTCCATAACTATATTGTTGATTATAGAGCTTGAACCAAAGTTTTGACTTTCTTGTGGTAGAATGGTTATATATTTTGCAACCAGCTGAATTGACATCAAACTTCTCAGGCAGTTCCAAATTCTTAGGATGGACTGGCTTAAAAATTCCAGGTCTAGTTTGAAAGATATACCTATCCCATAATGTGAACTCATATATGGCTTGGTGTTAACCCATGACGTGTGGATTAGTTGTTATCATTGGGCCAAAATGCTTAAGCTCAATTTGATGGTAATTAACAGCATGTCCTAAGACCAACTAAATTGTCCTCCCATATCCGATGCAGTAATTGCAGTTAGACATTAGTGAAGCCACATATTATTTTTCCAAAATGGGCCCAGTTAATTACATGTGTTGCACATTGTCTTTATATTTCCTTGATTGGAAGCTCCATATTTGTTGCTTGCTAAGTATAAGGTTGATGTCAGCATGACTCATGATAGGTAATGTTTGAGATAATAGCAATATAGAACTGACAAAAGCTTGGGATGAAAGAAAGAAGCTCCAGAACTCTTGCTTTTTTTTTTTGGGTGCCCATTGCTAAGGAGGTGAGATTTAGAGAATAGTTGTACCGAGATTGTTTTTTTACGTTCCATGGCACCAAGCTCCTATTGTAACTCTCTTATAGTCTCCCAAATATAGTAAAACTTATGTTGCACTGTTCTTTAATGGGCGTAGACCTTGTTCCTGAGCCAAACCATGTAAGATTGTGCCTTCATTGTAGCTGATATTCTTAGTATGTATTGCTCGTGTTTGGCCAACGTTTGGATGTTCAATGTTTGTGTTCTGATTACATCAACTAAATATTTGTGGAGTTAATTGGTCTTAACCTTCACGCATCCTTGCTCAACATCTCCTTTCCCCTGCATATGGCCTCTGCCTGCAGGATGGCCAAGAATGTTAAAAGACAGACTATAACTAGAAGTGAAAATTGACTTGTTGCTTCTCCTGTGACAATCAGACGTTCATATTGCTATTTCCGTATGTAAAATCTTTATGCTGCTCTAGATCTCAAGCTAGTTGCAGATTTTGACAGTTCCACATTCTTGTGTAGGATTCTCCAGAAGGTCAGAATATGCTTGAGTTTCGTAGAAGTCTTCCTGCTTTCAAGGAAAGGGAAGCTCTGTTAGCAGCCATATCTCAAAACCAGGTCTTTCGGAACTATATGGTCTCCTTTATTTTTCCTGTTTCATCTGCCACTGATCTTATATGTATTTTTTTTTCCTTGAACTTGAGATGTAAGTATTACTGTACACCATTTTTTAATTATCGTTGTTTTGTATCTTCCACGTAATTAGACTTGACTGTAATTATAAAAAATGTATTTTGAGTTTATCGAGCAATGGTTTGAATCAAAGTTGAATGGCATTATTGACACATGATATTAAGATTGTTCACATTGATTGTACCTTTTTTCTGAAGCACAAAAAACTGTTATTTAATCATACAAGATAAAACGAGTCAAAGTTGAATGGCATTATTGACACATGCTATTAAGATTGTTCACATTGATTGTACCTTGTTCCTGAAGCACAAAAAACTTTGTTACTTAATCATACAAGATAAAACGTACAGATCTGGGATCTATGCCATCCCCAAAAAAGGGAACTTTATGTTGCACATATTTAGAGATTTACGTCGAGAAGAAATATTAGAAACAATAGCTTGGAGGGACCAACGAATAGTAGAGATTCCTCCGACAAAATTGCAAACATTTACTGCATCCACCTTTAGCAAAATATTGCAGAGTTTAAGCTCTTCAATCTTTCTAATCCCCATGAGTAAGGCTAAGTACTCAACCATAACAGCAGATTCAACTTGACATGTCCCGCCACCCACCTCAGAATGGAGTTGTCCCTAAACTTGATAAAACCCATCCCCGTCCACCTTCCCTGTGAAACAAAAGGAGCCGACAGTTTCTAATGTAAAGTCAAAATTAGACTGCTTGGCTAAAACTTCCCCAACAGCTTTCTGCATTCTCCCCTCAGGCATGTTCCATCTAATGTAGTCACTAGCATAGGACAAAACTCTGTGCAGCAAAGAGGTTGGTTTAACCTGGTGGTTGCTATATTTGGCCCCACTGTGCTAACCCAAAGAAATCAAAGCCCAGAAGCGATAATGGAAAGAAGCCACTCAAAAGTACTAAGCTTCAAGGATCCAGTCCCCACTCAACCAGGAGTCCATTTAGCACATTGATTGTATTATTAACTCTTTGTTAAGATCCTTGTTTTTTTGTCTTATTTTGGATGCTTATGCTATAGCTCAATAGCTTGCTTGAGGATAGCTTCTAGCTTATCCATTATCCACAGGACGCCATGTTGCATTTCTTTTTTTACTTCTACTTTTATCCAAAATTGTGATTTTTTTTTCATTCATACAACCAAACATGTTGTCATCTGAATTTTGTGCATCCCTTGACAAACTATCTAAATTTATGGATTATGAGTGCTTTATACCAAGGATCGTCAATTTGGGTATCAGACCCGTTTCGATGATCTGGTCTGACTGGTGCATACCAATCAATACCGATGTACCATGTGTCATAGTGTTTCAGAGAGAAAAAAAAAGGAGAAGAGCAAGGGGTGGTGGAGGAAAACGAAGAAGAGGAAGGAAGAAGAAGGAAGAAGTGAAAGCAGTGGAGGAGGTGAGGGAGGATGAAAGAAGAAAAAAGAGGAAGCGATGGAGAAGAGGTGGGAGTGTACTGGGGAGATACATGTTGGCGAGCGGCAGCAATGACGATGTCGAATGGCAGTGGCAGTGGCAGTGGTTCATGAGAAGAGGGCAGCGGCGAGAAGAGGGCTTGCATTCGGGAGCCCTAATTGCAATTTTAGGTTTTTTAATAAATACTAAGTAGGACCAAACCCTTTAGGTTTTTTTTTTCTTTTTTTTTCCCTCAGTTGTGTCCATGCCCAGATCGGTATGTACTGTCCATTTCATACCATTTCAGGCAGTATCACAATCATTGCTTTATACCACATTTGGACCTAAAGATGTTCAATCTTAGACTCAGGTACATCAAAGTATTTAGTAAATTTCTTGTTAATGTACAAGTTTCTGTCCTCATACATAGTGAGTTATAAAGGACTAATCTGATGAACTATATACAGAAACAAAATACAGTAATGAATTTTAGTCATTTGTGATGGTAGTTTTTTTGGGTTCCTATTAACATAAATCATTGTGCCAATTGTTTCAGGTCAGCACATGCTGGTGTGCTGATCATCAAGTCATGCTGGCACATGGTCAGTCAGACTAACATGGTACATACTACATACTTCATACTACATAGTACATAGTACACACTACACACCATACTTGGAAGGTATTTTCCTGCCCTCAGACTAATTTTTGTGTTTGTGGGCTGGCACAACTTGGTACATAGTCAATACCATACTAGGAAAGTATATTCCTATCATCAGGCCTCAAAACTACAATCCTTGCTACTTTATAAGATGATTACTATTAACTTTCAGTGTGATTTTCTTTCCTTCCATCTAGGTCCCAAAGGTTTTTAAAGCTGGGACGGCAGTTCCTAACTTCTGGCCAGCTTGTATAGTTCCATATCCAGTATGGTATTGACAGTAGGTGTCATGCTGTATTGGCATGTCATTGGCACAAGCATATGTCCCTATACATGTTATGCTTTTCCAGACAAAACACAGGGCCATGCCATGATAAGAACAATTGAAGCTTTAAATTTTTCTTGTTTTCACTTTAGTGCTAATACTTTTGGAGCATCTTTTTGGAATTTGGAGATTCTGTAGGGATTGGATCAAGTATTTAAGAGGTGAATTGAAATCCGACTCCTTATTGCTTGTTATGTGAAGATGCAATTTTTTTACAGTTTATCTACTTCCTCTCCAATTCAAGGCAGTATTGATGTTCATACTCCATCTTGAATTGCACTCCTAGCTGCTTACTGACCCAATGTGTTATTTGATGCAACTATTGAGAACTATATGAACTTGACATTGTAAACTTATTAGTTCATAAGAGAGCCTCTATATAAATTGTAGCCACCCCTCACTCCTTGGTTAGGCCAAATTGCATTACTCATCTGTCCTAAACTTTTGTCATACTTGAAAAGTCATTTTTAAAAGTTTCATTCATCTATGTAAAATTTGGCACGAAATGATGTCAGCACTAGAATTGTCTATAAGTGGTGTTCTGAGTGGAATTTTTCTTCTGAGTGTTCCTTGTTGTGTCTTCTTGTCATCAATGTTGGGTGCCTATGAAGTACTTCAGCACTGAATGCGACCATTATTTTTCTGAAGCAACAATTGTAGCTGTCATCTTGTAAGTCCTGGTGTCTATAACAGCTGCATAAACAACAGAGAGAAAATAGAGGGCGATGAGGAAGCACATGAGAATGGGGTGAGAGAGCAAATTTGACAAGAGTATATAAGTGAAAATGTTTGTTGATTTCTTCTTGATGTTGTACACCTCTGCCACTTTGGATGTGTTTCTTTGGGATTTTGCACCAGGCATTCCCATGATCCCGTCAGCATCTCTTCTTATAAAAAGGAAAATGCATAGCTCTCTCTCTCTCTCACTAAGATGCAGGTTTGTTGTTTTTCTGGGTTACAAGGGGTCTGAACATTTGCAATCAACCCTACCTATTGCTCTTTTCTTATTTGGCCTTCATGGGACATCACCAATCTATCATAACTTAATGATTGAAAAGCCATTCATGTCTTATGCTAATAATTAGGTAGTCATGCTCAACATAGGCCGGTGGTTTACTCGCTGCATAGAGAATCATTCGTTCTTGTCCATATTTGCTTTGTCATTTATAATACAGTGTACTCTTGTAGCTTCCCTTTCAGTTAGCTTTTCCTACATGTAACGGTATGTGTGTCTGGAATTTTTGGGAGAAATAAAACTAGTTGAGGCTGCTAAAATGTATGTCACAGTTACCTTTGTTTTGTTTCCTTGTCTTTCTAATAGTACCTCCAACTGCTTTTCAATATATCACTGGAGTTTGTTCATGCCGGAGTTTTTTCTGATAAAAAATCTAAGTGCCTATCTTTTTTTTGCCTATTCCTCCCATATTTCTGCTAATATTTGTTTGGTAATTGGTAAATTTATGGTCCGTACTGCAGGTGGTGGTTGTTTCAGGTGAAACAGGATGTGGTAAGACAACACAACTACCTCAATACATTTTAGAATCTGAGATAGATGCTGCACGTGGAGCAACCTGTAGTATTATATGTACTCAGCCAAGGAGAATATCTGCGATGGCTGTTTCTGAAAGGGTCGCTGCTGAAAGGGGGGAGAAATTGGGTGAATCTGTGAGTGCTGATATCATGAAGGCCAAAAAGCTACAGATATTCTCTATGTTAATTAGATTTGATTATATGAATGAATTAGTAATTTGAATTTGCTTTTGTAGGTTGGATATAAGGTTCGTCTAGAAGGTATGAAAGGAAGGGAGACTCGCCTACTTTTTTGTACAACAGGAATTTTGTTAAGGAGATTGCTAGTTGACAGAAACTTGAAAGGTGTTACCCATGTTATTGTTGATGAAATTCATGAACGCGGCATGAATGAAGGTGATATTACATTGGTAAAGAACCTTCATGAATGAAGGCAGATTTTCAGGGCAAAGTAGCATATGTCCTATAGAAACTAACCCATCACTTAATTGTCACCAGATTTTCTTCTGATTGTCCTTAAAGACCTTCTTCCCCGTCGTCCGGAACTTAGATTAATTTTGATGAGTGCAACTTTAAATGCTGAATTGTTCTCTTCGTACTTCGGTGGGGCTCCAATGATACACATCCCTGTAAGTTGTTAGAAAATTGTTAAAATATCTCATATTGTTCTTTACTAATCTGACCTGCGATGTTCATTTGGTGGTTTTGCAATGGAATTTTAAGTTATTTTACTTTATAATACCATATTGCACCTTTTCTTTAGAAGAAAAGTAAAGCACTGGGATCTACCGTTTACCATCTGCTCCTCTTTTTTCTGTCCATTGAATTATTCCCATCTCTCTATCATTGCTCTCATATTACACTCTTCCTGTTTATTAGTACCCTTTTTCCCACCCACCTCCCTCTAGTCTCTTCCCCTCTGTTTGCTCCATCTTTGGTCCTCGTATTGCAATCTTCTCTTTATCTTTTTGTGGTCATCTTCTTTTGGCAGTTTGTTATGTTTGTGTATTTTTTTGAACCAGCAACTGCTTGGTGGTTTTTTTTTTTTGGGGGTGATAGGACATAGGGCACAGAGGACATATAAGATAGAAGGGCGTGAAGTTTGGATTCCTGATACTCTTGATGCATATGCATTTTTGTTTTCAGCATTTGTGACGCATGCTTGGATTTGCCTTTTACTAATTCTTGCATTTACTTTTTTACTTTTTAATGCTTCATTTTGTCCTGGCAATGCAAAATGTCTTGGTATCTCTTGGATTGCATAATCTGTAGGCCTTCTGATTCAATTTACAGGGTTTTACGTATCCAGTTCACACACATTTTCTGGAGAATGTTCTGGAAATTACTGGACATAGGTTGACTCCATACAATCAAATTGATGATTATGGCCAAGAGAAGATGTGGAAAATGCAGAAACAAGCTATGAGAAGGAGGAAGAGTCAAATTGCTTCTGTTGTTGAAGTATGAAAAGTATTCTTACTCTCAAGTTAAAGCTTTGTTTAAAAAATTATTTCTAATGACCTTAGAACATATTCAGGATGCTCTAGAAGCTGCTGATTTTAGGGAGTATTGTTCACGAACTCGTGAATCACTATCTTGTTGGAACCCTGATTCAATTGGCTTTAACCTTATAGAAAGTATTCTGTGCCACATTTGTCGGAAAGAAAGGCCCGGTGCAGTTTTGGTGTTTATGACTGGGTGGGATGACATTAATTCTCTTAAAGATCAGCTGCAAGCTAATCCTCTTCTTGGAGATCCTACAAAAGTATTGCTTCTTCCATGTCATGGATCGATGGCGAGCTCGGAGCAGGTGAAAATTAATCCTGCTTCTCTTTATAGTCTTTCATATTCTGATTTCGTTTCTTCCTGTTGTATGTCTAGATTATTCATCCCATCGATATGTTCATTTTATCTATGCTTGTGAAGTTTGTTTCATTTCTGATGTTGAGCTGCTTTCTCCTATTCAAGATGTATATTAGTCTTCCCTACTGACTGTATTTGATATAACATGCTGTGTGTTTTCTTATCTTCTTCTGTTAACAGTAGACTTATTTCTGAGCCAGTATTTTTTTCTTCATATGCAGAGGTTAATATTTGATAAGCCCGAAAATGGTATAAGAAAGATAGTTCTTGCTACTAATATGGCTGAGACAAGTATTACAATTAATGATGTGGTTTTTGTTGTTGACTGCGGGAAGGCAAAGGAGACTTCATATGATGCTTTAAATAACACTCCTTGTTTGCTTCCAACATGGATCTCTAAGGCATCCACTCGACAAGTAAGAATTTATTGTTCATCTGCTTAAAATTTTTGAGTGGAAAATCAGAAGTAATGATTTTACTCAAACTTTTTGTATTTTATTCCTTTCAAATTTTCAAATTTAGTGTGTTCCTCTCCTTTATTCTTATTTGATTCGATGCACTTTCTGTAGTGAGATTAACTGTGATGTAAATCTTAGCTTCTCATTGTTCATTGTGCAGAGGAGAGGGAGAGCTGGTCGTGTGCAGCCTGGGGAGTGCTATCACCTTTACCCAAGATGCGTGTATGATGCATTTGCTGACTACCAATTACCTGAACTTTTAAGAACACCATTACAATCCCTTTGTTTGCAAATAAAAAGTCTACGCCTAGGAAGCATATCTGAGTTCTTATCCAGGGCTTTGCAATCACCGGAACCTCTGTCGGTATTATTCAATTCTAATTTTTCTACTTTTCATGTCAATCATAGCAGCTAGCGAATAACTGAATCTGTCACTTATTTGCTTCAATGTTTCATATTTTTTTTCCTTTTCTTAGAATAATGAAGGGGGTTGCCCTTCACCTAGAAAATTAACTGGTCCACTACTTGGGAACTGCCTCCACAAGGGTTCAAACCTAGGATCTCTTCAAGATGAAGGGTGTGAACCACCAGGTCCACCACTAGGCCAAGGCCTGGCTGGTGATTAATTTGTATTTATTACGCTTTTATGACCTGGTTTCACTATCTTTCCTCACTTTAGTTGTTCTGGTGCTCTGCAGAAGCACTTATCTGTTTCTTTCTTGTAGGTACAAAATGCCATTGAGTATCTAAAAGTAATTGGGGCACTGGATGACAAGGAAGAATTAACTGTTTTAGGTAGGAAGAGATCTGAGGGTTTATTTTGTGGTCTGTTGTATCGTTCGCCTTTCTTCTTCTTGAAAGAAACTTGTGTTGAATTCTCGTATATTCCTTTCACAGGACGCCACTTGTCAATGCTACCAGTGGAACCCAAATTGGGAAAGATGCTTATATATGGGGCTATATTCAACTGTCTTGATCCTATACTGACTGTTGTTGCTGGTCTAACCGTCCGAGATCCATTTTTGACTCCGTTTGACAAGAAAGATGTATGTGAACCACACATGTGCTTTTAATTGATTCTTTTACTTGACATAATCTGCTGATTATTTCTTCTCAATGTCGCCTCCTTATTGTTGATTTAGTATCTTTTTTATTGTTTTTTGTGTATACAAAGTGACCCAATAGCCCCTGTTTCTTTTGTCTTCTAGTATATCTTTATGAACTTGCTATTAAAAGAAGCAGATCTTTGTACCTCTGTTTGGATTTTTTTTTTTTTTACATTTTAGTAATGGTTGCCTTATAATGATGAAGCAATTACTTAATGTTAAGTATCTAGAAGTGTTTTTTTTTTTGCTGATCATTTTAAATGGTTATATTGATGTCTATAATTTGTTCTGGTAGTTGGCTATGTATCAGAATCAGTTCAGTTGAAGTCTAGGCATCTCAAATGAGGAGCATTGCTAAACAAGAGTCCTTGCTATCTATTCATTGGGTAGTTTAAAGATATTAGTTTGTAAGCATGTTAATTTGCTAAGTATGTAGTTCTTCCCAGATAAAGATGCTACTAGAATGGTATGAACTGTTTGATAGTTTAGACATGTTATCTTGGTCTTTTAATGTGATAGCTTGTCATATTACGGTATTACCCATACAGGTGGGTTGTTGAATTGAGATCCAGTTGCAGAAAAGGTCATTCCTGATCTGGTTGTCCATTTACACTAGGAGTCTAACAATGAGAAGTTTGTAATAGTTATATTTTATTATCTTATTGCTTAAAATCAGTTTCATTTATACTAATTGACTGTAAAATTCATCAATGCCTGGGCTTCTGTATTATACGTGGTATCATTTTGTGCATCCATTGCACTATATTGTATTAGTTTGTCTCCTGCAGGATAAACACTTGCCACTATCTGGGACCTTTTCTTAACTTGCTTTGGTGCAGAAATTAACTTGCTTTGGTGCAGGCTGCAGAATGTTTTGAGTGCTCAATTTCCATTGATTCTATTTCTTACGTTTAATAGCTTGTGTTTCTCAAATTGGTTATTCTTTACCATTCAGGGTTCTTGGAATTTAATTGAGCAACAATGTTTGAATTCTTTTTGCAGTTGGCAGAATCTGCCAAATCTCAGTTTTCTTGCCGTGATTATAGTGATCATCTAGCACTAGTTCGAGCTTTCGATGGATGGAAGGATTCAGAAAGAGAGCATTCTGGATATGAGTATTGCTGGAAGAACTTTCTTTCTGCTCAGACATTGAAGGCCATTGATTCTCTTCGGAAGCAATTTCTTTTTCTTCTGAAGGATACAGGTCTTGTTACCGACAGTTTTAGTACATGCAACAAGTGGAGTCAAGATGAAAACCTTACCAGGGCTGTGATATGTGCTGGATTGTATCCTGGAGTTTGTTCTGTTGTTGTAAGTTCAATCATTTTTTTCTATCTTTAATTTTTTATCTTAAGAACCATCCATTTTTTTTACAAAATAATGTTTACAATCCATGTTTTCAAATATTTTTTAATACGAATGTTGTGATGTCAGAACTATCTTGATGATTAACTTGAAACTTTGCAGAACAAGGAGAAATCAATTTCTTTGAAGACGATGGAGGATGGACAGGTCATGCTTTCCTCGGTGAGTTTTTTCCTATTTGGTCTACTTGACGATCAGAGTACGTGTTACCTGTCCTATAAATAGAAGTTCATGACACTACACAAATAGCTGCTCTATGCGATATAAGATATATTTTTGAGTATCATTTGTTCTTTTCAGAATTCAGTCAATGGCAAGGAGTCTAAGATTCTATATCCTTGGTTAGTTTTTAATGAAAAGGTTAAGGTGAATTCAGTATTCCTTCGTGACACAACTGCTGTGTCTGATTCTGTACTGCTGCTCTTTGGAGGGAACATCTGCCGAGGGGGGCTTGTAAGTTTCTTGAGTTCCACTAATGCTATTTATTTAAAGTATTTTGAGAAGTCTTTGCTATGAGTTGTCTTAATATAATCTTATATTTTGCAGGATGGTCACTTGAAAATGTTGGGTGGGTACCTGGAGTTCTTCATGAATCCTGATTTGCAATCGACTTATCTAAATCTTAAGAGAGAGCTTGAAGAACTTATTTACTTCAAAGTAAGTCTTAATACCAGCTTTTAATGTGCAGTTTGAAGATTTGGATAAGACAAAAGAAAACTAATATTTTGTCTTAATATATGAAACATTCACATGTTTCCTGACTAATTAGGATGATTGTCATTAGGTATGTTATCAAACAGCCACTTTCCCATGATTATTGATAGCCAATTGACTAAGCTTAAGAGGCTTCACCATAATTTAGCCTACTTTGCTCTATGAAAAAGCTGGTCTTGTCATGTGAAACATCCACATGTTTTATGACCAATGATGATGATCATAGGTATTTTATTAAACAACCACTTCCTAATGATCATTTGGAGCCAGTTTTAACTAATAGCTGAGCTTAAGAGGCTTTGCATAATTGCGTCCATTCTGTCGCATGAACTTGCATCTGCTTGTGTTCAATCCAGAGAATACAGAGAACAAAAGACTGAAGCCTTGTTTAAACAACGGTCTTTCTCTCTAATGCATTACATGCATCATGCATATATAATTCAATTCAGAAATTAGTCTCATTTTCTATATGGATTTCCATTTTATTCATCCCATTTTACTTCTGATCTTTGAAACAGCTTGTCAATCCTAGAATGGACATTCCGAGCAGTGAGGATCTCCTGTCGGCAACAAGGTTGCTGGTGGCAGAGGATCCATGCAGTGGCCGATTTGTCTTTGGCCGTCAGGAGCTAAAGCCCAAGAAGGAGAAGTCTTTGCTTGCAGGTAGCACAGGTGGTGGTGACAACTCCAAGAACCAATTGCAGACGTTGCTCACCAGAGCTGGGCACCAAAACCCGAAGTACAAGACGAAACAACTTAAGAACAACCAATTCAGAGCCATGGTCGAGTTCAACGGTATGCAGTTCCTTGGCCAGCCATGTAGTAACAAGAAGCTTGCAGAGAAGGATGCTGCAGCCGAGGCACTCGAGTGGCTTCAGGGTGGGACCTCATCCGGTTCTCGGGACCCAGATCCTATGTCCATGATGGTTAAAAAAAAGAGCAAGAAGCAGCATCACAGAAGAACTTAACAAGTGTGATATAAACGATCGTTTCTTTCTCCCTACAACGGAGAAGCTGTAGGCATCATAGGAAATCACACGCCATATTTTTATTTTCACAGGGCAATTCAAAGTCCGGAGTTGGCATTTTGTAGAACAACAGTTGGATGCTATTTTGGAGCAGGAAGATTAGGAAAGAAGCTTATTAACGTTAACCAGGCAGGTGTCTTTGTACGTCATAATCAACCTTCATGTGCCTCTGTTCTTTTTGCCTTCGACTCCTTCGCCTGTGTACATTTTAAACTCATGTATATGATGCTGCTGATCCGTGGGGCCGACATTTATTGTATGTCTACCAGCGTCAGCAGTCTATGTTGCTTTTTCTCCATTAATGAACGTAGTGACACGAAGGCAGCATTGGATCATCCATCTTCACCGTCAGAAGAGCGAGGGAGGCTATCCTTGGTGTCACGCCGGTGGCCTCTCAGTTCATCTCCGTCAGGCCATATTTTATGGTCTTACACATGGTGAGTGAGACAAAATGCCAAACACCACATGGGCATCTCGGTCCTCTGATCCTATTTTCTTGTCGAGGCACTGACCGCGGCACCGCATCTTGACCCGAATCTTTCAATGAAGGATAACATATTCAATTGTTTTCTTTAATTTCCTCAATCGATCGGCATCTGTCCTCGAACTCCTAAACCCAATCTCTAAAAAGTTGCGGTAGATTCCCTTTCGCCCGACCAGCAGCTGATTCCAATTATCATGGCTTTGCAGTGTTCACAGAGGGGGAAGACAAAAGACCAAGTCGTCGAGTTAGGGTCAACGGTCAACAACCCCGACAGCGGAGCATCGAAGGGCATGGCATGGCTTCTACTTCAAGAATCTACAGTGGCACCAAGCAAGACACAGCGACCTGGAAACAACAACTCATTTGGCTTAGAGAGCACATCACGCGCGTCCGTCGTCTCAAGGCTCCCACTCAACCACGACGGCCGAATTATTGTGCCGTAACTATCATGGTCGGGCCTCAGAGAGCCAGTGGGAGGTGTCAATGTGTCGGGCATTCGAAGTTAGGTACGTGAGCCCACGGCAGCCCCCATGCACTCTCAATTTGAGGAGTCGGAGATGTCCTTTTTGTCTTTGCGGTCCTGTGACTCCCCAGTTGTCCTGTAGCTGACGAGGGGATTGGGCTGGCAAATAACTGGCACGACCTGTAGGCTATTTTGTCGTCTCCTCCTCACCCTTCTTTGCTTACCATTCAAAGAGAGAGAGACGAGTTTAAATTTATCTCTTTTTGTCTGTTGACCCATTCGAGTTGATCAATGTATTGTTACATAATCAATAGATTTCAGGTTTGAATCTATGTGAACATATATACATCTATAATAAAAAAATTTAATTAAAAAAATTCATCTCTGACATTGTATTCATATATTCTTTCGAGGAGGGAGGGAACTAAATTAGATCGGATAAATGAATCGAAATAAAAAATAAAAAAAATTAATTATTTAAAATCAACTTATTATAAATCAAATTGTGTTTATTTTTAATAATCACATGAATTGATAGTTTCAATAAAACTAATCGTTAGAATTGAACTAGACCGGATGATGATCGGACCGAAAAGGAACAAAATAAAAATCTAGTCATTTGAAATCGACTTATTAGAAATGGAAATGAGCCGATTGACCTAGGTGATTTTTTATAGTCATATGGATCAATCATATCAATAAAACTAATGAATGGATCCAAAAAGAAAAAAAATCAAAAAATTAATCATTTGAAATTGACTTATTATAAATTGAAATGAGCCGATTTACTTGGTTGATTTTTAATAATCATATGAATCGATCATATTAACAAAAATATATTTTTTAATATTATATTTAATTTTAAATTACATTTATAGCATCACGCACTCGTGCAACTTCTACTATAATTTTCTTGTTAAGAAGTGGACGAGCTGTGTGCTTATTATTATTAGTCTTCTGATGAGATGCGTTTCTTTTGATTGGGATAGATTTGGATTTAGATGTTGGAGAGCTGATTCATCAGCGTTATAGATCGAAGCTTAAATAATGGAAATGACAATGATATGTTAAAATTCTTCATTGTTTTGGATAAGATTCCTAAGAGAATGTCCGTCTCGGACAATTGGAATTGCTTGATAAAGACCGGACGTGGAGGAAGATTAACTTCTAATCAATGATGATGCCATCATTGATGATGAAATCCTTTCCCGAGCAAAACACATAAGCATTTGGTACGACATTAAATGAATGAATTTGTATTTTTTTTCCTGGATTTATTTGTTTCTGAATATGAAACATCGAATCAAACGAAGAATTAGAAAAGAAAGATACTTAGGAAGAACCATTATGACGCTAAGAAAATAATATTCATATGCGAGTCAAGAATCGAAAAAATACTAAAGAATGGTTTGATATGTATTGGTTAGATGTGTTTGTGTTCAATCTCATGTATGTTAATTTGATTAGTTTGACGAAGATTATACCTCGGAGTTAAAAATCTTTATATAGTGTTAACGTCATTTGACTCAAAAGAATCAATGGGTCAGAAAAATGATTGAGAGTTGACTTATGAATAAAAAGAGAAGATTGAATCATATATAAAATCTTATTAATGAGTCAAAAGAGTTGACTTTGAATAAAAGAGAAACACTAAATGAGTGAGACCTAATGGAACTACACATGAACATTAAAAAAAAATATATTAAGAAATTATTCATGTTTAAGAGAAGAAGATTGAAAAGATGATTATAAAATAATCCCATATTACATAAAATTTAAAGTGTTAAGATAACATATATTGGATTTCATCGATATAAGTCTAAGTTTCTGAATTGCGTTGATGGAAATCTCATGCATCTTAATCTAACAAATTTGACTCAGATTCATCATCAAAGGGAGATAATTAACTCGACAATGCACGGGATGGGGATTAACTCAACATGGGAATGGATGGAGTCAACTTAATTCGATCCCCAAATGGGACAACATCCGAGGATCTTTGGATTATCCAATGACCTACCTTTGAGCTCATAGTGTATGTCTGCCAGTGGAGCGGTGACGACTGAGAGTCGAACGAGAACGACAGATAGATCATATACATCGCAACATTGCCTTCACAACGTACGACAGTCCATGTACATCTTAGATTCTCCGAGGCTTAGCGAAATCAATGTTAAAGCTAATCGTCGATCCTAAGCTACGGAGTTGGTCTTTGAGGGAATGGAACTTCCAAGATGAGTTCCAAGGTAGATGAAAGCTTTGCATTGAAACAGCTTTTATTGGTTAATCTTTTACGTTATTCTTTGTATGAAAGTTGTCTCCTTTCCAACTACTAAATCAGATCGAATAATAAATGATAAGCTGAAGGCTTGCGTTAATTCTGCACATAAATCCGCGGTTTAAGACGGACGCTTATGACTGCTGCTGCTGCCTTACGTGATGTCAAGTCAATTCCATGGACTGATACAGCCTGATGTTTGTGTCCGTGCATGAGCAATCACAAGTACAGGCACCCTTTTCTTCTGTTCTCCAAATGAGTGAGAGAGAGAGAGAGAGAGAGGGGGGGGGGGGGGATGGTGTAAAGTGGAATGTCCTAACCAATCATTCTCCTGAGTTAGAAGGCCTAATTAGATTCTGATACACCGTACCTTGACATCAGAGGACTGCGGGTGTGGGGGGCATTCCGGGAATGAAAGTTGTGATTAGAATGGACTCCTGGTGGTGGCACAGTGAATGTACCTCTCAGAGGGATCACTGTTCTGGTGGCAGTGTGCGTGGGAAGGCATATGGAGGACGGCCTTATGGCCTACACCCGTTTTTTGCTTTGCCTTTTGGTGTGTCCTTTTCTCCCTTGTGCTCCCATCCCCATCTCACCCCCAATGAGCTTATTCCCTAAAATACCCTCCTATTTTTATTATCTTCTTTGAATATAAAAGAAAATATAATTTTGATTTGATACTTTTATTCCATGTTTATAGAGAAAAATAAAAAAATTTCAAGTTGCCTTTGATTATTCTCAACTCAATCATAAGTCATTTTGTATATCTTCTCATTTTTCTTTGGATCTTAAGAGTAATGGATGTATTTTTTTCACATATTTCTCACATCAAGACTTAGATATATATTTGGTGTTTATGGAATAGCTAATTCTCTTTTTACACAAAAATATTTCCTAATTTCACATTGATTAAATTATTGTTAATACTGCTTTCATGCAAATAATGATGCATTTGTTCTATGCATTCTTTTATTTATTTTTAATACTTAGATAGAGATTTGAGAATTTGAGTTTTGATGACTTCTAGGAATAAAAAACCTCCCTCCATTACTTACAAAATTAAAAAAAGTAAAAGCAACCTCCATAAATTATTTTTTAGTCAGAATTGAAATTTCTTTGAATTATGTAAAGAATATGCCTCGGAAGTGATCATACGATTCAAGAAAAATAAACCTTCTGAAATGATAAATTTGACTCAGGAGAAGGTGACAAGCATGCCCATTATTTTTTTTAATCTCAAGCCATACAAAATAAACTCTATTGATCAGATTCGATAAGGTGGATTTCATGTATTATAATTTATATAATTAATTGAATAAATTTTTAGGATATACATTTGATGAGAGAAAATGTCATTAATATCTGGGTCTGACGTGATTTACACTTATATATATATATATATATATATATATATATATATGATTATCTGAGGTACCTCGAAAATAAAAATCTCGAGCTCTCGAAGTATCATTTATGCATGAAGACCAAAGTCATGAGAAGTTTTTCAAAGTATTTTTTTCAACGCTTAAGTTAATAATTCAAAATCTCCGAGTAGAAACATAAGTAGTTGAAAAACAAAGATCTTATTTTTATTATATTAAAGATGAACTTTTATATTTGATCATTAATTGATAAAATATTTTCTTTTATAAGAAGATAATTTTTAACCGCCCGATTATGTATCAGATAATGATTAACTGATAATCTATTTTATTTTTATGATGCATGAAGTTTATAAATATAATAAGGAAAAAAATTGTCACAAATCCTCACTAGCGTAAATAACCCAATGGTAAGGGGGCAGTATCCGACATCACCTCTGCTCTTCGCATATATTGAACAGTGCCCTTTGACCGTCTATTCCGTCTCCCCCCTTCTCTCTCTCTCCTTTTCGCCACGCCTGGGGTCGTCTCTCTCGATCGATCAAAACGAAGAAGATTGCGCCTTTTGATCATCTGGGACTTCCTTCGGCGGCCCGGATCTTCTCATCTCCTGATCGTACGGCTGGGGGCGGGCTTGTCGGCCGCTCCTACGTGAGTAATTCTTCAAGAAACGGCGATAAGGGAACCGCCTTTTCTCCTCCGTGTCTGTTCCTTTTCCGTTTCTTGACGCGTTCGATCCGTGTTTGCTTTGTTATCTATACAATCGAGTTGCCGAGGAATAAAAAGGAAAGGACGGACGGAAGGTAGGGAGAAAACGAAGAGTACGATTCCTCTGCCAACCGTTGTATGCAGCCATTCCCTTCTTTCCTTTTCTTCTGCGAGTGTGGGTACTTTGTGCTCTTGGTTTTATTGTATGTGTCTTTGAGAATCTTCGTTTGTTAAAGCCTTATCCTGTTTGGTGGTCTCTTCTTTTTCTTGGTATTGTATCTCGAAAATCTTTTTAAAAAAAATGTTCTTTTTTTCTTTCTAATCATGAAAAGATTATGGTTTTCTTCGTGTTATTTCTTTATATTATTCCATCACACGATTCTCTTTCGCTGGAAACGGTGTTTCTTGAATCCTCAGTTTGATGTTTGGTTCTGTGGATCCTCGTCAAGGAGATTGATCACCGGTTTTGGCGTTTCCTTTCGACACGGATCGCATATATGCTACCAACTTTCGGTGTGATTAAGGCTTATGAATCCAAGAAATATTTTGGGCATATGTTCTCTGTTTTTCTTTTGGGAGGTGTCCACCATCTTCTGCTATTGGCGAAGGTTTTGCTTCTAGGGTTCATTTCTTCCGCTTTCTCTTCTAATGTTGGTGGTTGTATAAAACCCTCAGAGACATAGTCTGGAACGCAGATTTTGAACTTATTTATCATTTCTCAGTACTGTTCTCGTTTCTTGAGATCTGATGCTGCTCATTATAATTGTTCCACTTATCGTTTTTTATTTGTTTGGATATAGTGGTTCTGTTTGTCATAGTCGTTAGTTTTTAAAGAATTTTCTGCTTTCGTTTGTAATTTGAAGTCATCTGCATGTTAAATATCTGGCACCATTTGTTCAAGAAGATAATGTTCTTTTATTTCTTTTTGAGTCATGGAAGACATCATGGTTATATCGACTGGTAGTTTTATTCAACAGTTCATGCAACATAGGACTCTAATTATTTCGATATATAGCTAGCTGACGATTCTTGCTTCTTTCCAGGGAACTGTAGCTAACTGGATTGGTTTTTAAATTTGTCTCTGAGAAATGATTTCTGCTCTTTTTATGACTCTTTATTTGTGAGCTTTCTATCTCATGTACCGATTATTGTGTTCAGGGTGCTCCCTTGGATGGGGTTCATGGAGGCCAATGGCTTAGATAGAACAACAAGAAGGGACAACATAGCTCGAGAAGACAGTGATGCAGAATCACTAAATGGTTTTGGCGAATTTGATCCATGGACAGCTTGGGCCTATAAGCCACGCACAATTTCTTTACTACTCATTGGCGCATGTCTGTTAGTGTGAGTCCTGGTTGTTGCCAATTTGACAAAAGTTCTTTGGCATCAAATTTATTTAATATTAAATTATGGTTCATATGTTCATTTATTATATCTCAAATTTGTCCAACGTGTGATAACTTTTGGAAAATTTGCCCCACCTCCCTCTTTCAAGTTTGATTAAGGGGGACATTTGGTATACCATATGGTTATTTCCTCTTATACTTGGTTGGGCAATACTAGTGAAACAGTAAATTTAGATGTAAGCTATGCACAAAAGCTAGCTTGTGGATTTAATTGTAAACTTTAAATAGTTTACTTTTAGTAACCTACTCTGTCTGTTTTTTTCCTGCAACCATATGGTTGTGCTGAAAATATAAGAGAAGAAATGATTAGAAAAGAAAAGAATGGTCTGCCATATCCAGAAGGATGGTCACCATGGTTTTACATGCAACTATATAATAATATCTGTTCAGAGTCCTGTACTAACTCATAGGTCCAGAATGAAGAACCTTACATAAGAAGGAGAGTGAGAAACTATGAAGACTATTAGTGAAGCCTGATTTAGAACAGCAGAAAAACTCAATTAGCAAGTTGTACAACTATTTCCCATTTGCTAAGCTAATGTCAAGTGTCTATTTGTTGACTCAATTATCAGCGACTTGAGAAAGTACTAAGATAAATATATAAATCTGGCAGTTCTAAAACATATTTACTTGTTGAATGTTGATGTCTTATCATGGATCGGTTGGCGTGCGTACTAAACTATTTTGTCTTTACAGTTGGGCAAGCGGTGCACTTGATCCTGAAAGAACAGAATCTACTGATGTTGTTACCTCAGTAAAGAGGTATGCTCATTTCTTATCAAAAATATCATCCTTTGGAAAGTTTGATCCGATTTCTACCTCATATTCCAGCTATATGAGAATGCTAATTGCAGAGGATTGTTTTCTTTGAATTTAATTAAGTTTTAATTTGCTTCATCTATGTTAGACTCGTTTATGGCTGATGTTCTTTGGTTTCTTAAGGGGCGTGTGGGCAATGATTGCAGTTTACCTAGCCTATTCCTTGCTGCAAGCACCTTCAACGTGAGTTACAGAATTCCATTGCTGGAAAAGTTTCTAACCTTTTCTTTTTCTAGTACTCATTCTCATTGTGTTGGAGTGAAATATACTTCATGATAAGCATATTAGACACAAAAGTAATGGAGCTTGCCTGTACGTTTGCAATCAATGGAATGTAAGCTATTTGCAGTGATTCCACTCTGTTTACAAATCAGAAAAACAAAGATTTTTATCTGCTAGTTCACTGCCAATATTCAACTTTAAAATTGTATAATATGTGTATCATTACAATTGTTGCAAAATGGTTCAATAGCTCAGAGGATCAGGTGGTACTGCACGTGGATGAATTTTATGTGATTAACTGTATAAGTTTGATGAGAAAATGTATCTTTTAACACTCAAAAAAATATTTATTTTTATATTAAAGGTTTTTGTTACCTACATAGACTTAATTGCTAAAGCTGTTGTTAGCTATATAACATGAGATGACACTATTGATCTCGGACCTTGTTGATGGCATTTATGTTTGTCAGGGTCCTTATAAGGCCACACCCTGCCATTTGGCGCTTGGTTCATGGGATGGCCGTGGTGTACCTTGCTGCCCTCACCTTTTTGCTTTTTCAGGTTTGTCCTTGATCTCTTAATCTGATAAATTTTGAAGTGTATCACTGATTCATTTCTGATTCTTCTCCCTATTTTAATCTTTAGAAATACTTTTCTCTATTGATATGCTGTGGTATCTGGCGTTTATTGAAAATAGGATAATTTTTCGAGCCACATTGTTAAGTTTGAATTTCCATGATCTGAAAAATTCTTTCTTCTTCTTATTCTTCTTTTTGAATGTTTATTGTGACAGATTATAATAGGCATTTGACTTTCTTTTTTTAAGTAACCTACAATAATTACATTTTAGAAGATTCTCTTGCTTCTAGTTGATAGGCTTCATGCTTTCTGTATCATTTTGATCTGTTACTTCTAAATATAGTCTAGATTTCATTTTATAAGTTCATAGTGTTTGAATTTCAATTATTTTCATATGTAATACTACATCCGTTTATTTGATGTCTTTTGCATGCTCACCAGAATCGTGATGATGCTCGGCGGTTCATGAAATTTCTCCATCCTGATCTAGGAATTGGTAAGCATTTGACTTTAAGAGATTTTCAGTTTGTATCATACAATAGTTTATTTTGAATATATAAAACAAAACCTTTGTTATGTTTATACAGAACTACCTGAAAGGTCTTATGGAGCTGATTGCCGTATTTATGTACCTGAGAATCCTAAAAGCAGGTTTAACAATGTTTATGTACGATGTCTTCATTCACCAACCTAACTTCACTCCCATTCTGTATATCTGAGTGTTTTCGGACCAAAAAAAAAATACTGTTGGATTCGAAGTGTCTAACCATAAGTCTTTACTGATTCCAGGAGACATTATTTGATGAGTTTGTACTTGCTCATATTCTTGGATGGTGGGGGAAGGCAATAATGATACGTAACCAGCCTCTTTTATGGGTGTTGTCAATTGGCTTCGAATTGATGGAGGTTTGGTTTTGAATTGTTCATCTTTATCAATATAATTGTTAGTTTATTTGCTTTTAGTGCTCAGTGCTCTTTTGACATATCGATCACCTAACGTTGCAGCTAACTTTTCGCCACATGTTACCAAACTTTAATGAGTGCTGGTGGGACAGTATTGTTTTGGACATCTTAATCTGCAATTGGTTTGGTGAGTTTCCCTCTCTCCTTTATTTTATTTGCTTAATACAAATGATGCTTTTCAAGTTCTAAAATTTTAATTCTGTGGATGCTGGTTATAGTCCAAGAAAGACAATACAACAGTGGATGTTTTCCAAATTGGGAAAATTGTGATGTTTTAGCATGTGCATTGATTTCATACATAGATGTGTGAATTCAGTTCGTACCATACTTTAACAGAATTAGCTCAGTGGTGGTTCTGATGATTTGGTGAAACACAATATCTGCACAATTTCTGACAATTGCTAGTTGAATGCAGTGCTTGGTGAAGAATCTGTCTATTAGCATAATAGCATTTTGTTCATAAGAAATATATATGTTTAGTGATTGTGCCAACCATGATTGTTAGCTTTCGTTGGAGGAAGCCTTTCATAAGTTGATGTCAGATTTTAAAAAATGAATCTAGTGATAGATAAACTGTATCATGTGGGATATGCATACAGCTTGGTGAAGTAGAGATGGAAAGACATCCGGCACAATCGAGTTACTGACTAGAAACATTAATTTTTGTGTCATTTTTATCATGTCTCTCATGTGTACATTTACTTGATGGTCTATTTTGAGATATCTTGTTGAAATACCATAATCGTGTAGCCAATTTGTGGAACAAGATTTATTATGATAAACATGTAGCCAATCTGTAGAATAAGATTTATCACAATTATTAGCATTTGATTAGCTTCTTGTGATGTGCTTAAGTGAGAGTCCGTAAATCTTTTGTTTCTCTTCACTGTTATATCTTTTAAAATTCTTCGTTTTTGAATATATTACATGTAGTCAAGCAAAAACTAAAAAAGGCCTGCCTGGCACAATGATGTCGTTTTGGTCTATGATTCAGGTATCTGGGCAGGTATGCGTACTGTTAGGTACTTCGATGGAAAAACTTATGAATGGGTTGGCATAAGCCGCCAGCCAAATATCATTGGTAAGGTATGTTCTAGTACAATTGTTTTATAGCTTTCATGAAGATTTAAATTTTCATTCAGATTTGCAAGTTAGTTGGGCTTTTATTCCTTGGTTTTAGGAAATATAATTAGAATCTACCAATATGAGAATTATGAATTTAATGGTTGCGTTATAATGTTATAAAATTCAACTAGATAAGAATCTCTTTTCAGAAGTCAAATAAATAATTTTATAGTGTTTGCTGCGAATCTCTTGATACTTTGTTTTTATGTTAGCAGCACCCGCGCCCTCCATGTCACCTTGTGCAGAGTGAAAATAATATGCTGGTCAGAGAGGGTTACATGTGCCAGACATACCTTAAATGGTTCTTTATTTATTATTTGGGTCAGGGAACAATCTTTTCATTCTAAGTACCAAAAAAGTGTTTCTGCCATGGACTTACATATTTTCATGAACAAATTTTGGCTTTGTTCTCTCGAAGAATTAAGATAGTAGTCATGTCAGAGAAGCTTGCATGTTAATCGAGCATCCTCTAATTGATTCTTTGTATTATCTTATCAAGTTTGTGTGTTACGTCAGACTCATGTAGTGCCATGTAGCATTGAAGATTAGATGGTTAATTACGAAAGCATTAGTATTGCTGAGTTCTTGTCAGTTGGCATAGCACTATTATGGAGAAGATTAGACTTGATTTGACCCCCATGCAGACCAATTAATCCAAGGTTCCTTTGACGTTAGAGCATGGTATCTGGGAAGAATTTTAAAGCCCCATAATGCACATTTTTTAGATGGATTGATTGTAACAGCAGCTGCCCTATTTTGAAAAGGAATGAAGATGAAAACTAACTTCGACAAGAAGTTCTATGAACACTTGGATATTAAGATATAGAACTTGCCATAGGAGGCTTGGACAACTTGGCAATACTTCTCTTATCCATATAGAGAGAAGAGATGGGACAGTACTGCACCATGACTGTAGCATATGATTGTAGCACTGATATTATAGCAGTTACTAGCCAAATATCATTTTGTAATTGAGAATGAAGCCTAGATTAAGTTGAATTAGGATTATAATATTCGGTTATGGCACTATATTTAAAAATTGAAATGGTGTAAGATATTCCAATTTGAGCTTGGCAGAGGCCACTGTAGCTTGCATCAAACCTTTCTCCTTGAGTCATTTCATCTTTGCTGATCTCGATCTGACCTCTGGACCTAGCTTATCATCCCAAAGCTGAGCCGATTAGGTTTAATGGTTAAAGCTTGTGATTGAGCAAGACTACTTGCCTTGTGGTGTACTCATATCTTTTAGTGCATTTGTCTTAGTTGTTTCATTCTGTGAAGCTAAATGTTCTGCTTTATCAAAGATGAAATTCAAGTTGTCTGTACTCTGTATATCTTTATTGTCTTTTTAATTATTTTTGATTTATTTTTATATTACATGTGGCAAAAAACATTGGGCCAGTTTACACCCCCATGACTTCACATTTGGGGGGTATTCATATTTTTTTTTGGTGCGTCTTTTTAACTTCTAAGTTGCTTTATCTTGTGAAACTAATTGCTTTCTTATAGCAAATGTGAAATATGGGTTGTCTGTAGCATCTTGTGAAACTAATTGCTTTCTTATAGCAAATGTGAATATGAGTTGTCTGTAGTATTCTTTATAGCTTTACTGTCTTTTTAATTTTCTCGATTTACCTTTGTATTTGTGTTCTTGCCAAGGTGAAAAGAACATTGGGCCAGTTTACACCTGCACGGTGGGACAAAGACGAATGGCGTCCTCTGCTTGGGCCATGGAGATTCATCCAAGTGCTGTTCCTTTGTGTTGTTTTTATGACCGTGGAGCTCAACACCTTTTTTCTCAAGTTTTGTCTTTGGATTCCACCTAGAAACCCTTTGGTTATTTATAGATTGATCCTGTGGTGGCTAATTGCTATACCAACTATTCGTGAGTACAATACCTACTTGCAAGACAGGTACCTCCACATCTTCCCAATTAAAAGAATAATCTACAATTGAATTTTCAGAATTCCTAATCATATAAAGCTAATAGTTAGCATGTACCTCAAGTTCTTACTTCTTGGTTTATTAAAACATAACTACGTGATATATTTTTTTCTTTTTTTTTTGAACAATGATGGGAAAAAATCCATGCATCCGACTCCACATGTAGTTGGGGTATCATGATCTGTTGTAACTCCATTTTTCCAAAGATGCATGATGGCAAGTATTTGATGTAGCTAGAAGGAAGACTAACATGTCAATGGTTTCAGAAAACCGGTGAAGAAGGTCGGAGCATTCTGTTGGCTTTCATTAGCAATATGCATTGTGGAACTTCTAATCTGTGTCAAATTTGGCCATGGTGAGTGCGGTAGTGTATTGTTGTTCACCATTTATGCTTCAACGTTTGCTTCTCGAGTGTTCTCATCCTGCTAATGTTCAATTAGTAGTCTGACTGGTATTTTGTTGAGCCAGGTCTCTTTCCCAATCCAATGCCCGCATGGTTAATAACATTCTGGACAACAGTGGGCACAGCCTTGGTGATTTTTCTTCTTGCATGGTCTTGGCAGATTCATCGAACAGTGACGAAAAAGAGATTATGATCACCATTTCGGATTCTCTTCTATTAAATTATTTTTCCTCTGTAAATATTCCTTACATTTGTAAATGAACCTAATGCTTTAGACTGGAAATCGGTCTGACTATTAGAGGATATTTCTTTATTTTTTTCCCCCTCTTATTTACTAGGGCAAATTATGTGTTCGGTGCAAATTCCTCCTCTGATATCAGTATCTCGTTTTTCTTTTTACTCCTTGACCTTTATCTATTCGATTTAACAATGAAAATTGTCATATTTACAAAAATGATACTGGGTCATTTATCTGCGATATATCATCAACTCATCCTGTCTTGTTTACGACCTCTAATTGTATTGTTTCTAGCATGGGTGAGGCTACATGGATGTTTGGTCAATGTTAGCTTTTGCTGATTCAGGTTGGCTTAGTCATTATTTCTCATGGCATTTGCTGGTTTGTTCATCAAAATCAATGAATATTTGGTGCAGTCTATATTCATAAAGGAATTGTCATCATGCTCGTGTTTACTATCCTATTGTAAGGATGGCTACTATATACAGTGTAAAACCTGTCTTCCTAGTGTCGCCAAATTAAAAAGCCAGAAAGAACGGGAATCGTAAATGAATGTCTTCTTCTTACACCATGCAGCATTAATGCGATCCCTCGGCCATGCTATTGATGGAGAAGTTGACGAGCTTTGAGCAGTAGAGGTCGGAACCTGTCGACGTCGAGCTTCACGTTTTGTTTGTCCAGGTACACCTCCCCCATCTTGATCCATCCCAGCCTGTGAATGGACTTGGGGTCCCTGAACACGGCGTGGTCCCTCGGGTACAGCTCTGTCAGACTGCTCTCCTCCTCGCTCACACTGTATTCCAGGTAGTGCAAGCCTGCGTCCTGGGAAGGGTATCCAAAGCATGCCCTGGAGATGTCTTCCAGCTTGCCGAAAGGAACTATCTGAATCACCACTGCGTTGGTCGGCAGGAACACGAAGTTGGTGAGCCCGGCGCCGTGCACCCCCATCATCACGTCGCAGGAGTTCACCACCCTGGCGATGTCAGCGACGTTACTCCCCATCTTGGCCTCTGTCACCACCACCTCCAACTCCAACTCCTCGGCCGTCCTTACGATCTCCCCCAAGTTGGTGAACCTTCGACTGCCCTGCCTCGAGATGAGTAGCAGCCTCGGCTTCTTGGCCCCGGTTCCTCCCGGTCTGATCGGGGAATCCCTCTCGAGCGAGTAGGCGACCCTCATGAGCTTCGTGAAGTCGACCATGGAGTACCCGTTCGGAGCTCTCGTGGGGTCGATGGACAGGGCTTTGTGGCTATGGAGACCGACCACCACACGTCGGTAGCAGTGGACTCGGTCGTCGTTGTTGAAGAAGATGATCTCGTGCCGCGACAGACTTCGAAGAATCTGCTCGTACTTGGAGATCCACCACAGGTTAGTGGTCTCTATGACAAATTGAACCTCTCCGTCGAACCGTCGCGAGGTTATGAACAGTGGAATGAGTACGTCGGTGAAGTCGTGGTAGTAGTTTCCGGTGTATCCTCCGAGCGCGAACACGATGGCCGGGTCGCTGTGGTTCGTGCTGCAGGCGGGGATGCCCCCGAGGCCATTCGACACTCTTACCGAAACCTCGTGGACGTGCGCCATGGCGGCCTTGTCGAACTTGCGAGCGTAAGGCTTGATCCGCCACGACTTCGTTCTTCCTGATTTGCGAGGTCGGCCATCGGTGACAAGAACTACAGAGGCAGACTTCCCGTGGATTCGAACATCGCCTTCCATGTCGCAGACATCAGTTCTCGGATTGGAGAGATCGCAAGCCGCCTTCGTCAGGGACTTCGTGGACTTACTGATTCTTGGTCCATCTTCACAACAATCAAAAATCTAAATAAGTTGTCACGAAGAATAGCTGAATTGACTTGCTGGTTGAAACAGATGAGCTTTCGATCGACATAAATGATCATTCGTACCTGGTTGTTTGGATTCATTGACCTCTTCCTTCTGGTTTTTGCTTGGTTGACTGGCCTTCGTCTTCTTATCGCCTTCTGCAAAGAAGAAGATAAATCTGTGAATGAGGTGCAGCAGGAAACGAAGAGAACTCGCACACCCGACATAAATGATCACACTTGCCTGGTTGTTTGGATTCCATGATCTCTTCCTTCTGGTTTTTGCTTGGTTGTCTGGCCTCCGTCTTCTTATCGCCTTCTGCAAGATAAAAGATTAATCTGTGGCTGAGGTACAGCAGGAAACGAAGCGAACTCGCATACTCGTCATGAACTCTGAAGTCGTCGTTTTCCCATCAGATTGAGGTTTCCAACCTCGCCCCTTCTCCAAAGAGAGACGTCTCAACTTATCATTTCTCTGTTCTGTTTCTTAGATCGAGTCTCACCTGACTCCAGATTACTGCCCTTGGTCTGTCCACCGGAAAGAGCGTCGTCTCTTGTCGATGATGAAGTCTGATTCGTTCTGGTAGCGCCATCGCTGCTTGGGTTGCTTCCCTCTGCACCACGTCCTCGACCTGCATCTTCTCTAACTTAGCAACACAACACGTCTAATCCAAAACTCCCAAATATCAGAAGCTCTCTGCAAGTTTAGGGACTCTCCTACCTGATCTCTGTGAATAGTTGCTGCTCTCTGCCACCGGAGACGCATTAACCACGTAAGGCAGATTAGATAGCTGCTGTTTGGCTGCAGAACAATAAGAATCAACAAGACTTCTACACGATCTTTCATATTGTTGCAGTTCATCGATCTACTGTTTCTTGGATTTCATAGCTTCAGAACTTACCTGTAGACACCGTCATGGAAATGAAGCAGGCGACTACGCCAACGCAGAATCC
This sequence comes from Musa acuminata AAA Group, assembly GCF_036884655.1. Lineage (NCBI taxonomy): Eukaryota > Viridiplantae > Streptophyta > Magnoliopsida > Zingiberales > Musaceae > Musa > Musa acuminata. The sequence goes on from NC_088340.1 coordinate 36,437,222, forward strand.
TACGAGCAAAGCCAATCCAAGCTTCCGCGCCTCCATCCGCTTCAAGCTCTTTATCAGGATCATCTCATACCCCATCTTCTGTGTCACCCTCTGTTCTATGGCTTCCACCTTTGATCTAAAGCCGATTTGCTCTGAAACCTTTGACCGAGTCTTATCGGAGGAAATAGCCATTCTCGTGGAAGGTCATGTTCTTATTCACTGGGATCCGGGCATTGTAGATCATGGTAAATCTTTATGTTACCAGGGGATTTCCAATCCAGCCATGGGCTAAGCAGGTGAAATGGATTAAAGGTAGAATAAATAAGCAACAAGCATGAAAGCAACCTTGATTGAGATGCCATGATTTGGAATGAAAATGGTACTTTATTCCCACACGGTAGCAGTTCAACAGGGGAACCATATTTTCCACCCGCAAATGTCGAAGATGAGAACAACTCGCCAACGTACAATTTGGACTCCTTTAACAGCCGTAATGCAGCAAACTAACTATATTCGAGTGGAAAATTCCTCAGACCATGTCCGAAATCCATTGTCGACCACTTCCTGCAACTCATTCCAAGTGCTGTTCTACCTCTTCCCTCCGATGCTGCTTGTCGTTTTCGTAGTTCTTGTTTGCAGCATCGAGAGAATACTTCTATTCTTTCGAGTAGGTTGCGTGATTTTAATACCTCGAAGAAGAGGAGTAATAGCCAGAATGGAGCCTCTCCACCTGTCTTTTCTTCTGTACAGCTAATAATTAAGACAATGTCTCCAAATTGCTCTTCGGGCCACCGACGGAATGTCCCTATCAAGGTGAAAGAAGCTTAACCAGTAACATTAATAGCATATATACATACATGTCCCAATTAGAAGTCCTTTGGTTCACATGCCTAGTGTGCCCACCAAACTTCGACAGTGGGTTCTTTGATATGGCTCCAGAGAAGGAAACAAAGCCAGTCCAGCATATGCTAAAGCCAACGACGACGTGTCACATATCACACGGACGTCCTACCGACTGAGCTCACCAGTTTTATATTGACTAGGACTGGATTGTAAATAACATACAGCCCAAGTAACTTGTTAGCCCAACATCCGAAGCCCAAGTCGTCGACTTGGGCTGGCTCACTAATAACGCAAACAATGACACACAGTGCTCCGGTAAACCCGGATCCGAAACACTCCGGAGGTGATCGTTGACGTCCTCATCTACCCCTCACGTTTCCTTTTATGCGGTTGAAAGATCCGCCGTCCTCTCTTCTGCGCCCGAACCCGCCGCGCGCTCTTTCCAAATTGTTCGGCACACGACACTCTCCGCGTAACGTCCCCCGCTATAGTGAAGGCCGTCATCACCTTGCGCGCACTTATAAACCAGAGAGGAGCCGCCGGTAAACGCGAACGAATCGTCTTCGATCGATCGCGAGCGCTAGCATTTCGAAACCCTAAGCCCTTTCGATCCGGCCATGGCCACCCGCCGGGCCCTCGCCTCCCTCCTCCGATCCTCCGCTCAACGTTCCCACGCGATCAGGCTCCCTGCTCCCCGCCACCTTCGCCCGTCGATCGCATCCCGCACCTCCCCCACCGGGTTTCTCCTCTCCCGCACCGTCGAGTACGCCACAACCTCAGCGGCAACTGGGGCCCCGACGACCCAGCGGTCTCCCTCCTCTAAGGGCCTCACGGGCAAGATCACCGACGAGTTCACCGGTGCCGGCTCGATCGGACAGGTATGCCAGGTGATCGGAGCCGTCGTGGACGTCCGCTTCGATCAGGGTCTACCGCCGATCTTGACGGCGCTGGAGGTCTTGGACTACCCGATCCGGTTGGTTTTGGAGGTGGCGCAGCATCTGGGGGAGAACATGGTGCGGACGATCGCCATGGATGGGACCGAGGGGCTCGTTCGTGGGCAGAAAGTTGCGAATACCGGCTCTCCCATCACTGTAAGATTTTCCTCTCTGTGTTTTCTTGGCGGAGTTAGTATGGCGGACTATATAGTTTCTTCGTTGCCGATTGATGCTAGCTTCGCTGATACCTCGATCTTGATCTGACGCGTACATAGGACCATTGTAGATCATACTCTGTTTTATGCAACGAAATTGCTTTTCTGGATCTTTGCTAACAATTGAACCTTTCGATTTCAATCATACTCTGTTATATGCAAAGGGGTTGCTCTTCTGGATCTTTGCTAACAATTGAACCTTTCGATTTCATTAATAATGGTTATATGTTAATTTCTGTCTGATCTTTGAGAATTACCACTGTTGTCGTTCCTGGGTGTATATCTTTCTAAATTACTTAATGACTGTTCCTACATTCAGGTTCCTGTTGGCAGGGCCACCCTCGGAAGAATCATTAATGTCGTTGGAGAGCCTATAGATGAGAATGGTGACATAAGTAAGTTTTCTTGGTCCATTTGTAAGTATACCATTAGGATAACTACTACGATGACTTATTTTGGGATCATTAGGCACTTCTAAGCTGTTTCTGTTGTGGATATGATTTCTTTCCATGTAAACAGAGACTAGCCACCACCTTCCTATCCATCGTGAGGCCCCTGCTTTTGTTGAGCAGGCTACAGAACAACAAATTCTTGTCACAGGAATCAAGGTAAACTGATACAGGCATGTCTGCTTGTTTACTTAGATGTCCCTCCTCGTAATAGTTTTAAGCATCGTGTATATGAATCGATCATATCTGTTTTGCTTTCGTTGTTAAGGAGAAGTGATTAGTTGGATATGCCTGCTGCTTATAAGCTTCAATCTCTCTTACAGGTTGTGGACCTTCTCGCTCCTTACCAGAGAGGTGGTAAAATTGGGCTCTTTGGTGGTGCCGGGGTAGGGAAGACAGTGCTCATTATGGAACTCATTAACAATGTCGCTAAAGCCCATGGTTGGTTATACATCAACTTGCCTATTCGCCGCACTTGACATCTTGATAACTTGTCATTATAGGATTTGATCTTATGTAATTCTATGGTAGGTGGTTTCTCTGTCTTTGCTGGTGTTGGAGAGCGAACTCGTGAAGGCAATGACTTGTACAGGGAAATGATTGAGAGTGGTGTCATTAAACTTGGAGATAAGCAGGTTGCAGTGTACTGATTCTTATCTTCATGTAAAGGATCAATGGGTTATTGTTTGCGTCTTAGTGATTTTTGACATTGAATGGTCATATTTGGCAGAGTGAGAGCAAATGTGCTCTTGTCTACGGTCAGATGAATGAGCCTCCTGGTGCTCGTGCACGCGTCGGGCTTACTGGCTTGACCGTGGCTGAACACTTCCGAGATGCTGAAGGACAAGATGTGCTTCTTTTCATTGACAACATATTCCGTTTCACCCAAGTGAGCTTTCACGAATCTGAACTAGTCTTTTCTTTCCCTGTACGCATGACATGTAGCTATACTCGGCTGCTTATCCTCTTTTTTCTTCTTTCATATGTTAGGCAAACTCTGAAGTGTCAGCTCTACTTGGACGTATTCCTTCGGCTGTTGGTTATCAACCAACTTTGGCTACTGATCTGGGAGGACTTCAAGAACGTATCACGACAACAAAGAAGGGTTCAATTACCTCTGTCCAGGCAATTTATGTGCCTGCTGATGACTTGACTGATCCTGCACCTGCAACTACCTTTGCGCATCTTGATGCTACGACCGTGTTGTCACGACAGGTGCTATTATATAAGTTTCTTTTCTCTGGTTTATCTCCTTTACTACTTCGGACTAACATGGACATGTTTTTCTTACTAGATATCGGAGCTTGGAATATATCCTGCTGTCGATCCTCTTGATTCAACATCTAGAATGCTTTCTCCTCATGTGTTAGGTGAAGAGCACTACAACACTGCTCGTGGTGTTCAGAAGGTCCTGCAGAACTATAAAAATCTTCAGGATATTATTGCTATTTTGGGCATGGACGAACTCAGTGAAGATGATAAATTAACTGTTGCTCGTGCTCGAAAGATCCAGAGGTTCCTTAGCCAGCCTTTCCATGTTGCTGAAGTCTTCACGGGTGCACCTGGGAAGTATGTGGAATTGAAGGAGAGTGTTAGCAGCTTCCAGGTGAGAATAACAGTTCAAATGTGTAGCTAGTTTTGTTCTGACATATTATATAGGTCTGAAAGATATCAGTGCATTTGCAAAAAATCTTCTCGGGTGGAGCATCAATCATATTAGTTTAGTATAATGAACTTAATTTTCTGACAGTTCGATTATATTATTTTGACAAAATTCAAATAGAATTATATATTTTTATTCTGTCATTTTGTTTTTGAATAAGGTGATTGCTTCTTGTATATAGTATGATGATCTTAATGGTGAGAATAGTTAATTGGTACCACGTACTGCTGTATTGTCTTCTAAAACAATTTGTTTTCATTGAAGTCATGTGTATGATTGGTTTCAGTTAGAGGCTTCTTAACCATTATGTGTTGTTGCCAATTTCTATTAAATCTGCTGCTTGTACAATGCAGGGTGTTTTGGACGGCAAGTACGATGACCTTTCAGAGCAATCATTTTACATGGTTGGAGGGATTGAGGAAGTTATTGCCAAGGCTGAGAAGATTGCCAAGGATTCCGCTTCTTGAGGAAAACTGCAAATTTAAATAATCTGAAAAAGGTGCTTATGATGGTTCATGCGCCCAAAAACGTTTTTACTTTTAATTTTAATTTTTTAATTTTTTTTTGGCGGATGTTTAGGTCTTGAGAAAAAAGCCCAAGTTTCTGCTTTTTAACTAATAAAACCATCTGAACATTCTTTTTACCTTTTTATATTTGGAACAGTATTAAATATGAGAGGGTCATGCCATCATTTATCTGAAGTGAGAGATCTACAAATGTGGATTGATACTTTTTTGTCTATGTCCGTCAAGAAAAACAAATTCTCAATCATGTGTTTTGACAATTTTTTTTAAGATTGACTACTAGTGTGTTTTTTTTATATATATTCTTCCTTAATTTTAATATTTTTCTTTAACATAAAAGTCAATTGAATTTTTTATCCTCCAAGGAAGTTGAATTTATGAAATTTTAAAATATTTGTTGATTTTGATAGTTATTTCTTTCCATTTTATCACTTGTAGAAAATACTTGGTTAATTATCTTGTGAGTTGTGATGTTCATTTGCTCATTTCCTTTAATGATTATATATATATAGTCTTGCTAAACAACAAGTTGTCATAAAGTATAATTCTCCCCTTCAAAATCTAATTGATTATATTATTGTCAAATATCTAATCGTATCAGATCTTCTGGACTCGAGGGAGAGAACTTTGGTACTAAGAAAAAAGCCAAAAAATCATCAGTAAAACCGTAAACTTGGAAGAATAATCAACACTAGATTTACATTGTTAACATTATTATCTATGTCTATGATTAAAAAGTAAATTCAATAAACTATAAGTTAGTTCATACAAATTCCGATTTTTTTTTTACTTTTTTCTAGATTGACAAGGGAGAATCGTAGGAACACTTAAGCGTGTCTTATTATATTATTAACTTAATAATGAAGTATTTATAAATAAAATTCAATTTTTATTTTTACTATTTTTTTTGGCATTTTTATCATGCTCGAATACGTTGTCTTCAAGAACAAGAAAAGACGAGTACTCCTCACCATCAAGAATATGAGATGGCACTACGCGTGTGTATATATATATATATATATATATATATATAGTAAGCCCTTTAAAAGGCTCCTTCCGTTTGGAGGTTCGATTCGTTTGAAAGGCTCCTTCCGTTTCCTCTTTTTCCTTCAACCCGATGGCTTCGGGTCCGGCAAAGTCTCGATCTTTGATGCCATTCTTCCGCCATTCCCCGTGTCAATATCAACCTAGCCCGAGACCCGCTGCGCCGCCTTGGGCATGGCGGTCAGGACATGACCCTTCCCCCCTTCTCCTTCCCTTCGTCTCCCTCCTCCTCCTCCTCCTCCTCCTCCTCTTCCTCTCCGCCGTCTTCGGTTTCACCGCCGTCGTTCGCCTTCTTGGCCCGCCCAGCTACCGGCATTTCAGTGCCATGTCGAACCTTCTTGCCATGATTCACCCAGGATCGCTGCCTTGCCCACCTCTTCTCCCACGGCCCTGGCACGGGGGGTCGCAGGAGCTGGCGGTCCGCCTGCAGCACGACGGGTTCGTGCACGTTGTGGGCAAAGACGGACCACGACCCCATGGGTTCGTCCGGGATCGCTGCGATGCGGCGTGCCGCGTCGGCGCTCCTTCGAGGCAGGGTTGGTTCGTGACCTTGAGCGCATCGGACTGTCCACCGGTGAGCAAGGCATTTTGTGTTCTTCATCTTGTTTTCTCTTTCAAGATCACATAATCCACGATAATCGCCCTCCCTTTTCATGATCGCATATCATGATCGCATATGAGGTAATCTACCTTCGTCTCCGAGATCACATATCCTGTGATCTACCTTCTTCACATATCTTGAAATCCGTGGTAATCTACCTTCGACTACAAGATCACAATTCTTGAAGTCCTCGATTATCAACCTTCATCTTCAAGATCAAATTTCTTCAAGTCCACAATGAACGACCCGACCCGACCCTCGTCCTCAAGATCACATTTCTTGAAGTCCGCAACAATAATCTGCTATATCTAAGCTATTTAACTAGAATCTGCTAATCCGCTTGATGTTTCGCATGAACCCCCAAATCAGGAGATATTGAACTATATATTTTGTAACTACTAATTAGATCAATAGAACAAACCAGATAAAATAGGTCCAATAAATTAACAGATAAAAAGTATAGATTATTCATATGCAGAAATGAATACATATAACGGTTGTTTGTGATGTTTGATTGGTGCATGGTACAAGGATGAGGTATTAATTGGCCTAATTAATACCTGTCTCGGTTTGTTGTCGAGCACAATAGTATGTTATAACTCTCATAGAAGTCTCCACCCTACGGATAATTAAAACCTGATAGATGATGAAATCAAAAGCAACACTGAATACGGATTCTCTAACATCAATTAATTTCCTCTACCTCTTCAGCATGTTCTTGAACCAGTAGGCTGATTGCTTTGGGTACCGTATGTTGGTCTTAAAGTCCACGTAAACCAGACCAAACCTCGAAGTGTAACCTATCCTCCACTCGAAGTTATCGAGGAGAGACCATGCAAAGTATCCGATCACCGTCGCACCATCATCGATCGCCCTCTTCAGCTCAGTGATGTAGCTCTTGTAGTAGTTGATCCTCTCTGCGTCCCGCAAACCTTCTGGTAGAGTGACATTGCCTGGCTGATCCATTCCTATCATCATCACCGTCAAGAGATCAGAAACTGTGATAACGACGGAGGGAGGAGAACATACAATGTTTCATACCATTTTCTGCGAGGATGATGATTGGATCGCCATAATTTTCCTTGACATAGGTCACAGCTTTGTACATTCCCCATGGAACTATGTAGAGCCAGTAGGAGTTGGCCTGAGTAAAATTCCATTACTAACAGGTTAATCGACAGTAGCTTGTCAAGTGTAGATCAAGGAAAATTACAGATTGGGTAAAAAAGGATTCTAATTAGCACAAGAAAAGGCAAAATTTTACCCGTGGTCCAATAGGGACACCATCTTGGTCATCTGCAAAATATGGAGATGTAAGAAACAAGGTTACCACAAAGAATGAAGCTATTACGAGGGATCAGCAAATCTAACATTTGAATTCGACGTGCCAGTCGTCTTGGTAGCTGACAGGTTTGGGATTGGTGACTCCATTATCCTTCATGTAGTAAGCTGTGTATTGGTTGACACCAACATAATCATATGAACCTTTCACCATCTTCACTTGATCATCGGTGAATTTAGGAAGCCTGTCCTTGACAATTTCTTGAATTGATTTTGGATAGTATCCATATGTTAGAGGGTGAAGAAACCTGCAAACAGAGGAAGAGATCAATCGGTCACTTAGAGAGTATATACTCGAGTTATCTCAATTGGAACAGGCTGCATTGTTACCATCCAATGTGGAAATCCCTGGCTCTCTGAGCAGCAGCTTCGTCATTTGCTGAGTGCGTATGAGGCTCGTACCAAACAAAATCCAAAAGAATGCCAATTTTGCCTTTCTGATCTACCTGAATAGAGAGAATACAACAAGAAACATGTGTTGATCTTGGTTATATGTTGTATGACAGAATCATGAATTGTGTGCACAACAAACCTGATACTTTTCGCGATATCTCTTCACTGCGGCTGCATGTGATAAGATGATATTATGAGTGACGATGTAAGGCTCTGTGGTTGAGTTTCCTCCGACTTTGCAGTCGGTACATCTTCCAGGGGCATGAAGGCCGTTGTCATAACCAAGAGCCGACACCACCCTGGGCTCATTGAATGTGAACCAGTTCTTGACTCTATCTCCAAACCTCTCAAAGCAGAAGTCTGCATAGTTAGCAAATGCATCCCTGCATGATACAACTCATCAGACGGGCTTAAAAAATCTCCAATGATTTATAATGCAAAGAACATTATAGATTAAGGCATTGTCAATAGCCAAGGGCTTACACGATCTTGGGGCTCACCCAACCCAGGTACTCTTTATGAAGTGCCAATGGAAGATCGTAGTGATAGAGATTTACATAGGGAGTAATGCCTGAAACACAAATGAAAAGAAAAAAAGATTCTGATATAGCCATTTGTTTCTTTTGATCGTAGAAGGCATAAAGTTTACCTTGCAGTATCAAGTAGTCGATTAGCCGGTCATAATAGTCTACGCCTTCCCAGTTAATCTCTCCAGTTCCATCTAAAAAACAGAAGTTGTCATCTAACAGTAGTGGATGATGCAAACTTGGTATAGATAAAGATGAGTCCTGGATGATCAAAAAATTATAGAAAAATATGTTTCCATTACTTGGAAAAATCCTACTCCAGGAGATGGAGAACCGATATGCATCAAAGTTGAACTTCTTCATGATGTCGACATCTTCCTGAACCATGAGATGTTACCAAGTTAACATTCTTTAACTCAACAATGAGAAATCGAAACCTATGAATTTCTACAGGCAGTAGCGACTTGATAAAGACCATATACTACTCTACCTTGTAGTGATGGTATTCATCAACTGATACATCAGCAGTGGCATTGTTGGGAATCATACCTGCGGTCAACCAACACACACGAATAGAAATCCTCCGAGCAAAAGTATTCAATCATTATAGTGAAGAGAGAGAAGTAAAAAGAGAAGGAGAAAGACTGCATGATACCCGGAACCCTAACGAATGCATCCCATATGCATGGTCCCCTGCCGCCCTCGAGCGCCATACCCTCAACTTGGTAGGCGGAGGCTGCAGTACCAAAGACAAAGCCCTCAGGGAATGCATCACGGTTTAGTTGGTTGGCTCCGACCGCGAAGCATGGATTGCTCGTTGATAGGAGGGAGAGCAAGAGGAAGATGCACGAGAAGAAATATGAGAACCAAATGGAACACATCTTGACCGATGATGTGAGTGGAAGACTAGGCATAAGATATTTATAAAAGAGCAAAACACATCTTGGCGTAGAGGTTTAGAAGGTTCAAGTGGATAAGATAATTTAGCATGACAGGAAAGGATGGCAGTCGGATATGTATGTACATTTGTTCTATCGAATATCGATTTATTATTTTGTAATGAATGATGATTTTTCTTAACATAAATCAAATTATTATTTTTTGTTTAATATGGTTAAGGAAATGATTAAAATTGATTTTATGTGAATTTTTTAAAATTTTGATCAATCAATTACGTTTTTAATTCATTTATTTCCTAATAAGTGAAGTGGTTTTTAGAAAGTAAATAATAAAAAAATTATTTTTATATATGAATCATAAGAAGTAAATATTATAATTCTATTTTTATATATGAAAGTAGAATAAAAATAAATTAATTATAATTTATTGAAGAGAGAATTTCTTTGGGGCTCTCCTTCCTCGTTCTTGGATTAAGGATAGATTTCTCGAGGAGAGTTAAATCTTTTAATTTTTTATTAACTTTTATTTATATTTTTAAAATCTTTGATATTATAATTATTATAATTTTATGATACATAATAATATTTTAATTTTATAATTAAAAATAATAATTATTGAATTATGATATTAGAATGGTTTGTTAATTTAGTTAATAGTAGTTCTAATTTATTTAATTAAATGTATTTATGTTTTAAGAAATTATGTGTGAATTGTTATGATTTAATTATTTTTAAATTTGGAATTATGAATCTAAATTAGTCATTTCATAAAAAAATAGATTTAAGGTTAATTATTATTTTATAATATTTTAAAATACTTTAAAAAAAATTAAAATATAATTTAGTAAGAGGAGTCTAATTAGGGTCTGACCCTAGTTAAGTTGATTAGCTAGATTAGTCCATGTGGTCAAGCATGTCTTAGCCCATATCACTAGTTATGATCCAACCCATATGGTCAGCCACAACTCAACCCATATAGTGAAGTACGATGCAACCCATATGAACAAGCATAGTCCAACTCATATAGTCAAGTATGACCTAACCCATAAGCCAAACATTAAAAACAAGTTTAATGACTCTTTTACAATTTTGCTAGATAGGGAGTAGGATTTTATCAATGAGTAGGATTTTATCTTTGTGATCTTAGGTGTTAAAAGCTTATAAAGCCTTCTCATTACCATCGAACTTTTGGAATGTATAAAGGTTTACTTAAAAGAAGCAAAATTTCGCCTCAACTTGAAGCAAGTCTTTGATAGTTTTAATTACCTCTAGGATTGTATTATATTCTCCATCATTTTCATCACCTACTCCTCTAAGTAGAAAAGATATAACACCATCGAGCACTCATGCATCAACCCAAAGTTTTTAACTTTTGACCATTTTGATGAGAAGCTCGTTGACATCGGTCTTGTAAAGTTCCCTGATCTCTATCCTTCAATCTTTTCTCGGTACTTGAAGTTTGTCTTTGCATTCTCTACCTCCTCAACCTCTTTTATGATTATACGCTCTCCTTCCATGAGAGCAAAGGATCGACGACTCCACAAAAGTTTCGCCTCTGTGGTATCATGACATTGTCATGCTTATGGATTTACTATATTTTGTCTTGCACATGTGTCCCTTTCTTTGCGATTAGTAGGTATGCCTCTATGGTACTATGGTACTCCTCTAAGTCTATCCTTATCCTAACTGATGCTTAGTTTTATGTAGCTAAGTCTCTCTAGACTTATCATTGCTTCCTCGCCTCTTTCGACCACATGCTTCAACACATCTATGTTCCCCAAGCAGTCTTATGCATGACCTCTATCATTATGTTGTAAGGCTCACGTTGATTCTTTTATCCTTTGTATCCTTGGTAGCAATGTTTACTCACTTAGCCTTGTTCTTTGACTTTTTGAGCTCCCTCAACCAAATATGAGCTCTACAATAGTCCACTAATTAAGTACAGTGCACACGTTCGCTTTGATCGTTCCTCTACATGATTAAGTCCTCCTTCATGGGCCTTACTAGTACTTATATATGAAATCTCCCTCGGTGGTATACAACTCTCATATGTTGATGACCAAGGCTTTCATCTGATATAAATTTTGATGCCCAAATGGAAGACTCACCTTTATGATACCATGAAATTCACTACTTGATTCTATAGTCTTTCTTATCATCATGATGTTCACTAAAGTAGAACTCTCAATAGCTCCCAACCATACCTCCGTATGATTAAGTCTCTTACCGGATTTCTCCTATATATGTTGCATTATCTTGAACTGTTCTACCATAATTCATTATACAATATCACCTCCTGATGATATCTTTATTGTATTCTGATCATGAACTTGGAATGTAATCTCTCCATGTGTTGCCTATGCTATCACATTTCAGAGCCTCCACTACCTATGATTGTGTTTACTTCTTTGGCAATCGATCTTTGTCTATATGCTCTTTGGTCATGAATAAATGAAGCATAACTTTATAACAATATAACACCTAGCAGCTCTTGAAGTTCATCGACTTTACTAAAATCAGTGTGTCATTGTTTAGATCCTAAGCCTTTACCCCTAGCATAATCTCTAATACGCATAGCTTCCTTTGCGATAACTCGAATGACAACACTATAATATATTATTTAAGGGCACCCACTTCTGTATACTCTTGCCCTGTGCCAAGATCTTCTAACCCCAACTTCACTTCTACAAGTTGAGTTACCTTAGTCTCCTCATCAATAACTTCATTAAGATAAGATGCATATACCTTAAAGCTCTTCTCAACTTTGGCATTATGCAAGATGAGTCTACTCAATTAGAACGAGAGACTCATGGAACGATATTATCTTATTTTTACCTATGTAAGAGTTCATGTCATTGATCTCTATCCAAATTAAGTCTCATGCTTCTGCTTCATGTTCTGTCTTCTATATTGATTCTCTTCATGCGACTTGGACATTTCACTAAATTCCACTCAAATTATTCCATTTCTTGATTTACATAGAGTTGATGTGGCCCTCGCACCCATCATTCCATGGGTCAGCCCTCCGTTGAGTTTAATCTCTATATCAGCTCTAGGGGTACCTTCGTTTGGTGTTATCCGAGGTCACTCCCCTATATGATCTCGCAATACGTTTACCAACATATTACCTCATACTAGATCATGGGATGACTCCTCATTGTTTTCTTGGTCTATTGAGCATTATGAAATTGTTATCTTGAGGTACTCCTATAGTCCATTATACATGATTATCCCTTTGGAGAACTGAGACAACTTTTCTTTTCGTGTCCTTATCTGTAGAAGTTTTGGAGACCACCATCCTCTTAGACTACATTATCTTATTTAACAAATAGTATACTATTTCGTCACCATGAATACACTTGCTAGCTTATGATTTTTCACTAATATAAAATCCACTGCATCCCTTAAGGCCTAGCAACATATTGAACTTATTATATACTTCAGCCTCCTATGGATATATCCTTTCTAAGAAAAGGTTTCAATACTCTATGGTACTAAGTTTCGATCGCCTTCAGATAGTCACAGATAATCTATCATTTGCATACAAGTCCTTGCATAAGTATCACATTCTTCAAGTTAGTAATTCCTCCCATCTTTGTGAGCTTTTTTGTAACTTTTTAGGTCATCAAGCAACCCATCCCTTATTACACGACCTCATCCTTTGTCAAATGCTCTGCTTGCCTTAAGCATCATCAAGTTTGGTTGCCAATGTCAAGCTATAGTTCGAACTCAATCATCCCAACCATTGTGCACTATATATTATTCCTTGTGTGCTTATCCTCAGGATGCCTCTCATGTGAAGGGTTGGTCATTCTATGAATGTCAATCTCGAATACTCACTCTTTTAAGCGATTCTTTTTTCTACATCTCTGTACTTATTTCCTTCAAACAGTCATGTGTGTTGGCTACCCTCAATGTAGCTTCATTAGGTCTCTTATATTTTCATGTCAAGTGTTTCTAAATGTGCCTGTCTCACTCTAACACTATATATTATGTACTTAGTTGGTTTTGTCTAACTCGTGCGACACTCTTGCATATTTGTAAACTAAGGGTCAACCTCTCCAAAATATTTTAATGTCCCTTTAGAACTTGTAAAAGAGAAGACGGGTTCGAGATATTACAAATAGATATTTCAGTAAATCTTTAATAAGTAGTGCAAATTACAAATATAAACTTTGCAAGCTCTGATTGATCATGCAAGAAAGGGTTTATGTGGTCTGCTGCAAAAAGTCTTCATAAATGCCCACATGCTACTACTGCAAAACAAAATAGCAACCTATCTCTAGACATTGCCCTAATGGTCCTTCCAGTTATATGCTATTCGAGTGGTTCTTGGGTCCTTTGTTAGCTAACACTCTATACTACTCTATGTTTACAAGACAAAACAAATCATAAAAGCCAAACAAAATAGGCTTCTTAAGTATACTATAAGCCCTCTTCATGTTGTAAAAAAAAATATATAAATTCGAAAGATACAGATATAAATGCATATTATATTGAATACCCTATTTATAGATTTGTCTATGACATTCTTAAATTGAGGAGAGTTTTCTCGAAGAGAGGTAGATCCTCTAATTTTTTCATCAAATTTTATTCATATTTTAAAATATTTGATATTAAAATAATTATAATTTATGTGATACATAATAATATTTTAATTTTATAATTAATAAAATAATAATAATTAAATTATGATGTTAGAATGATTAGTTAATTTAATATTTTTAATTCATATAATTAGATATATTTATATTTCAAGAAATTATGTGTGAATTTGTATGATTTAATTAGTTTTCAATTTGGAATAATGAATTTAAATTAGTTATTTCATGAAAAAGAATGGATTTTAGGCTAATTATTATTTTATAATATTTTATGATACTTTTAAAAATATTAAAAATATAATTTAATAAGAATGATCAAATTAGGATTTGACTCGAGTTAAGTTGATTAGCGAAATTAGCTTGTGGCCAGGTATATCATTGCTCAAACCCATATAGCTAGACACAACTCAACCTATATGTAATCAAATCCTTAATTTGGGCATGATTTTTTATTTTATTTCTTGCTAATAAATTTTAGAAAATAACTATTCAACATTCCAAGTGTGGTGATATCATTTTTGTCAATAAATTAAATAAAAATAAATATTAAATAAATACTAGTATGGAATATATCATCATCCAATATATAATTACCACATTGAGTCCTATGTTGGATGAGAAGGCTCAAGTCACCTTTTACTCCTCCGCCTAATCTAAAAATGAGTAATAGTAAATTCTCTACTTAAGATAATCATGAACTCTTTTCTTACGAAATTATGACCAGAAAGATAATCACGAACTTTCTTATTACGGAATTCTGATTGGAAGATAATTATAAACTTTCTTCTTTTGAAATTATGATCGGGAAGACAATTCTAAAATTTATTCTTATAGAATTATGACTAGAAGATATGAATTATGATTAGGAAGACATTTCTAAACTTTTCTTTCACGAAATTATGGATGAAAAAATAATATTGAACTTTCTTCTTATAGAATTACGACAAGTATAAATGCATATTCTTATAACTAAGAAAAACTTATCTCTGGCTCAGAATTCCATATTCTTATGGCAAGTATGAATGCTCAAACGGACTTTATCTGCATTCCTTATTAAGCTAAGCTTAGTAATAGGAGAAATCAAAAGAACTCCTATTGCATTCCTCACTAAGCTAAGTTGGAGGAACGAGGAGTTATATCCTATCAAGAAGTAGGTTTTCCTACATTATTGAAAAATAAAATTTTTTCTTTGATTCTTTTAAATATTTAAAATTTTATTTTTAACTTAAAAATATATTATATAAAGTCTTAAAATATTTTTTATTCCTTTAAATGTCAAAATTTTATTATTAAATTAAAACATGTCCCTTTTAAGATGTAGAATTTTATTTTTAGATTGAAACATGTTAAAATTATTCATATATTTCTAAAAATTTTACCATAAATGCATGATATTTGATTTATACAACACTTGATTAAGAATACTATTTCCTTCTTATACAGTATATCTTTTAAATTTATTATTATGTTTTAATTACTTATAGTTAGTGAATATATACTTTATTATAATTTCGTAATATTATGAAATTGAGTGAATGGGTTAAGGTTTAAGTTGAAATTAGCTTAGAGGGTAGACTTGGTTAATAAGCTGGACACAACCAATAGGCAAGCACAACCCATAGATAGGCCAAAGCCCATAGGCTAGGCTCATCTAACATGTTTGTCCCAACCCACATGTCAAGCTCTAGCCCGTTGAACTAAATTATATTTAATTAGTTTAAATGATGATTCCTAATTAATTTGATTTATTTAAGTTTATTTAATCTAAATTTAACCCAATCTAATCTAAATTATATTGTTCTAAAATAATTCTAAATTGGTTAAATGATAATTAGATATTGGTTCAACTAGGTTCTAATTAAATTAAGTTCAATTAGACTGATTAAACTAATTAATATTAATACTTTTTTAAAATAAATATTTTAATATATTATTTCATCCATAGATATGACCCGTATAAAATGATGTGTCTCCCTATCAAGGGCAAGTATGTGGGCAAACCCTAGGAAGTTGATCCCCTCGAAGTGATCAAGGAGGGCCGATCCCCTTGAAGCGATCGAGGAGGGCTGATCCCCTCGAAGCGATCGAGGAGGGCTGATCCCCTCGAAGTGATCAAGGAGGGTCGATCCCCTCGAAGCGATCGAGGAGGTCGATCCCCTCGAAGTGATCAAGAAGGGCCGATCCTCTTGAAGCGATCAAGGAGGCCGAACCCCTCGAAGCGATCATTATCATTCCCTTTTCTCCCCTTTCTTCCATGACAAAACCTTAGGGTCTTATCAATTGATATTAGAGCGACGATAAGACTTTAGGGTCTTATCATTTGGTATCAGAGCAATGATCCTTGGCGCAGCCCGTCGCAGCCTTGCTTCCCTTCTTCCCCACCACCACTACAAGGCAACTTTTTCTTCACCGCTATCATTGTTTCCCAAGCCGCTCGACCACCATCGCCGTTGCTGCCCAGCCACCAAGTAGCTATTGTCATCCAAAAAAAAATACAAATAAAAGAGAGAAAGAAGAAGAGAGAAGATCGGCAGCCCGCATCCCCTGCTTCCGGCCAGCCCACCAGCCGTTGTAGCTTCTCCGCCGACGGACCACCACCGTCGCCGCTATTGCCCAGCCAACAGCCACCACTGTCGTTGTTGCCCCCCTTGCCAGCAGCCTTCCCTCCTTGATTCTCCACCCTGCTTGAGTGAGAAGGGTCGCTGCCGCTGTTTCCCGGCCAACGGACCAACCCCCTCGTTGCTTCTACCGTCAGCGACACTGCTCCAACCACACCACCATCGCTACCTCCCCTTGGGTCCAGTAATTGCAGCCACATCGACGTAGTCGCCTTCCAGCCCTGGCTCTCTCACCCCACGTTGCAATAGAAACAAGACAGCACCTCTTCCTCCTCGGCAACTTCGCAGCTACAATGCAGATGGCTTTGACTAAACAAGAACAAGGGATTACCAACTTGCAATCGTACGCAATAGTTGTCGATAACTTAATGAAAGCACAAATGGAAGTATTGGAAATAAGAATTGAGAATCGGCTACAAGAAATCCTTCACGATTTTAAAAAGAGCTTATTGGAGCACTTTAGCAGGTTTAAACAAGATGGGAGCTCAAGTTCTATGTTGAACAGATTGAGAGGCACAGGAAAAGAGCCCCAGGATGGTGACATACACTACCCACACATTAGGGTAGAATTTCCATGATAGGAATATGATGATTCGACTAATTAGATCTCTAAGGTAGAAATTTTTTTTCGTTTTCACATAATCCCAGAAGAATCTAAGGTAGAAGTGGTCTCAATCCAACTCAAGGGAGATGCACTCCAGTGGTATGATTGGTATGAAACTGTCTACGGAGTTCCTTTGTAAGAGAAGTTCAAAAGAGGGCTTCTTGTTCGATTTGGCCCATCTGAATATGAGAATATTGATGGTCAGCTCGCCAAAATTTGTCAGACTTCTACAGTGTTGGAATATCAAAGTATGTTTGAAAGATTGTCAAATCAAGCTAGAGATTGGTCGGAACGATAACTTTTGGATACATTTATTGAAAGGCTTATTCCAGAGATCCGATGTGAAGTTAAGGCTCGTCAACCCCGCACTATGATAGTTGCGATCTTATTCGCACATCTACATGAGAAAAAAATCAACAAGGAAAATCATGGAAATAGAAGTGACAACAACCAAATGATCAATAAGCCACCCACCCCATCTATTCCCAACAAAGCCTTGATACCAGAAGACTAACCCAAGAAGAACTCAAGAAAAATTAAGCAAAGGGTTTGTACTATTATGAAAATTGGAGTATGGAGTACCGATGTAAACAAGGGCAACTTCTGATGATTGAACCAATTGGAGAGAAACCAGAAGCAAAAGAGTTGGACTCCGATCATGAAGGTGTAAAAACTGATAAAGATATTGAAGCCATCACACATACAGTGCATGCATTGACTGGCTACACTAACTCACAAACTATGAAAATTGGAGGAACTTTGAAGCATCAGCCTATCACTATTTTGATTAATATAAATAGTACTAATAATTTTATAGACATGAAAGTTGCAGCCCAACTAGCCCACCACATTGAAGGCTGTGACATATTCGAAGTAAAGATCATTGATGGACGGATTTTAACTTGTGATAGCAAAGGCCAGGAGTTTCTTGCAATGATTACTACACTGAAAGATCGACCTATTGCTTATACTATCAAAAAGTAGAGACCATACTTGATCAACGGGTTGTGATAAGTTACAGATAGACTATGACTGAAGTGCTGAAAGAGAAGCTCCCCAAGATTGATGCTGCTCATCCTTAAGGACAAGACTGATTTGAAGAGGGAGGAATTGTTAGGACCCTTTTTCTAAGCTTTTGAATAATGTTTATCGAGTCTGTTTAATTCAGTTATTTATTGAGTCGGTTTGGTTCGGTTAGAGTTAAGTAGAGGTTTATTTAATATTTATTTATTATTAGAGTTCAAGTCCTGATGGACTCTAGGTGGAACTCTATAAATAGTGATGTAACCCTTTCTTTAAGGAATCAATCAATCAATTAAATGTTATTCCACTCTGAAGACAAACTTTTGGAGGTCGATCCCCTTGAAGTGATCAAGGAGGGTCGATCCCCTTAAAGTGATCAAGGAGGGCCAATCCCCTCGAAGCGATCAAGGAGGCCGATCCCCTCAAAGCGATCATTATCATTCCCTTTTCTCCCCTTTCTTCCACGAGAAGACCGTAGGGTCTTATTGTTGGGAAATCTTGAAGGCGACATCACATGCGCAGCGGAAGAACAAGAAAACAAAATCCTTGATTCCCAAAGAGATGTTCGTCGTCATTCGAAGATTGGTGCGCAAAATCCGCGAAACTGAAAAACTGTGTATAGAGTAGATTGTGTTACGCAGGCAGTGCTGTCCCCCCGGGCGGTTGCCCCTACAGGGGGGGCTTCGCCTGCGGGAGTAGCGGCGACAGGCGCCGCTGCCCGCGGGTTGCTAGCCCCGCCGGCCGCAAGCAGGCCGCCGACCAGCTGCTATAGACGAAGACCCTGTGTTGCCTGCTTGCGGCTGCGCTGCACGCACGTAGATCGAGGGCAGCAACTATTGTTGCCCTTTCTCATATTTGCGTAAACGATTTTGACGTCAAAAGTTTCTTCAAAACACAACACACGTAATTCAAAACCAATCTATCGCATGAACAACCTGGCTCTGATACCACTGTTGGGATATCTTGGAGGCAACATCACATGTGCAGCGGAAGAACAAGAAAACAAAATCCCTCATTCCCAAAGAGATGTTCGTCGTCGTGCGAAGATTGGTGCGTAAAATCCGTAAAACTAAAAAACTGCGTATAGGGTAGATTGTGTTACCTAGGGAGATCGTATATCCCTGTTTCCTTGCAGACCTTTAAGAGAGGGTGAAGGAGGTCAAGCGTCCTCCTCTCTAGCGGTGATCCACACAATAGGACTACGACGACGCTCCTCAAAACTCCAGGCCTGCTATAAGGTGGAGAGGGGAAGGAGAATAGGAGAGGCAAGCAGAGACTCTAGCCTATGAGGCTCTGAATCCCTCCTATTTATAGAGGTCTCATGTCAAACCCTAATGGATCCTCCCCTAGTGGGTATTGGATCTGCATCCAATAACCCAAGCCTTTTAGATTATTGGATCTCTATCTAATAATTACTTATGGGCTCTTATTGGATCTCGTCCATGGGATCCAATAATTCAGAGGCTTATTGGATATCCAATAAGACAAGGGCTCTGTCGGATATCTCATATCTGAACCTCTACTCATCGCAATGCCTACCATATGTGTGTGACCCTCTAGGCCCAATATCGAGCTGGCCGTGAGTCATATATGTCAGAACTCCTTCTAACTCAGTGAATTATTATCTCTGTAATAATTCACTCGACTCATTGACTACGGACGTACTAGGCCACTACGCCGTAGTCCCCAGACGATACAAGGGAATCCAATCCGTTGGACATATCTGTCCTCAGTTACCGTGTACCTATAATTCCTCATCCATCTAATATCCCAGAGACCGTATATCGAGCATGGTGCTATCAGACCCATACGGTTTCTACTCGAGTCTCGCACTAATCGGATTTTCCCAGAGAACACTTTCTCTCTCAACTCGAATGACCCTGGCCAGGGATTTGTCTAAGCAAGAACACATGAGATATTCCTCTCATGACGCCGAGAGTGGATGATCTTCTATCGACACTCAATAGCCC
Organism: Musa acuminata AAA Group; assembly: GCF_036884655.1. Lineage (NCBI taxonomy): Eukaryota > Viridiplantae > Streptophyta > Magnoliopsida > Zingiberales > Musaceae > Musa > Musa acuminata. The sequence goes on from NC_088340.1 coordinate 36,457,454, forward strand.
TCGTAAGGTCGACTACCACTCCCAATAACCAACTGTACTATATCTGGGACAGCCAAACCTATAAGTCTGGTATCAAAGAGTGGAGCACTCGTACAGGACATCCTTGGTGTCGTCTTAAGTCTAAGGACCAGATATACCACTAGGATTACGGAATCGCTGTCTGATAATAAGGCATCATCAACCATCCAGCATTCCGTAAGCGGATCAATCAGTGAACTCATTCTCTAATGAGCACCTGTACTATATTCCTTGTGTCCCTACACGAGCAGCTATGAGACCAGCTACATCCATCATATGGACGGGTATACAGCACACTAGTCTGTCAAGTTATCACGATGTCCCTTTCGAGTAACCTATGACCGGGATTATTTAGGATATGTGTTTAAAGGTAAATCGATCTCATTTTCGTGATCTCGTCACAATCCGATTCCCATTGCACAAATCCAAGGATATCACAATATATATGTGCATATATGTAATAGTTATAAAGTGATATATGCCAAAATATAATAAGCAAAAAGATTCTGTATCAAGTCACACGTGTCATCACTCGCGTGATTGGCTTGCTGGACACCTATGACTAGCACTTATCAATTGGTATCAGAGCGACGATAAGACTTTAGGGTCTTATCATTTGGTATCATAGCGACGATAAGACTTTATGATCTCATCACTATCAAATATGATGGTTAGATGATTCCTTTATTAACTAGTAAGAGAAACATGTTCACGTTTTAATGGGTGAAAGATAGCACTTCATTAGTTGTCAGCAAGTTGATCTCTATCCACTATTAATCATGTGTTTTATTTTAAAATTAATTTATAAAAATTTTATTTTTATTTTTTTATCCATATCTTTTCCGTAATCCGTAACAGGAGATTTGGGCAATCAAAGTTAAGATGGAACTATGTAGGTATGCTTCTGACTTAAACGTCATCAAATAGATCCGTCATAATCAAGTAGATCCAAACATTGAGTGTGATCGGAGGGTTGTGATCTATGTGAAGCCACAGGGGCTGCCCTCAGGGGCCCTCCGCCCTAACGCCCCTCCCCTTCTCCGACCGCCGCTCTAGCTGCCTCTCCAGAAGGTTTCAATCACATAGAAATCCCATCGCTTCTCTTTCTCTTTACCGTTTCCTCGCCGTTTACCCTACGGATAGAAAAGCTATTCCAAGGGTTCAAGAACGGGATCATCGAAGGAGACAGGAGATGCAAGGGGGGAAGGATGATGAGGAAAAGGTTCTGCGGTGCCAAATCAACGAATGGTACCCCATGTTCAAGCCTCATACTATTCGCACCCTCTTCCACCCCCTCCCCGATCCGTTCCTCCGCTACCTCCTCGGTCTCAACCCCGTCTCCCCACCTCCCCACGCCGACTCCCACAGCGACGACGACGATGACGCGCCGCCGCCGTTCCTCCTTCCCCGTCCCGCGTCCGGCCGCGACCCCCTTCCTCGCCCCGCCGCCGGCATTGACCCCACCTCCCTCCTCGACTGCTCGTCCCAGCTTTCCGTATCCGACGAAGACGAAGCGGAAGCTGACTCCGCCCCGTCGTTTCCCGAGCTAGAGGCGGCGGTCGAGCGGTCCATTACCGCCCTAGGCGGCGCCGCCTTCCCCAAGTTGAACTGGAGCGCACCCAAGGACGCCGCCTGGATCTCCGCCGACGGCACCCTCCGCTGCTCCTCCTTTGCCGACGTTGCTCTCCTCCTTCACTCCTCCGACTCCATCGCCCACGACCTCTCTTCCCACCCACTCCCCTCCTCCTCCTCCTTCCCACTCTTCACCTTTTACCTTGCCCTCCGCAAGTGGTACCCTTCTCTCCGCCCCGAGATGGAGTTCCGCTGCTTCGCCCGCTGCCGCCGCCTCATAGCCATATCCCAGCGCGAAGTCACCAACTTCTACCCCGCCCTTCTCGACCACCGCCACCACATCCTGCCGCTCATCCAGACCTTCTTCTCCGAGGTCGTGGGTCCCACGTTCGAGTCTCAGAACTACACCTTCGACGTTTATGTCACCAGTGACGGGCGGGTGAAGCTTATCGACTTCAACCCATGGCGCGCCTTCACATTACCCCTTCTCTTTACCTGGGAGGAGTTGGAGGAAGAAGCATTTAATTCCAAGGAGGAAGAAGTAGACAAAGAGCAGGGAGAAGAAGAAGCAAGATTGGTGGAGTTTCGGATTGTCGAAAGCCAATGTGGGGTGAGGCCAGGGTTGAAGACGGCTGTGCCTTACGACTACTTGGACACAGGGGAAGGAAGTGGGTGGGATCAGTTCTTGAGGAGAGCCGACGAAGAGCTGAGGAAGCAGGCCAAGACAACTTTGCACCCCAGTGATGATGCTTAAAGAAGAACAAAAGATCTTTCAGCTTGATTTCTTATGGATTTCTATCCAGGTCAGTCTCAAAAGAATCACTGCTTCTAGTTTTTGCTTTTTTGCTTCTAACTCTAGACACCAGTAGTCTTAAAAATCACTGGTTTTTGTTGTGACTGCTTGTTATTGGACTGAGTATATAATGTACTTCAAAGAGGATTATTACATCATGGATACTGTACCTCAAACAGCCTCAGTGTTGAAACACTTTGTCTTCTTGATTGTCCCATGCACCCTCGAATCTATTTCATTAGGATCTTTCCCCTTGTAAGAGACAAAATACATAGTTACGCAAAGCTCAGACAAGTGATCGGAGTGGCTATAGAATACATTGCTATTATGTTTGCCAGAGGAAGTGGAAGGTTAACATGGTGAAGAATTGTTACATAGCATTCAGATTACCTCCTTTTGTATAGTGTCTACTATCTTGTTAGCCTTCTGCAATGATATAACGATTGCACTTGGCAGGGTTTGATGTTTGGTATAGCCAATGATATAACAATTGCTGTTAGCCAATGCTATCTTGTTACTTTTATGTCTATCCCTTAAATCTTACTCAAGGCAAAAGCAAAGCTAAAAGTTTGCGTTTGAAACATGATGGAACTAACATATATTATTCAAGTGTTCATACATCTAATATGGAGTCCACTCCTGCAGGTTGTAGGTTTTATTGCTACTGGATGTTTGGCCTCATTTCTATCTTCCAGGTTCAGTTCCTCCCCTTACCAACCAAAGCCACCCCAAGGCCACCCCTTGCAAAAAGAACTAAAATTGCTACAGTAAAAATAAGAAAAGTGAATTGACATGTTATTGTTTAGATGGAGCAGAGTAATATTGTAAATCATTTGAAGATGTCCTATATAGATATGAATAAAGCATACAACAATATGGAAATGAAAATTTGTTTCCATTGACCAACATTTTCTTCATCGAAACATTCTCCTATGAATTGTACAGCTGGTGGTTGTAAAGGATATCTCTTACCTGATATGTGACCTTGGATAGATTGAACATATACTATGGCCTTGTTTCAAATTATGTGAGCCCTCTAGAAATTGGTCCAAGTCTATCAAGTAAAAAAACCTAGGAGTCATTTTAGACAACCATGTAGGAAAGTTGCCCTGATGGTCACCGTGGAAGCTATAATTCCTCTTAGATCTTCTTGCCTAGATGAAGAGTTTGAGATAATTAGTTTTGTCATGTTTTCTGCATCCAAGGGATAAACATATTTTGAAGAGAAACAAATCACGGTTCCATTTGACAAAATATTTTCCTTCGGTAAGGAGGTTCATACAATTTGCTACAATAAAAATACACTAATATCTTTGTGACTCAGATGCAGAGTTTGCTTATTATAAGGTGACTTATAACTAAAGAAACATTGCTTAAAATTTAGAATGGGAGATTTTTCATAAATAAAGAGAGCATGAGAGAGTAGGGTAGTTTTCTCCTTAGCTATTCATATATTTTGAAACAAACGTCATATAGTTGAACTTTCAGCATAGTTGTTCTTCATCTGTGAAAGAGAGTATACTTTAACACAAACATATGAGCTAGTTTAAGTTTCTTTCATGCAATGATACCATAAATTAAAGTTGTTTCACCATTTGTAGGTTTGAAATTATGGGGGCTGGCTCTACTGAACATTATACCGGGCAAAGTCTGAGGACAGATGTCATGAGGAATCAGTTGCCAACAAGCCATTAACTGCATGTGTAGGTTTTTTTGTCGACCTGTGCCCTTGTTAATCTTTAAGCAAACAATTGTGCTGTGTTTTGGTTAATCTAGACGCGCTAGTGCTACTTATACTCGAGTTTAGTTTGCTTCAAACTTCTTTGGTGAATGATACAAATTAACTGGAAGCTTTTCCATGTATGATTTATGTGCGCTGCTGGAATTGTTTTCAATGGATTGAATAGGCCGTGGATTGCTATGTAGATTTATAAATAAAACGAAGACTCATATGTTGACGCAATGCATGGTGTTATATTTCTCCTTTGGAATTCTCCTGGTTATAACTGATGATGTTGAGTTCATCTTGTTGCATCTATTCTTGAAAATTCTATTAAAATATTGGTTCAGACAGGTCCAACTTGCTTCAGAAGTCTATCAATCAACTGAGGGCTTTGTTCGAGTACAACACTAGTCAGGATTTGTGGTTTTAAAATGACAGGAAGAAAGAATTCGTCATCGACAGGAAGAAAGAATTCGTCATTGACAGGAAGGTAATGCATCATCTTCATCGGACTCGTTATGACACATAGAGGCCTTTCGAACCAGAATTTACAGAAGAGCAGCAATCACGCTTTGGCTCACTGGAGATGTCTCCGGACAGACTAATGCCTCCTGTTTGCAGTCTGCTGGACAAGATAGCAATTCAAACAAGTAAACTTCCCTGTAGACTCAAACCCTGAAAGCCGTGGTAGAAGGAAGTGCCAAAACATTTTAATTTCTCTGATACACTGCATCCTATAGCGAGGAAATGAAGCTTCGTCTATTTGTACAGGCCAAAAGACACAGAGGAGCGAACATGGTGAGGATTCGGAAGGCGGTGCCAAGGAAGGCAAGGGGCTCCTTAGCGGCGTGGGCACCGCCGAGACTCGTCGCCCAGTTCTTTTCTGAGCCTACATAAATGTAATCCTCAATCTGACTTTAGTTGAAGACACTAAATTATTTTTCTTTCTTTTTACTACAATAAAACTATATGGTTAGTTTTGATCGTAGGAAGAACGTATGTTCAAATTTAATCGTTTATTCGTCTTCATGAATTTGTCTCCATCGAATCAGTTTTTCAAATATTATCATATTCAAAAGAGGGAAAAAAAAAGAAGGAATCAAAACTTAGAAGAGGAAAAAATTATTTCGAATGCTTGAAAGCATCCTTTTCTAATTTTTTTTATTTCTAAATTATGATATGATATGATATGTTCAATCAACATTGATTTGATTTCATGCGTTTCATTAATAAAAAATAATGAACATATCAATTTCGTCATAAATTTCAATGACTTAAATACCTTTAACTTCAATTTCTTTTGGTATTTGTTTAAAAAGATCTAATTTAATATAATTATCACCAATATTTATTATCAATTTATTCTTTTGAATAACTTAATTTTAATATTTTATAATATTATTATTTTAAATTATTTATCGTTTTATGAATTATATTAATTAATATATATATATATATATATATATATATATATATATATATATATATATATATATGACAAAAGAGGATTTCAAACATCTAGAATCAATGGTAAGATGTATAAAGAAACGATATCATCTATTAAAAACATACCAAGATATATAGAAGGATCGGAGAAGAAGATCATATTGGGAAATTACAGATTTAAACATCAAAAGAAATTTAAACATCAAAAGAAATACACCCTAGCCCTAAACATATAGAAGATCGAAAGACATTGAACGCGAAAAGCATTGTGGAACATCGAATCCAAACAACCAAGAAACAAAACGTGACCCTCAATCGAAAAGAAGACTTAATCAAGAAAAAAAATGGCCAATTGCTTCAAGGGTGGCGTAGGACGATAGCAAGGATGGTACGTCACCATGATGTTGGCCATCCGCTTGTACCCATCGTCACAGATTGCGTCATTCCCAAGATCTCAGAATGATAGAAAACTAGAACTAAATCCTAAACCCCTTTCACAAATAAAACATGATCAAGATAAAGAATAATCAAAAGGGTGTTTACTAGGGTGTCGAAGCCCCATTTCCAAGATCTCGGAATAACAATACAAAGACCAGCGAACGTTGCAATCTATCCTATAAGTGTCCTTCAAGATCTGAACGAGCTCAATGTTCCAAAGCGCAACCGAAGCCCGACCAAATCAAACCAATATAACACAAAGGCCAATGGATGCCAACGCATATGAAAACGTCATATAACTCTAATAAAAGTCTCCAACCAGAGGATAATTACAACCTGATTGATTATGAAATCAAAAGCAACATCGAAATCGATTTCTCTAACATCAATTATTTTTCTTCCTCTTCAGCATGTTCTTGAACCAGTAGGCCGATTCCTTTGGGTATCGCATGTTCGTCTTAAAGTCCACGTAAACCAGACCAAACCTCGAAGTGTAACCCAACCTCCACTCGAAGTTATCGAGGAGAGACCATGCAAAGTATCCGATCACCGTCGCACCATCATCCATCGCCCTCTTCAGCTCAGTGATGTAGCTCTTGTAGAAGTTGATCCTCTTTGTGTCGCGCAAACCTTCTGGTAGAGTGACATTGCCTGGCTGATCCATTCCTATGATCATCATCAACATCATCATCATCATCGTCGTTGTCAAGAGATCACAAACTGTGATAACAACGGAGCGAGGAGAACATAGAATGTTTCATACCATTTTCTGCGAGGATGATGACTGGATCACCATAATTTACCTTCACGTAGGTCACAGCTTTGTACATTCCCCATGGAACTATGTAGAGCCAGCCGGAGTAGGCCTGAGTAAAATTCCATTACTAAAAGGTTAATCAACAGTTGCTTGTCAAGTGTAGATCAACGCAAGTCACAGATTAGGTGAAAAAGTATTTTAATGAGAAGAAGAAAAGGCATGGTTTTACCTGTGGACCAATCGGGACACCATCTCGGTCAACTGCAAGATATGGAAATGTAAGAAAGAAGGTTAACACAAAGAATGAAGCTATTACAAGGGATCAGCAAATCTAACATTTGAATTCGACGTGCCAGTCGTCTTGGTAGCTGACAGGTTTGGGATTGGTGACTCCATTATCCTTCATGTAGTAAGACGTGTATTGGTTGACACCAACATAATCATATGAACCTTTCACCATCTTCACTTGATCAGCGGTGAATTTAGGAAGCCTGTCCTTGACAATTTCTCGAATTGATTTTGGATAGTATCCATATGTTAGAGGGTGAAGAAACCTGCAAACAGAGAAAGAGATCAATCGGTCACTTAGAGATTTCTCAATTGGAATAGGCTGCATTGTTACCATCCAAGGTGGAAATCCCTGGCTCTCTGGGCCGCAGCTTCGTCATTTGCTGAGTGTGTATAAGGCTCGTACCAAACGAAATCCAAAAGAATGCCAATTTTGCCTTTCTGATCTACCTGAATAGAGAGAACACAACAAGAAACATATGTTGATCATGGTTATATGTTGTATGACAGAATCATGACTTGTGTGCACAAGTCCAAACCTGATACTTTTCACGATATCTCTTCACTGCAGCTGCATGTGATAAGATGAGATTATGAGTGACGATGTAAGGCTCTGTGGCTGAGTTTCCACCAAATTTGCAGTTGGTACATCTTCCAGGGGCATGAAAGCCACTGTCATAACCGAGAGCTGACACCACCCTGGGCTCATTGAATGTGAACCAGTTCTTGACTCTATCTCCGTACCTCTCAAAGCAGAAGTCCGCATAGTTGGCAAATGCATCCCTGCATGATACAACTCATCAGACGGGCTTAAACAATCTCCAATGATTTATAATGCAAAGAGCATTATAGATTAAGGCATTATCAGCAGCCAAGGGCTTACACTATCTTGGGGCTCAGCCAACCCAGATACTCTTTCTGAAGTGCCAATGGAAGATCGTAGTGATAAAGATTTGCATAGGGAGTAATGCCTGAAACAAAAAATAGAACGAAAAAAGATTGTCGTTTGTTTCTTTTGATCATTAAACGTATAAAGCTTACCTTGCAGTATCAAGTAGTCGATTAGCCGGTCATAATAGTCTACGCCTTGCCAATTAATCTCTCCAGTTCCATCTAGAAAAAAGAATTCGTTATCTAACAGGAGTGGATAATGCAAAATTGGTATAGATCAAAGATGAGGATTGGATGATAAAAAAAATAATAGAAAAATATGTTTCCAGTACTTGGAAAAATCCTGCTCCAGGAGATCGAGAATCGATATGCATCAAAGTTGAACTTCTTCATGATATCGACATCTTCCTGAACCATGAGGTGTTACCAAGTTAACATTCTTTAACTCAACAATGAGAAATCGAAACCTATGAAGTTCTACAAGTAGTAACGACTTGATAAAGACCATAGACTACTCTACCTTATAGTGATGGTATTCATCAACTGATACATCAGCAGTGGCATTGTTGGGAATCATACCTACGGTCAACCAACACACAAGAATAGAAATCCTCCAACCAAAAATATTGAACCATTTCAGTGAAGAGGATGAAGTAAAAGAGAATGAGAAAGACTGCATGATACCCGGAACCCTAACGAATGCATCCCATATGCACGGTCCCCTGCCGCCCTTGAGCGCCATGCCTTCAACTTGGTAGGCGGAGGCTGCAGTGCCGAAGACGAAGCCCTCAGGAAATGCATCACGGTTTAGTTGGTGGGAGTGGGCTCCAGCCGCGAAGCGTTGGTGGGAGTGGGCTCCAGCCGCGAAGCATGGATTGATTGATAATATGAAGAGCAAAAAGATGACAAAGGATGAGAACAGGATGGAACACATCTTAGAACATAGATGATAATGTGGATGTAAGACAATACATTTATAGGAGGGCTGAAGAGCGGAAAGCATAGAGTGGATAAGAACTCAGGATTATTTGCGATTGAATAGTTGATCCGTTAACCACCTACTTGAATGGATAGCGTTTGTGAACAAATCTAAATCTATGAAGATTTGTTCTGTATCGATTTATTATTGTAATTATTATAATGTATATGATACATAATAATATTTTTATTTTAAAAATATATAATTAATAAATCATAATTATTGAATTGTGATGTTAGAATGATTAGTATTATTTAATTAGACATATTTATGTTTTAAAAAAAATTACATATGAATTTTTATTATTTAATTAGTTTTAAACTTGGAATCATAAATTTATATTAGTTATTTCTTAAAAAAGAATGGATTTAGAGTTAACTATTAATTTATAATATTATTTAATATTAAAATCTAATTTAATAAGAGGGATCAAATTGAGGTATGACGTACGAGAAGAATGAGAACCGGATAGAACATATTTTGAATGTAGTTTGATTATGTGGGTAGGAGACTATACAGAAGACATTTATAAGAAGACAAACTAAAAGTTTAAGATATTCGAGTGGATTAGAACTCGGGATTATTTGTGATTGAATAGTTGATCCGTTAACCACCTATTTGAATGGATAGCGTTTGGGAACAAATCTAAATCTATGAGGATTTGTTCTGTATCGATTTATTATTGTAATTATTATAATGTATATGATACACAATAATATTTTAATTTTAAAAATATATGATTAATAACTCATAATTATTGAATTATGATGTTAGAATGATTAGTTAATTTAATGTTAATAATAGTTATAATTTATTTAATTAGACATATTTATGTTTTAAAAAATTGTATATGAATTTTATTGTTTAATTAGTTTTAAACTTGGAATCATAAATTTATATTAATTATTTCATGAAAAAAATGGATTTAGAGTTAACTATTAATTTATAATATTTTAAAAATATTAAAATCTTATTTAATAAGAGGGATCAAATTGAAGTCTGACGTACAAGAAGAATGAGAACTGAATAGAACATATCTTGAATGTAATCTGATTATGTGGGTAGGAGACTATGCAGAAGACAGACGTAAAAGTTTAAGAGGTTCGAGTGGATTAGAACTCAGGATTATTTGGGATTGAATAGTTTATTCGTTAACCACCTACTGAATGGATAGCGTCTGGGAATAAATCTAAATCTATGAAGATTTATTCGATTTATTATTATAAATATTATAATGTATATGATACATAATAATATTTTAATTTTAAAAATATATGATTAATAAATCATAATTATTGAATTGTGATGCTAGAATGATTAGTTAATTTAATGTTAATAATAGTTATAATTTATTTAATTAGACATATTTATGTTTTAAAAAAATTACATATGAATTTTTATTATTTAATTAGTTTTAAACTTTGAATCATAAATTTATATTAGTTATTTTTTAAAAAAGAATGGATTTAGAGTTAACTATTAATTTATAATATTTTAAAAATATTAAAATATAATTTAATAAGAGGGATCAAATTGGGGTAGTAGAAGAATGAGAACATATCTTGAATGTAGTTATGTGGGTAGGAGACTATACAGAAGATATTTATAAGAAGACAAACTAAAAGTTTAAGAGAGTGGATTAGAACTCAGGATTATTTAGGATTGAATAGTTTATCCGTTAACCAGCTACTACTGAATGATAGCATTTGGGAACAAAACTAAATCTATGAAGATTTGTTCTATATCGATTTTTTATTGTAATTATTATAATGTATATGATACATAATAATATTTTAATTTTAAAAATATATGATTAATAAATCATAATTACTGAATTGTGATGTTAGAATGATTAGTTAATTTAATGTTAACAATAGTTATAAATTATTTAATTATACATATTTATGTTTTAAAAAAATTAAATATAAATTGTTATTATTTAATTAATTTTAAACTTGGAATCATAAATTTATATTAGTTATTTCATGAAAAAGAATGGATTTAGAGTTAACTATTAATTTATAATATTTTTAAAAATATTAAAATCTAATTTAATAATAGGGATCAAATTGAGGTCTGACGCGCGAGAATGATGAGAACCGGATAGAACTTATCTTGAATGTAGTCTGATTATATGGTTAGTCTGATGTGGGTGAGAGACTATGCAGAAAACATTTATATGAAGACAAAAGAGCGATAGGCATAAATGTTTAGAAGATTCGAGTGGATAAGAACTCAGTTGAACAAATAGCACATATATGAGCATGGGAACTCCTTGGACGGATAGTAGCTAGATTATGTACGAAAATTTGTTCTATCGGGTATTGATTTATTATTGTAATCATCTATTATTTTCTTTCTTAACATGTATCAAACTACCTTATTTGTGTAATGTGGTTAAAAAAAATAACTAAATTTGATTTCCTATGGATAAGTTATAATTTTTGTCAATTAATTTTATTATTAATTTATTTATTTCCTATTGAGCAATATTTTTTTAAAAAAAATAATATAAATTTTATTTTTGTTTATAAATAAATAAATAAATAATGTATTTCTATTTTTATCTATGAAAGGAAAATAATTAAATTAAAAATAAAAAACTATTATTTCCTTTTTCTTTTTTAATCCTATATGAGGGTTGAAAAGTGATTCGTAGAAGAAAGATAGATATTTTTTTTAAATTTTTATTAAGATTTTAAAATATTTAATATTAAAATTATTATAATGTATATGATACATAATAATATTAATTTTAAAATTTTATGATTAATAAATCATAATGATTGAATTGTTATGTTAGAATGATTAGTTAATTTAATGTTTATTATAGTTATAATTTATTTAATTAGACATATTTATGTTTTAAGAAATTATATGTGAATTTTTATTATTTAATTAGTTTTAAACTTGGAATCATAAATTTATATTAGTTATTTCATGAAAAAAAATGGATCTACAGTTAACTATTATTTTATATTATTTTAAATTATTTTTAAAAAAATACTAAGAACTAATTTAATAAGAGAGATCAAATTGAGGTCTAATGCATAAGAAAAAGGATATTCAAGAACCGAATGGAACATATCTTGAATATAGTCTAATTATGTGGGTGGGAGATTATGTAGAAGACATTTATAGGAAGGTAAAAGAGTGAAAACCAAACATGAGGTATGTATGTGAGCATGAGAACTACTTAAACGCATAGCGGTTGGACAAGTAGCATGAGCATGGGAATTATTCGGATGAATAGTAACTAGATTATCTATGAAAATTTGTTCTTTGATTTATTATTGTAATCATCTATTATTTTTCTTTCTTAACATGTATTAAACTACCTTATTTGTGTAATGTGGTTAAAAAAATAATTAAATTTGATTTCCTATGGATAAGTTAGAATTTTTGTCAATTAATGATATTATTAATTGATTTATTTCCTAATAAATAATATATATTTAAAAAATAATATAAATTTATTTTATATTAAAACTATTATACTGTATATGATACATAATAATATTAATTTTAAAATTTTATGATTAATAAATCATAATTATTGAATTGTGATGTTAGAATGATTAATTAATTTAATGTTTATAATAGTTATAATTTATTTAATTATACATATTTATGTTTTAAGAAATTATATGTGAATTTTTATTATTTAATTATTTTTAAACTTGGAATCATAAATTTATATTAGTTATTTCATTAAAAAAATATTTAAATTATGAATAATGAAATGACTTATTTTTTATAAATCTGAGATATGACTTTGGATAAAATGATTTTTTATATATTATCTCTCTCATCAATTTGATGGTAACAAAGGTGACTTGATTAAACGAGTTAAAGCCACACCGTGAAGTTTTAAGGACATGGCATGTACGTCATGTTGCCTAGAATATTAAGGAATATTATAACGAGAAAAGGTTTACCTGCATCATATGATTTTAATTATTATTAGACTCCATAAACCAAATTCATCAGCAAATCAATACGGATGTCTAAGAATAGTAGCTAATTTTATGCAATTACGCACCACAACATATTTACCATAATGGAAAATAATAATTTTTCTCAATCAATCACAAACGATCAAAATTAGAGTGAGTAAATACAAAAGCAGACTGCAAACCTGTAGAGAAAACTGCAATCCAAAAGAAGGCGACGGTTCGGCCATCGGTGCAAGTCGATCACTGTGGCTCTATTTTCCACACTCGGACGCAAGCATCTTCTCCTGCGCTGATCAGACTGTTCTCGTCACCGAAAGCTACTCCATACACCCCTCCGAGGTGAGCTCCCTTGATCGTGATCCGGTTGGATGCAGGCTTGTCCAGCTCGTACACTATTACGCTGGTGTCGAGCGAGCCGGTGGCGATCAAGTGGTTGTCAGGAGACCACGCCAGGCAATTTATACGTGCAGTATGATACAACATGTTCTTCAACTTTACCTGCAGATGATTGTCAGTCATGATCTGGTATCGTAGACAACTCTTTTGCCTAAATTGATCTTTCATAAAACACCTTTCTGTGCCAGGAATGACTACTTGGCACAAAAAATCACATATCAAGTGTGAGCAAAGTTCAAACATCATTAGCGATATTTCAATATCCTGTAGGTTATTGAAACACGAAAAAAAAGTTTGAAAAGGAATTTTCACTCGGGAAATATCTTTGAAGTTCCAGAATTGACTGCTAACCTATTTACTAGTATAAAGGTTTTAGAAACTCAGTCCCTTCATCTGTGAAGTTCCCGGAACCTCTGATATAAGTATGAGCAGATGGATCTCACAAGAAACCAGATGATGTGCAATACAGTATTTTATAGTATACAAGTCACGACTATCATGATTAAAATTAGTAGCTCTATTTCCATTATTGCAATTTTCTAGTAGTGGTAATCATAATAAACAATTATAATGGGCAACAAAATGGTGGATGATGCAAAGGGAAAAAAACAGAATTCAAATCATTATGGTATAAACTAAGAATAGAGTATCAAGTTAAGAAAAGTTTACCTCTCGAGATTCCCGATCCCAAACCACAGCTTCTCGATTGGAATCTGCTGAAGCAAACATGGAAGCATCGGGGGAATAACATATAGCAGTAATAGTTCCTCGATGTTTCTCAAGAACAGCTTCCTCAGTAAGAGCATCTCCAGTAATGCTATAAATGTGTAGTTTTCCATCTTCAGCACCCACAACAGCCTCAGTCCCATCAGGTGAAATTGCAGATGTTGTCACAGCATATCCTAGTTTTGTTTCTGAAATTACTTTTAGACCCCGCAGCATGACAACTCCTGAATCAATTGAAACCAATGCTAGTTCAGGGATCTGAACTGCAACTGCTATTCCCCTTGGTTGAGACCCAACATCAACTGGTTCTGTATCCCCACATTGATCGTCATTTAGAGGAACTCTCCAAACCTGTAAGTGAAGGGGGAAAAAGATATTTTGGGTCCAACAGAATGATCCTAGTCAAGCACGAAAGAAATACTAGTTCTCCATTGTCATCGTACAATATGCGATGCTTTTACTAGGTTTGTGGAAACATATCTCCCACATGCAGTATAATAATATCCCCACCACTGTAGGATTAAAATAAGCATATTGCAATCAACTTGGCAAGGTATCTGTGCATGCCCAAAGGAAATCTATGCATGATCAATTTAGGTAAGGTGAGTAAGAGTAACTAAGTGATATGAATAGTTTCATAAAAACGCATAAGAGAACTTCATCTAAAACAAGAGAAGGGACTTGATGGCTCTTATTCTGGATGTGGATAAGACCCTCATACAAATCCAATAGCTAAAAATTATCAATGTAGTTGAACCCAAATAATTATATTTATGGCTATCTAAAATGAATCTATGGCTTGCCATTAAAAAGCAGATATAATAAAGCTAAATTCAATTTCTAACCAGTTAAGAAGAGTGTGCATACGAGAATTCTCACCTTATTGTCAAAACCTGAAGTCATGATTTCTTCTCCAACTGCAGCCAAACATTTAATTTGGCTACTTCCCTTTCTAACTAACTTACCAACATAACCAGTGCCTTGTATCCATCTTGCAATAATACCATCATAACTGCTAGACAAAAAGACTTTCTGACCACCTTGAAGAAGACAAACCAAAGAGGTGATGCTCTTCATATGTCCAGAAAATGATACTGGTGATTTATCTAGATCACTGGCTAAGAATATTGTGATTGTTCCACCAAGAGAAACTATGACAAGATAGTCATTTTGCCACAGGCAACCAACAAGCATATCATCCACTCCCCCGGAACCAGGACATTCCAATGTTCTCCTCAGTTTGCCACATCCGTCCTCCATAATCTCCCATACTTTAGCAGTTTTATCAGCAGATACAGTCAGAACCTGTTTAACAAACATCAAAGACAATTACTTATGAGAGATAAGTAAAAGCAAAGAGAAACAAATTTGAGAAAACTAATACGTAAAACAGAGAATGACAATGACTTAAACAACTTAGACATGATGGTTCATGTGATAAGGCTGCTCTTAGAAAGTCAAGAAAGCCTTTGCAATGGTGAATTCTATAGAAAGGACAATTTCAAAACAACTGGCAAAGATATCGACTGTTGTTAATTATCAATTATCACAAAAGAAAAGGGATGGTCACTGCACCTTTCATAATGTATCCTTGGTTCATCAATGAGGATGAACTCAAGAAATTTTATCTCAAATTAAAGATTATCATAATGACTGGCATGGGCCACCATGTGATTCAAGTTTGGGCCAGCATGTTGCACCATGTCTAAGTTGATACATAGGACTAGATGGGTCAGTTATCAGATCAGATCATGCCATATTGTCACGAACGGTCGTCGCGCACCCGCAACAACTCCGTTCAACGAACCGTTCGTCGCTCACACCTGCATGTACAGCTGCTTGGCAGCATGTTTTCTTATGGTTTTGGGTCATTTTGCTTGTAAATATGTAAGTTCGAACAAGCTGCAGCGTTGCAAAGCGACCGCTCACCGAACCGAGCAAAACAGCCCCAAAACAGCTCCGTTTTCGCGTGCCGCGGGAGGTGAGCGGAGACAGCTCTCCGCTCACCAAAATGTCAGCCATCTCAGACCCCAGGAACCCCCCGGATGGCACATGACTGGATGGGGCTTCGGTTATATACCGGGCGTTGAACACTCTTTCGCAAGTTCGCACGTGACCTTTACGAGAACTTGGTTTTGCGCCCGGGACCAGGTGAGCGGCTGTTTGTGGGCTTACAGCTGTTCGTTCATCCTTGAAAGCCTTGTTTTCTCCCTCTCCCTCTTTTCTCTTGTGCACACAAGGTGTTCGTCGAATTGCTTGTAAAGCTTCCCTTTTCGCGAGACTTCGGGACTTGTCCGTTGCTCGTTCTTTCGAACTAACTTCTTTCTCTTTTACAGGTCCTTTGGGACCTGCGAGAGGTTACAAAGTGGGCTGATCCTTGCGGAGCAAGATCGCAAGGGCGAAGCGCGACTTAGGCAACGCAAGCTAAGTTCGCGTCTTTGGCCGCAAGGGTGCTGCACGCCTTAGGCAATTCCAACTAAGGTCGTGACATTGTGGTATCAGAGCGGGCAAGCTCTTCGATCGAACAGCGAACGAACTTCGCAACTTCGCCATGGCAAAGCATCGTGGCAAATCAAGCAAGACGGGGCAAGCCGGACCCTTGCCCCAAGCAGCCGCAGGTGGGCTGCATGTGCACACTCGCTCTCATGCTGTTGGAGCCGCTCACGAGGATCGCGACAGCGAACAGGATGAGCGAGAAGTTGGCAACTCTCCGCGAGCAGAGGAAGCGCAATCTGGTGCGCTAACTGGAAAAAAGAGTCATAAGGAGAGACTCACGACGGTGGAAACCCGCCTGGATGTTCTGGAAGCGAGCATGGAGGAACTCTACCATGGCCAACAAAGACTTGTTGGGGTAGAGAGCTCGCAAGAGGAAGCGGAGTCTAGGATCGACAAGGTCGAGGCCCTAGTCGATCGACTGTCTGATGACACCAAAGACTCCGTGCAACACTTACAGGATGTTGTGGCGGAACTCACGGCAAAGGTGGCTATGCTCACAAGAACGCTAAATGCGGGAGGAGGCAACACCCGCGTTGCACCGTCACAAAATTTGAGGGCACCTGAGCCCCATGGATACGGAGGGGCCAGAGATGCCAAGGAGCTCGAGAACTTTCTGTTCGACATGGAGCAATACTTCCGAGCTACGAGGCCCGATTCTGAAGATACCAAAGTTTCTATAGCAACAATGTATCTGAATGGAGATGCGAAACTTTGGTGGCGAACTCGTTGGGAGGAGATCCAACAAGGTCGGTGTCGAGTCGACACATGGGAGGACTTGAAGCAGGAGTTGAGAACACAGAGTTCGTCGCAAGAAGGAAGTTGAAACAACTCCGCCAAAGTACCACCATCCGAGACTATGTGAAGCAATTCTCTGCACTAATGCTGGACATACAGGACATGTCCGAGAAGGACAAGTTGTTCAGCTTCCTTGATGGTTTGAAACCATGGGCTCAACAAGAGCTGAATCGAAGGAATGTTACCGATGTAGTCGGGGCAATTGCAGCTGTAGAAAGGCTCACCGACTTCGTTTCCTCTGAAGACCCAGCGAGAAGGAAACAATCTTCAAGCAATCGCCCTCCAAAACATTCTCGAGGGAAGGAGCTCGGGGGCGAACAGAAGAAGAAGAGCTCCCACAAAGGGTCGAACCCGAAAGGCAATACCTCAAAACCTGGAGGATGCTTCTTGTGTGGAGGACCACACATGGTAAGGGAGTGCCCACAAAAACAAGCACTCAATGCTCTGACGGCCTCCATCCACCCTCCACGATCGGACAAGGGCAAAGCTGTTGCCCTTAGCTCAAGCAGTTTTGAATCCAGCAGCGACGATGAAGAGTCGCAAGGACCTCGAATGGGAGTAATGCGTTTGTTGAACGCTATGCGGGGTCAAGTGGGGGAGAACATGAAGACAAAGGCACAAAAAGCAGGAAGTAGTGAACTGATGTATGTGGACATCAAGCTGAATGGCCAAACGACCCGTGCAATGGTGGACACGGGCGCTACCCACAACTTCATAGCCGATCGTGAAGCACAGCGACTTGGGTTGACCTTGGAGAAGAGCCCAAGCCGAATGAAAACGGTGAACTCGGAGGCCAGGCGAATCTCCGGGTTGGCGAAGGGAGTTCCCATCAAAATCGGAACATGGAGCGAGAACGCCAACATGATGGTCGTGCCACTGGACGACTTCCAAGTGATTCTTGGAATGGAGTTTATGCACGCGGCGAAGTTGGTGCCGATGCCGTTCTTGAATTCCCTATGTATGATGGGAGGCGACGACCCCTGCGTGGTTCCCGTCTCTCGGAGAGGAACCAAGGAGCCCCAACACATTTCGGCATTACAATTGAAGAAAGGGGTGCGAAAGGACGAACTGACATTCGTGGCTGCTATGAAGCTAGAGCCACTCAACGAAGAGGTCATTCAAGAACTTGCTGTGGTGGCGAACGTCCTGAAGGAGTTCAAAGACGTTATGCCACCCGAGTTGCCGAAGACTCTTCCACCACGCAGAGGCGTGGATCACAGTATCGAGCTGGAGCCAGGAGTGAAGCCTCCAGCGAGACCACCCTATCGCATGCCCCCACCAGAGTTGGCAGAACTCAGAAAGCAGTTAGGTGAACTACTAAGCGATGATCTCATCCGCAGCTCAAAAGCACCTTTCGGAGCTCCAGTTCTCTTCCAGAAGAAACAAGATGGGAGCCTCCGATTATGCGTCGACTATCGAGCCCTCAACAAAGTAACGGTGAAGAACAAGTATTCCATCCCGCTCATCGCAGACTTGTTCGACCAACTGGGCAAGGCCAAGTATTTCTCAAAACTCGACCTTCGGTCGGGGTATTGGCAGGTGCGCATTGCTGAAGGCGATGAAGTGAAGACTACCTGTGTAACTAGGTATGGAGCGTTTGAGTTCTTGGTGATGCCTTTCGGCTTAACCAACGCTTCGGCCACATTCTGTACTCTCATGAACCAGCTATTCAAGGAGTATTTGGATAAGTTCGTGGTCGTCTACTTGGATGATATCGTCGTCTACAGCCAAACGCTCGAGGAGCACGTCGAGCACCTTCGGACGATTTTCAAGGTTCTCAGGGAGAACACTTTGTTCGTAAAAAGGGAGAAATGCTACTTTGCTCAAACTGAGATCCTATTCTTGGGGCATCGAATCGGTGATGGCTCCATTCGGATGGACAAGTCGAAGGTGCAAGCAGTTGCGGAATGACGAACTCCAAAGAAGGTGCCAGAGTTGAGATCCTTTCTTGGCTTCGTCAACTACTACCGACGCTTCATTGCGGGATATTCGAAGCAGGCAACCCCCCTGACGGAGTTGCTAAAGAAGGAGCAGCCTTGGAAGTGGTCTGACAAATGTGAGATAGCATTCCAAGATCTGAAGGCTGCTGTTCTGGAAGAACCAGTGCTCAAATTGCCAAACTATGGAGAGCCCTTTGAAGTCCATACAGGTGCTTCGGACTTTGCTATTGGTGGAGTACTCATGCAAGAAGGTCATCCGGTGGCCTACGAGAGCCGCAAACTCAACGAGACCGAGAGGCGGTATCCAGTGCATGAGAAGGAGATGACAGCGGTGATCCACTGCCTACGAGTTTGGCGACACTACCTCCTCAGGTCGCGATTTGTGCTGAGGACAGACAACATCGCCCTGAGCTATTTCCAAACTCAGAAGAAGCTCTCCCTAAAGCAGGCACGGTGGCAGGACTTCCTGGCTGAATTTGATATGGCAATGGAATACAAGCCCGGGAAGGCGAATGTCGTGGCCAATGCGCTGAGTCGAAAAGTGGAATGCGTGAATGCTGCACAACTGGAGGGCAGAGGCCAAGCCAGTCAGTTACACTCCAACTTCCTTTCCCGAATCATAGATGGACTGTATAGTGATCCCTAGGCAGTTATCCTGATGCAGCTCATCAAAGAAGGCAAGGCACGACGATTTTGGGTCCAGGAGGGACTTGTTTACACAAAAGGGAATAGGGTTTATGTTCCCCGAGTGGACAATTTAAGGCGTGAACTCTTAAAAGAGTGTCACGATTCCCTTTGGGCTGGAAACCCCGGCATTCACAGAACATTGGCTCTCGTGGAGAGGGCCTTCTACTGGCCAAAGATGGGGATTGATGTGGAGGAGTATGTTCGAACATGCCTTACTTGCCAACAAGACAATGTGGAGCAGCGGAAGCCGGTGGGACTTTTGGAGCCGTTGCCCATACCAGAAAAGCCATGGGAGAGCATTTCCTTAGACTTCATATCAAGCTTGCCACCTGTAGGGGGACTTGGATCGATACTCGTGGTGGTCGATCGGTTTTCAAAGTATGCAACTTTCATTGCTGCTCCCCTACACTGTTCAGCTGAAGAGGCGGCCAGACTGATGATGAAGGGTGTAGTGAAGTATTGGGGAGTCCCACATAATATCATTAGTGATCGAGACGCTCGGTTCCTGGGACGATTCTGGACCGAGCTATTCAAATTGTTGGGATCAAAGTTATACTTCTCTACAAGCCTCCACCCCCAGACGGATGGCCAGACTGAAAAAATAAATTCGCTCTTAGAGCAATATCTCCGGCACTACGTGAGTGCCAATCAACGAGATTGGGTGAAGCTGTTGTACATTGCCCAATTCTCCTACAACTTGCAGCGGAGCTCTGCGTCCAACAAGAGCCCCTTCGAAATTATCACAAGACAACAACCGTCGACTCCGCACACCATGGCAATTGGGTATACTGGAAGTAGTCCTTCAGCCTATCATTTCGCAAAGGAGTGGCATCGAAATACAGATATTGCGCGGGCTTACTTGGAGAAGGCGGCAAAGAGGATGAAGAAGTGGGCCGACTTGGGAAGGCGACCGCAAGAGTTCAAAGTTGGTGATTTGGTGTTGGTAAAGCTCCAACCAGCATCACTCCAATTCTTCAGGAACAGAGTTCACAAAGGATTGGTGTGTAAGTATGAAGGGCCCTTCCCAATTATCAGTAGGGTAGGCAATGTTTCTTACAAGTTGCAGCTGCCGGCGTGGTTCAAAATTCACAACGTTCTTCACGCCAGCAACCTGAAGGCCTACCATTCGGATCCGCAAGATGCTTCTCGAAGTGTTCCAACTCAGCTACCTCCCATCACAGCCTCCTACGAGAAGCGAGTGGAAACCATTCTGGTGGATCACAAGATAAAGCTACCCAACGGAGCGGAGCAAACAGAGTACTTAGTGAAGTGGCGAAAGCTTCCCCGAACTGAAGCCAGTTGGGAGCCTGAAGACACCCTGCGACATGAAGAAGAAGTCATCAACAACTACCAACAAGCGTCGATGAGGGCGTCGACAATTTAAGTGGGGGAGAATGTCACGAACGGTCATCGCGCACCCGCAACAACTCCGTTAAACGAACCGTTCGTCGCTCACACCTGCATGTACAGCTGCTTGGCAGCATGTTTTCTTATAGTTTTGGGTTATTTTGGTTGTAAATATGTAAGTTCGAACAAGCTGCAGCGTTGCAAAGCGACCGCTCATCGAACCGAGCAAAATAGCCCCAAAACAGCCCAAAACAGCTCTGTTTTCGCGTGCCGCGGGAGGTGAGCGGAGAGCTGCCTCCGCTCACCAAAATGTCAGCCATCTCAGACCCCAGGAACCCCCCGGGTGGCACATGGCTGGATGGGGCTTCGGTTATATACCGGGCATTGAACACTCTTTCGCAAGTTCGCACGTGACCTTTACGGGAACTTGGTTTTGCACCCGGGACCAGGTGAGCGACTGTTTGTGGGCTTGCAGCTATTCGTTCATCCTTGAAAGCCTTGTTTTTCTCCCTCTCCCTCTTTTCTCTTGTGCACACAAGGTGTTCGTCGAATTGCTTGTAAAGCTTCCCTTTTCGCGAGACTTCGGGACTTGTCCGTTGCTCGTTCTTTCGAACTAACTTCTTTCTCTTTTACAGGTCCTTCGGGACCTGCGAGAGGTTACAAAGTGGGCTGATCCTTGCGGAGCAAGATCGCAAGGGCGAAGCGCGACTTAGGCAACGCAAGCTAAGTTCGCGTCTTTGCCACACGGGTGACTCGCGACTTAGGCAACGCAAGCTAAGTTCGCGTCTTTGGCCGCAAGGGTGCCGCACGCCTTAGGCAATTCCAGCTAAGGTCGTGACAATATGGTATAATCCATTGATACATTATGAGGGCACAAGTAGGAAAGAATTATTCGATGAGGTACACATCACACCTGAGTTTATTCTCAAATTGATATATAAATTAAATAAATCAGTTAACCATCAGATTGGATCAACCAACCTTTGCATCAAAGACTTATCCTTGTATCATGCCAAAGAGGTACCGACACTATCCCAAGCCAAATATAGACAATCATTGCATCAAAGGACAAAAAAATTGTTTATCAATGGTATTTTAACTCAAGTTTATCAACACCGCTTTGCCATATTTCTACGTTTCTTAAATTAAATACATATTTTTTCATAATGAATAGGCTGGAAAAACTAGCTAAATAATTAGCATAATATGGATCTACATATTCTAACACTCTTATTTCTTAATCTCTTTGCCTTGTTGTCTCTGCTTTTATCTAAGACTGTTGTATAAGGGCATCAATATCAGTATCTCATATTCGTGCTTGGGAGTTTCTCATTTTTCAAATCGAGTATTACCTTGCTATCAAAATTTGCTAGTGCCTCCAAAAAAATAAAAGCAATCTATGAAACCAAAACAAAAAGAAAGGAAACATTGGAAATTATTGTCACAAACTGTCACGAAAAATAAAAAGAAATCAATGACATGTGTTGAAGAAAAAACTATTGCACAGTAATCTAGAGAATATACGAATAGAAATGTCAAAAAATTAAACTTGAAAAAATACACACAAAATATAATGACCATATAGCACTGCAAATAATTTGGTGCATGTAAATTAATGGAAGCACAGAAGTAGTGCTTACTTGTTTACTATCAGGACTCCAGCTTCCAGCATATATGCTACCTTTATGACCATCTTCCATGGGCAATTCACCAATCTTTTCTCCAGTTTTTCCATCATATATAAGGCCCTTCTTGTCTGAGCTCACAGTGATGAACTTACTTCCATCAGGAGAAAACCGTACACAATTAACAAAGTTTGAATGTTCCCTGCAGTTCAAGAAAAAAAAAGTTCACAAGGTAAAAAGTTGCATAAGTGGTGAAATACAATTATTTTCCAGTGTGTCCTAATTGTCATGCAAACTAGATCAGTTTGCATAAGTTGGAATTATATTATCTTATTTAGCAGGATGCAAAAAACAAATGAACATAGAAGTTGGTGGCATACATGTGCAATGAAATTCAATTATTCTTCAGTGACTGCTTCAGGTCACAAACAACAGATAAGTTTGCATATGTTTAAATATACTATAACAGTTAGAAATATACCATAAACTTAATTAGAAGTTCTATTTAAGGGATCCACTTTGTAAGGATGACAAAGTTCCACATAGCAAAATGATAAATGTATTACAATTTTGTTTTAATTAATAACAGCATTTTTAATTTTTTTTCTATATGCCATTATTTTCCTATGCATAATGTGATTTGCAGGAAATGTTCCATCTTGTTTAAAAACCATAAATTACAACATCATTCAACATCTTCTCATATTGAAATACATATGTATGCATTACCAGAATATAAACGTAAGGAAACAGAGTCAAGAAAGCCAGGAATAAATAGCTTGCAATGTTATTGATGTAATTCGAACAAACCTATGGGAAAGCTTGAATTTGAAGGGTGGACCTTCGTAAAAGTTTACCAAGAAATCTTCACCACATGTGACAATTCGATATGGTCTAGTTGGCTTAAACGCACAACTCAATACCCTTCTTGAGTGTCCATCGAACTCCCCAACATTAGTACCTGAATCCCACCTAGACAAGAAAACAATTTCCCAAACCTACGCAATAAGCAGTCATCTAATGAAAATTATACTTACAGGATATACAGAAAAAGAGATAAAAGATGTTAAATACCTGAACATTAATTTACAAGTTCTAACAATCACAACATAGGACAACAGAAAGAACATGTCATTCAAAAATGCACAGACATGACTTTTTCATTAAGTTGTGAATAGAGCCATGATTTTTTAATAAGAACCGAGATTACACATAAGCAGAAAAACCTGAAAAAAAAAAAACAATATGGTTTTCATAATAAATTTTTAATAGTATGGGAACTTTAATGCGATCCAGAGATTTTCTGCATCCGTAATCGGAGAAAACATAACCTTATTTTCCAATTTAAAACAAAAAAATTTCAAACAATAAAATGAGAAGCTCAATTTCCTGCCCCTAATGTTTGTTACGGTTTCTCATATCTAGTAATCAAAAGTAAAAAAAAAAAAGATAATCAAAATAAAATAAAAATACTATAAGCTTTGGTACCCTATCGCTTTTCCATAAACAGTGACCAGAAAAGAACAATGTTGGGGAGGGGGGCGAACCGGAGGAGAATAAACACTATATCTTACATGAAGGCCCGCACGAAGGACTTTCCTTTGCCATCCCCGCAGGCGACGATCCGGAGGCCATCGGGCGACCACTGTAGGTCATCGATGCGGCCGGAGAGGACGCGGAACTCGTTCTTGAGTGCGCGGTCGCCGTACCTCCCCCAGATCCGGATGACGCCCGAAACGTCGGCGGTGGCGACCCACTCGCCGTTGGGTGAGAACCGCGCCACCGTCGCCTGGTACGCGTGCTCCCCATAGATCGACACCTCCAGCGGCGCCCCCAGCTGCTGGATGATCACCGATCGCCCGTTGCAGTACGCGATCGTGTCCGAGCGCGGGTCACCGGATATCAGTATCCCCCGCCCCCGCTCCGTCGCCGGCACGCACGCGTACGTCTCCGCCAAATGTGCCATTGCCATAGAAAGTGATCGATCGATCGGGAGAGCGAGAGAGCAAGAGAGCGTGAGAGAGTTAAGAATGGGAGCTTTTATAGTTAAAGAGGCCGCCTATTGGTGTATGCTCGACACGATGGGATAGAGGAAAGGGAACGGGTCCAAGCACGTTGCGTCCGACACGCATGCGGCTTCTACACCAACGCAGCATCTCCACGACATGCTTCGGCTAGTGGGGCCCCATTTCCTGGTTGGAGTTTGGTGTCGCTTGTTACTGACGAGGACATGATGTGGCTTTGGAAGGGGGCGGACGGGACCGGTACACCCAGGTTCGTAACGGTAGGGCGTTGCAACTCCGTCGGATCGACCGAAACGTGTGATCTGTAACAACTTATGCAGCACGAACGGGGAGCCACGGACACGTGGTGCGCCACGAAACGTGGCGATGGCCGCGATGAGCGGTTCAAAATGTTGCGATGGAGACAAGCCTGGGAATGACAAGGGGAAGTTGAAGCCGTTTGATGGGACCGACTCTTGGAGGATGCGCTGTTGTAATTGTAGCTGCATCCACAAGCATCGAAACACTACTCGACTTTGATGATCAAACATAATCTTAAGTCAATTTTCTTATTTAATTTTGACTTTTTCATATCATATTTTGTCTACTTGGTTCTCTAACCACCTTAGAAATCAAATATTGATGCATCTAAGTTAAATTTAGTCAAAGTAAATAAATATCATATCAAAAAATAATTTGATTCAAAAATTTAATCTTATACGTTATGGATCAAATCTAATCTATATAAAATTTAACTATTTTAATCCTTAACGAAATGATATTATTATTTTAATCCATCCTCATCATCTAAACACATGACTATTTTCATCATACCTATCGAGTTGTCTCAGTTGTTAGGATCTCCTCTTTCTCATTCATGCATACGTCTTATTATCTGAAATGAAGGGTGTGTAGCTGAAACAATGAGTTCCTCATCATCATCATTTTCTAGATAGAAAGATTTCCAGCCATTGCCATTATAGTGTTCTCCTGTTCTGGGAAATGAGATCGATTGCAGAGTGCATTAGATATCTTCTTGTCTCTTGGGTGAAGTCAATCTTGTTAATGGTGTCCTCCATGCCGTGTGCCAACCATTTCTGAGCTCAGGGGGTCCATGTATGTGGAAGGCAGCTTATACCTCGCTACCTTTACAACTGCAATCGAAGTTTGCACACCATAAAGTCATAAGGGATTCGAAAGGCTAATGAGTTCATTATCACACCGCAATCTCCACTACTGTACATCTTATCTTTTCCCGCAATCATTTCATACGTCGGGAGTGCCTTGAGGTCGATCACCTCCACCATCCTCAACCGCAATCATATGGTCGCCATCTTCTCCAAGAAAACAGTCACATCAGTACTTGTTTGTGCTGGCCACATCCTCGACCATCATCTTTTCATCTTTAGCTTTTCATCTACTTTAGTGCATGCTCGCTCCTTTACCTCCTCTGCCAAAAGCAGCAGCAGAATAAGCTCTAACGACTGTATTCTTTTGTTCATAGCAGGAAAGCTGTGCGATCGAATGATGACTAAGTCGGTGCTCGCAGTTCTCTTCCTGGTCGCCTGTCTGGCTGCCGGAACCGGCGAGCCTTCTCCGGTGACCGACAAGACGCTTCGACGGGTAGCTCACTCGCTGAAGAAGTACGTCGAGCCGCTGCCGATGATGCCTAGAATCTATGGCTATTCCATAAAGGATGGCCGGCCAATGTCCATTGGCCTAACCATTGGCATGTTCGAGAAGAAATGGGTATGGTTCATCGTTATCCTTCTTCTTAGATTGTAACCGATGCATGGCTAATCCATTCGACTACGTACTATGATTCATAGTGCCTTTTGGGATGACTAAACAAAGTTTGACGCTTGTCCTCTATTTGTGTGCTTCGTGCAGAAATTCCATAGAGACTTGCCGGCGACCACCGTCTTCATCTACGGCACCAGCCGCGAGGCTGCCACGTTCCCAGGCCCGACCATCGAGGCCATCCAAGGGGTCCCACTCAACGTGACCTGGGAGAACCACCTCCCGGAGAAGCACATCCTCCCATGGGACCCGACGATTCCGGTTGCCATCCCCAAGCACGGCGGCGTCCCCGCCGTCGTCCACCTCCACGGAGGCATCCACGAACCGCAGGCTGATGGCAGCGCCTTCGCATGGTACACCGCTAAGTTTCGCGAGAAGGGACCGAAATGGACGCAGACAAACTACAGTTACCCGAACGTACAGCACCCTGGCAACCTCTGGTACCACGACCACGCCCTCGGCCTCACCCGCGCCAACCTCCTCGCCGGACTTATCGGCATCTATATCATCCGCAACCCGTTTGTCGAGGCCCCCCTCGGCCTCCCCGCCGGCGACGAGTACGACCGCCAGCTCGTCCTTGACGACCGGAGCTTCTACAAGGACGGCTCCCTCTACATGAACTACAGAGGCAACAACCCCACCGTCCACCCTCAGTGGCAGCCCGAGTACTTCGGGGAGGTCATCGTCGTCAACGGGAAAGCCTGGCCGTACCTCGCCGTCCAGAGCCGCAAGTACCGCTTCCGCATCCTGAACAGCAGCAACGCTCGTTACTTCCACCTCTCCTTGTCCGACGGTCTGCCCTTCACCGTGATCGGCTCAGATGTGACTTACCTCCGCAGGCCCATTACCACGTCGAGCATCCTTATCGCGCCGGCCGAAATCTACGACGTCGTCATCGACTTCTCCGAGTCGGCAACTTCCACCGTCAGGCTAACCAATAGCGCGCCGTACCCATTCCCCGGTGGCGACCCCGTGAGCACCCAGAGCAGCAAGGTCATGAAGTTTGTCATATCACCCGAGAAGACGAAGGACGACTCTAAGATTCCGGCGACCTTAATGGCCAATTACCCGGTGGCGAACGAAAACGAGGGGACGGCGAGGAGGTACATCGTGTTGTACGAGTACCAGAGCGCGACCGGCGAGCCGACGCACCTGTACATCAACGGTAAGAGGTTGGAGGACCCAGCGACAGAGACGCCGAAGGCGGGGAGCACCGAGGTGTGGGAGGTGATCAACCTGACGGAGGACAACCACCCGCTGCACCTGCATCTGGCGACGTTTCAGGCGGTGAGGGTGAGGGAGCTGGTGGATCTAGAGGCGTTCACGGCATGCATGAGGCGGATGAACGACGCCATCAAGTGCAACGTGAAGGCTCACGCAGTGGGGCAGCTGGAAGCCGCGCCGGAGCACGAGAAGACGTGGAAGAACATAGCGAAGATCAAGCCGGGCCACATGACCACGATAGTAGTGAAGTTTAAGCTCATCGACGAGGACGCGCCCTACCCGTTTGATGCAACGAAGCAGCCTGGCTACGTCTATCATTGCCACGTAAGTGGTTCGTACTCTTTTTTATCTCATTCATAGACGCATATGGAGCAAATGGAATGTGTGTAGCTCGTGCAAAGAACGTAGATTAGACCAGATGGAGTTTTCCACTTGTCATCGTTTACCTGATTTCAATGAACCTTTATCTTCTCATGTGCAGATTCTCGATCACGAGGACAATGCAATGATTCGACCCCTCACACTGAGAAGTTGAGGAAATACCGATGGTAGAGAGTTCTTCGTAGGATTAACGCTGGTTTCTTATCATGAATAGAGATTAGAGGGACATCGTCCGCAACTACTTGGATTTTGTCTGTTGCGATTGATGTAATTGTAGTTGACGACGAGTACTTAGTGATTTGTTTGTAAAACACTCTCTTAAAAAATAATCAGGTCGTACACGATTCAGAAGTACATATTTGTTTCATGCTGTTTTGTTTTGAGTTGTGACCTCCGATGTGCTATCACATCATCCAACTAAATATATATTTTTATAATTAATTTTTTGTTTTGTTTTTTATTTATATATTTTTAAAAATTATATTAAGATTCTTATATTTACGAAAGTAAAATATTCAATCTAATTTCGTCTCACATCATTGACACGGGTAATAAAAATACTATACATGCTCGGTGATAAATCCTGTAGTATTTTCGTCAATAAAATCGATGGCGACACGATTAAATATTTTACTTATATATATAAGTATAAGAATCCTAATATAGTTTTTGAAAGTATAAGAATCGAAATATTACATTAGGGTTATATGTAATTAACACTTACGTCATATAAAATATGCTCATGAAAAGATTAAGATCAACGTTTATAGAAGAAGTATAGTTGTGAAGAAATGACCGATTGATGATAAAAAAAATTAAAAATATCAATTATTGAGGTTTTAAAATTAACAAGTTTGACTCAAATATATATAAGTTCAATCTAACACAAAAAAAAAAAAAAAAAAAAAAATTGGGCACCAACTAAATCCAAAACCAAATATATTTTTGAAATCTTAGCGATATAGAACTATTTTTTATCTCATCAGTAATGTTTTATTTTTTTGGTGAACATTAGTTCTTATATCATGTTGAGAATAACTTATTGTGTCGTAAAAAAAAAAGAACAGAATTATTTCTAATTGCAGGTTAACCAATGTCGATGTCGCTCAGCTCAATTTGATTCTGAGTCGAGACATATGATCGAGCCAAAAGTAATGTAGGTGCCAAGACTCGATATGAGATCCCCCTTGTGCTCAAGTAAGACTACCAAAAATGAGATTAAAATGTAGAGAGAGAAAAGGAGGGCTTGACTTTCGAAGAAGCCCTCTTCCGATCGGAGCGATGGATTGGGATCTTTTGGGATTATGCTGACATGGCAGAACTGTCGAGACATAGAACTCATAGCATTACCGAAGGACGGTCATTACTTTCTCAATTAGAAAAGAACTACGATGAGCGTTGACCACGGAGACGTATGGCGTTGACGTGCTCAGGTTAGTAGATCAAGTTTAGACCGCTTTCCCCGCATCTTTGTCACCAAGTGCACCGTTTCGAAACAGGTGTTCTGCTCTTATAGTAGTCAACAAAACTACGAGAATGGGTGTTCTACTCGCGCGAAGAAAAGATTATAAGAAGAATACGAGTGTTAACAATAGAACCCTCCATGCTGCAGGGGAAATCAAGACATTTCATACTCTAAAAAGGAGTAGCACAGTCGAAGTGTTCGCCACGAAAGAAGGAGACGGGCAGAAAGGTAATATAGGTCTCAACTTCCTGCCAACGCACGCAGACTTCAGACCCGTGGCCGCATATGGTATGACCGACGGACCAGTTCGATCCCCATTCGTCCGCTAAGTCAAGCTTTTCTAAAGCCTAAACGCGATAGCTCTTGACTTTGTGCTGTCCGAAACTACTGGTTCCAAGTAAACGACGACGAAGCGATTCTCTGTTGGGTTTCTTCTACTTCCCCATGCACAGGCCATGCAGGTGGATAACACTGATAGAGAAGTAGAGATTCCTTTAGATCAAGGGAGGAAGCATAACAAAGCGTCAGTGTAATGGTGGGGAGATGACCGCTTGGGCACAGAGGGAAATCTATCGGTCAGCTTGGGAGCATGTGCCATGCGTGCATCCAGCTCCTGTTCTTCGGACATATTTAGGGAAGACGAGATATCTACGGAGTTTGGTCACTTTCCTGGAAGAGGCACGAAGACTTCTAAGTTCTATCTGCAACTACCAAGCCGCACACCCCCTTCACAACCCCCAACTTTAAACCACCAGTCTTCCCGTCAACTCTTCGCCCGCAACCCACCTGCACGGATGGCGACCAGTTCCTGACCATCTTCCACTCCCACTATATAGTCTCCTGCAACGATCCTCCGTAGACACCTCAGATCTTGGCACCTCTTTCTCTCTCCCTGCCTCTGCTCTACGGCAATGAGGAGCCCTTGTTGTGATAAGCAAGGCACCAACAGGGGGGCGTGGTCCAAAGAGGAGGACCAGAAGCTCATCGACTACGTCGGAGTGCATGGAGAAGGCTGCTGGAGAGCACTCCCCAAGGCTGCAGGTTTCTGACTACCAAATGCAAGTTAACTTCTGGGATTCGTGGCTTAACGATCCTACGGCACTTACTCCTTTTTCCTTCTTCGTAGGGCTGCTTCGGTGCGGTAAGAGTTGCAGGCTTCGATGGATCAACTACCTCCGGCCTGATGTTAAGAGAGGGAACTTCCAGGAGGACGAAGCCGACCTCATCATCAAGCTCCATGCCTTGCTCGGCAACCGGTATGCCATCTGATCCCACGAGAAGCAAATCAACTATGGTACTCCGGCTTATGCATCCACGTCCAAGGAAGGGTTCGCGGTGTATTTGTTTCAGGTGGTCGTTGATAGCTGGGAGGCTGCCGGGGCGAACCGACAACGAGGTGAAGAACTACTGGAACTCTCATCTGAGGAAGAAGCTCACAAGCATGGGTATCGATCCTGACAACCACCGCGTGGCCCGGAAGGTGCCGCTCCATCAATCTCGGAGCTCAAACAGTGCAACTCCATCGAGTGACGGCACGAGAAACTATAAGAACATGTCGTTCTGGCATCTCAACTCCACGGTGGGCGACGACCGAGTGCTGTGTGCTGGTAGCGGCAGCCTGGAGGAGAATTCCAGCGGCTTGCCGGATCTAAACCTTGACCTTACGATCTGCATACCGTCATCGGTCATGGAGAAGAACACGGCCAACCCGACGCTCCTTCTCTTTCGCTAACTTGGGATGATTAATGCCCTGTATCAGAAAGGTCGAGTGGAGGTAACGTCGAAGAGGGCATGAGTGCTCCAAAGATTATGTACAGATCTGCGTTGATTGTGGTATGTGCGTAATCGCAGTAACCCACAGAAGATATACATATCTTGCTGTGCTGCAGCGGCAGACACAAATCAGAATTGACGAAGGTAACTGTCGTACAACACAACAAAGGATTTGTAGTTTAGAAGAAGCTCCAAAGTATTGTAATATGAAGCCACAACAGCAGACGTATATATATCTTTGTCACGAAACCTTAACATCCTCTGTTCTACTGTATTTGTGTGTGCGCGCGCGCAATAGCCAGCAACTTGAGCTTCATGACAAATTGTATACAGAGGTGTTACAAATCCTGGCAGAAAAATTCAATTCCAAGTCCTATCAACTTAAGAATAATTGGTTATATATGTATATGTATATATATACTAATGAATTCGACTAACAATAAGGAGAATGGCATGTGTATAGGAGCCATTAGCATCACAGTGGATTAGGGATTAAAGATCTGCTAAGAGAGAGAAGAAAAGTGATATAAAATCAAACCATATAAGATTTGGTCAGTCTAAATCCGCAAAACAATCCTTGACATTGTGATGTCCAATGTCGACATAAACCTACCATTCCCGGTGTCTACGTAATAAATGCGGCGGGTGACCTTCCTCAGCTTGAAAGATCCTTCGTTGGTACAACAGAAACAATTTATCTATCAATCAACGATGCATAGGATTCTTTTTTATACTAATTCCAAACAAACAATCCTCTTTTTCTTTATTCTGAAAAGTACCCAACATTTTCAAAATTATATAGTAATTATTTACTTTATACAAATTAGTCCTGATCCGAGTCTAATGGGTTAGCTGAACTATTAACTTCATCAAAATATCATAACAAAATACATGTGAGGTCGTAACGTTCCTACTCAAACCCTCTCACTATATCAATATATTAAATTGATTCTGATATCAAATGTCATGATTCGGATTTAATGGACTAACTGATCTATTAATAAAATTATTTAAATTAAAATTAATAATAATATATTTATTTGACTCTTATAAGTCAATTTTAGCTTTATCTAAACTAACCCAATTATAATGTTTTTATTTTTAGTTACAGTGTAGTTAGCAATATCAGAAAAATATTATAACATAATACAGAAAGATTATAACATTACATAATATTTTTTTTTGTATTGTTAAAAATACTATAACACAATATAATCACAGTGTTTTTAGAAAAATACTATTTTATATTATTTTTCACTGTATTATGATATTTTTTAGGTATTACAGTCCATAAGAAAAAAAAAAAAAGAAAAAGAGAGAGAAATGATATTCCAGATATGAGATAAAAAGGAGGATATGTTAGCATATTTGAAAATGGGATACTTTTTGAAATAAAAAATAAAAAAAAAGATGATTTTTTTTTGGAAATTCGTCCTGAGATTTTTCAGAGGTAAAAAATTAAGAAAAGAATGGTAAAAATGATTACATATAAAAATCAACTTATATAAGGTCAATATAGATATAAATGACGATGATGGAAACAATGCAATCTTCCTTTATCTTAAAAGGAACCTTCTTTTGATGAATTCAAGAAAAATAAAATAAAATGAGAAATCACTCAGGTGATTGCTGCTACGGACACGCTCTGAAAGTTTCGCTGAACGTCAAAGTTCGAGAGCAAATGAAAGAGAGCCCTGACCACCTTTCCAATGGCACAGAGCGTCAGATGGAACTTCCCTGCTTTCATATGCACCTTATCATTTCTGGAGATGAATGCTTCGTGGTTGCTACCTCCCATGGCACTGACATCCGATGGTGTTACCCCTTGAACTCGAAGTAGAACGCCACCGAGAGTACTCCCAGAGTGATGCTGTGCAGACACCCACCGTACGTGCCACAATGGCAGAGATCCCCACGGGACTCGTGCACCTGCCTTGACGGGTAGGTGACGACACGTTGTCGGCATCCATATCTGCCTCTCCTCTCGGTCGCATCTGTTTCGGATATCTACTCCACATACCAATCCATGTAAAGAATGCTCGGTGGTACCACGGCAAAGCAGTTTGAATCACTCGGTGATGTGACATGATTGATCTCTTTCACTTAATTCTTCTTTCCTGGGAGGGTGTGGTCAAGCATGGCTTGCTGTCGAGCAGCACATCATTTTAGTAAGCCTTCGTCGCCCACATTCAGAGTGCCGATCGGACACCACCAACTTGTCGTGGATGATCCACAGAACTTGGGAGCACTTGTCACCTGCTGTTTCGGACATATCTCTCGATTAGTTCTACGAAGTCGGTAAGCTGCTAAGGCGGAAACTATGAACTATACGTCGCATGCATGCATCCTCGTTAAGGCTGATATGAGCTGATATCTCCTTCAGGTATAGATAGGATGCTGCTCTCGTTTCGCAGGAGCAAACGTTGAAGACTGCAAAAGAGACAACGTTACTACGTCTCAAGGCAGAAG
This sequence comes from Musa acuminata AAA Group, assembly GCF_036884655.1. Classification (NCBI taxonomy): domain Eukaryota; kingdom Viridiplantae; phylum Streptophyta; class Magnoliopsida; order Zingiberales; family Musaceae; genus Musa; species Musa acuminata. The sequence goes on from NC_088340.1 coordinate 36,491,442, forward strand.
ACCGACCGAAGACGTTGGTAAAGGTCAGAAAAATGGCGAGGAATGGCCGAGTCTTCCTCTAACCAGACTGCAAGATTGCGCACAAGGAGGCCATGTCAATGAGCAACTTGACATGATTTCTACCGGTCAGCTCCGACCACAACTCCATGGATCCTCTCTCGACATTCCACAGTGGTTGACAAGTAGTTGTACAGTAATATCAAGGGAGATGGGCAAAGACGAGCTCAAAGTTATGACGGATCACATCCGAGACGTCGAGGCTCTTCAATGTTCAAACAGCAGTCTTGACTTGTTCGTGAATACAACGTCAGCAGCAAATTATGATATCCCGATCATCAATTTTCCCGAACTTTATAGTCTAACCAGTTAGCTTAATCCTCTGTCATGAAGACAAACAACGATTGCAACGTCTACCTAAAATCTCTTGTGGGCTTTCGACTGCAAATGTTTGAATCGAGATTTGAGTTAATTGAATGGGATCTGTTGACGCCACGTTCTTCCTCGGATACTTCTTTAGTTTGGCAATAGTTAGATGATTGGGACAGTTGGGTGGCCTCAATCACTGCCAAATGAATCCTATCTCCATCTCTCCATTAGATACATTTGAGACTGATGTTGAGATAATTTAGTAGCTCCAAGTCGATTTCGAAATGAACAGGAGGTTTCGCAGCGCCATTGTCAATACACATCGGACCTATTTGGTGGCCTGCATGAGACCAGCTTCACATGATGTGTTGCAGCGTAACAAAGGTACTTTGGATGCTTCGACGTCGAGTAATACAAGCTGCTGCGGGTTGAAGGACGTAAACAGACCACGCTAATCCATCCTTCTCCAGGAAACACGCATATCACAGATCTTGTTTCGTAAGACATACGAGAGGGTAACAGAAGAAGACGATGACGATGGCGAAGGAAAATGTGGATTCGTCAACAGCAGCACGTTTGTCGCGGTGCTCGTCGGATCTCCAATGACAACGAGGAGATAAAGAGATTGGAATAGCAAGAGAGGGACCAAAAAGTTTTGGCACATTAGCAAGTCTTTAGACGCTGGTTTTTCCTCAGCCAGACGAGGATGGGATGGTGGAGACTGGCGATGGTACGCGGTCCAGCAGTTTGGTTGGAAAGGGTTCGACCGCAACTACGCCTTTTATCACCAGCGGAATCGAGTCAAATCGAAAAAAAAGTTTGGTTCGATTAAAGTAAGGTGCTTCGAATAAAATCATTTTAAATCTACCTATTCAATCTAGTTAATCGATTTTTAATTTTAATTTATTTAGAAAATATATAAATTTTAAATGAATCGACTTGATTTGGTGAATCGATTCGATTTACTTTAACCCAACTAAAATTCTGATCCAATTATATCGATATTTTTAAAAAAATTATATCACAAATATTATTCTAAGCATTCTAAAATAAAATGTTATGACAAAACTCCACTTCCATTGCTTAGGATCTTCTTCCGTTGCAACTTATTACTCTATTACAATCTGTTGTTAGTATCATCAAGCTTCAAGAAGAGCACAAATAATAGTATATGATGTGTTTTGCACTGCTATATTGTGGCTAGTTGGCTCATCCCAAGTACTTAAGATCACTAGCATGGTCTTTGAGCCGAAGCATGTTAACCCGAGGTTTGGTTGAGAGGGCGTGAGCCTTGTTTTCCTAGGTGGAGGTTGAAGATCACTCTTTTAGCTGTCCGTCAGAAGCCTATACATAGATCGAAATCAGGTGAGGGATTCTTGACTCAACCCCTCCGATATTTAAGTTAACAAGAGTTGGAGATGAGGAAGTTTGAGTGTATGTGTATAAGGTTCGACCCCAATGTTGTTCATGGGGTTGGCTTTTATACTTGTTCCTACATGCGGCCGTACGTAACAGCTTTAATGATCCCAGGTCATCATCGTACGTGAGTGTTTAATGCCCGCTAACATCACAAGTGATCGACCTGTGTATTGGGTGCAGGCATTGTCTGATTCACTCGATTTAGTCTCGTTCGACGTTGCTTCTTACCTCCTATGTGGCTTGATACATGGTCGTGTCATCCCGGATAGCCTCGAGCGAAGTAGGCGTAGAGGGATGGTGTTTGGAGACTAACTAGCCTCGGGCTTATGATGTTGAGTTGGCTCGAGACACGTCCACTCAGGGGATGTCACATCGAGTTTGTTATGACAGTTGATGTGTCGTATCGGTTAGATACCAAAATATGCTATATCATGATGCATGCGACATATTGATTCAACTGTTCCAACCAACATGGATGTTCTTTTGCTGAGTGCTTCAAACATGTTAATGATATAATTAGAAGGATAAAATTATGAACTTAAAAAAAATACTACTTTTCCAACATAATAACATTTTAACTTGCAATATAAAAGTTACATAGCAGTGAGTCAACTTTCTGATCCAAATTGTAGATCTTCATCTGAAGAATTATAAATTGGAGCAAGAAACAAGACACTAATATTTATAAAGATAAATATAACACCAGAATGTTGAAAAGCATCTCCCTTATTCATCGAGACTAGTAACTCGTAATTTCATGTGCATGATGAGAAGCCTACTGTAAAAAAGAAAAACAAAAAAAAGGAATAATTCATTATTATATAAAGCATTTCTACCAAATTATCTTGTTCTAATCTCTCGAGCTCCTCAAAATCTTCAACCTAATCCAATCTGTGGAAACAAGGAACTATGATGAGGATCAGGTACCCTTCCTCCAGTGCTAAAAGCACTCTCAGAAGACACAGTGGAGAGTATCTATTAATCATCATCATAAAAAACCTCCTTCATGTATCCACAGATTCAACATATATAACTCGACCTTAGCTTTCAGTGGTTCACAGCCGTCATTCAAAAACTTTTCCAGCTTTGATTTGCTCTCAGGTGCTTGCAAACACATACTCATACAATATGTTTTCGCATCATCTTCATCTTGAATTGACGTTTGCACAAATGAAATCTGAGCTCCTATCTCGATAATCTTGTATTGTTCATACAATGACTTCACACAAGCCATCAACATTCTCAATTGCCGATGTCTCGAATCAACAATAATATGTTAACAGGATTGGGGCTTCCCCAATGTTTCTTCGTTTTGTTGGCCATCAAACGAATGTTTTGATCATCATGCTAACAGCACTGATTAATATTTATCCCAATGCCAAAAGCCTACTTCATGTATCTATCGCTTGTGTCATAAGTGATAGGACATATTATGGATCACCCCACAAGGACTCAACCCCTGCCACATCAGCTCGAGTGCGAAGCCTCGGGAGGGAGACGTAGTGCCAATCCGGGACAACAGTGGTCACCTCCTCGCGTCGTCTGGCTCCGTGCCGACTAGCCTTGCCGCAACAAGGACCGCTCCGGGATACCCGGGACGACTCCGCATGCTGCCATCCCATGTATCCCGGGCGATGGACGCCCGAAGGTACGTTTGCTAGGTCGGTCGCCGACAAAGGTCGCGTACGATTGACCCCCATGAGCAAGAATAGGAACCCCTCATCAGCATCTAACCGAGGGGTATCAGAAAAACTTCAGGAGACCACTAACTTGAGATTTGGAGGGGCCCAAGTCGAGATCATTCCCCATCCCGACCCAAGCCTGTGTGCAGGAACTCGGTGACGATGAAGGCAGACGGACGAGCTCATGAAAGAGATGCATCCCTACCCGATCCGAGCTTGACTCGATCAAGCAAGACCTTCGTCCTCAAGATGGTCTTGGATGTCACCACGCGATCACGGCTTAAGGTTTGCCGAACAATAAGAGGAGAGGAACCAAAAATACACATAGCAGCAAAATAAAAGATCTTTAAACAAGGCGTGAGTGATCGAACGTGCATACACCCCAATCTTCTTTCAATGGCATTCCTTTCCCTTTTGTCTTCTTCGAGTTTGATACATCAAAGCAGCCTCCAACATTAAATATGTAGAATTCCAACGGGTTTCCACGTCTAAGCAAACAATAGTTTTACATGCAATCACCTCGCTCTGCACAGCCTTTAAACCTCAAACAATCTTGAAGGAGAAGAAGATCTTCACCTGGTTTTACCATATTCTAAATCACTACATTTCATGTCGTTTGTTTCTATCCTAACCAGCTTTTGTCCTCTCGCACGTCACCACTCTTCCGGTGCTCGAAGGGCGCTGACCCTCATAGAAGATGGGATGGTGGGGCACTTATCTAGTCGCTCTCCCGGTTGACTTCCATGAGCGAATCTTGATGTATTATTGGGAGCACTGACCACAATCGTAAAAGGGCTGCGTAATATGATTTTTATAAGTTGAAGAACCACAATCCTACAAGGGTTGCGTAATATGTAATTAGTCCGGAAATGGGCTATTTAGATTTGGCTGCTATATCTAAAGCAGCCGATTAGAAAATAGAGGCTTACGCAGAGTTCATACTCAGTTCTTTGATTGCTCTAAAATTTCGTTTCACAAAATAGATTAATTGGAAGAACAACGACGCGATTTCCTTCTATTCCTTGTTGTTTCCGTAGTGGACTTCCAATAGCATGCCGTTTCCCAGCAGACGAGGGAGCTTTTGGTGAAGAGCAACGAAGATGATGATGAACTCAGCTTAAGCCAAGGAATGCAATCTCTGCAAAGAACGCAAGAGCACAATATGATGCATCAGTAAGCAGCAGCTTTCCTTCAGCAGACACCATTTGTACAAACCAACTAGCAAAACAAAAAATTAAGACCAACAGATCAACAAAAACCCGCTTCCAAAGATGCAATTTTTCTGCATTTCTTGCTGCTTTCGTTGTTCCTTCACTCCCTTCCTTCTAATCTGTCTCGTTCTCTATTTCCCATTCGATTCCTCTACCCTAAAAGAAAAGCAAGAACGAGATAGCCGCGGTTAGACCTTCGTCAATTGGATGCCGCCTGCGGGATTTCGTAAATGTGTTGCAGCTGCCAGATGTCGTGGTAAGCTTCTTCCCAGAGCAGTCCACCGGACAACTCTCCTCCCCTGGCCTCGGAGCAGAGGAAGTCTTCGTCCACAAACGGGAACCAGCCGGAGAGCTTGTCCTCCTCCACGCCCCACAGGCCCCACCACCAATCCCCCAGCTCCGCCGCCCCGTCCACCCACCCCACCACTTCCTCCTCCGCGGGCGCAACGGGAGCAGTAGAAGACTGCTGCAGGTCGGCCGCCGGAGCAGCAGCCGGGCCCTTGTCGTTTCCTCTGCCCTTGCGCGCATGATCCGGCTTCACCGCCTGCCTCGTCCTCCCCGCCGAAGCCGATCCCTTGGGCGTCGACCCCTTCTGACGCCGCTGGGCCTTGGCAGGGAACTCGGCGGCTTCCTTGGAGGACGGCAGCCCGGCCTCTGCTCTGCCTCGTTTCATCTCTTTCGATTCTCTCTGCCTTCACCGTGTATCAAACAGGCGTTGGCTGCTTCTGGATGTTATAAGTACGTGTGGAAAGGTCAGCTGCTCCCGTGAGTACCTTACACTATGCTGAACCATTCATCATCATCTCTGAAATGTCACGTACACAAGGATGCGGCAGTTTTGTTGGATAATGACAGTACTAATAGTGTCTGCCACGGTATTCCTTATCCGGGATTAGCTCTCGATCGGATTCCGTGTAACGCCGGACGCCGACCAGATCACATGCCGTATCCCATCATCCGGAGTTGCCGACATCGGTGAGACGATTGACTTGGTGCGTCAGCGGACGTCTGTCTGATGCCGCAACGTCGTCCATTAAATAGCAAGATTACAGTGAGGAAAATGGTGGGATAATACTGTACGACAACGACAAAAAGCAAGAAAGCAACAGAGAGAATAATAGACAGTGATACCATATTATTGACGACGTCGATCGCTGTACCACCGGAATTAGGCTGCAATGGGCGCGAGAGGATCCCTCGTTGCGCGTTCAATCGAAGCAAAACAAATGCTTCTACGACTCTTTGTTTGTTGACATTTGTACTCTATTGCATCGTACGTACGTGGGTGTACGCCGAAGACTGAAGGAAGCAGTAGTGTTTGAGTTCAAGCTTGACGTTTGACAAAGATTAGAACACGAGCACGAACACTTCTTTCTGGGGGATCAACTGGGCCACTTAGTCAGTCATGGAGAACACTGAGCTGGAGCTGGGTCAGAGAGCTCCATGAAGAGGTGGGTCAGAGGGAGCAACTCCCCATGTCCCTTCTTTTTCTGTCTGTCTTTGTTTCTATTATCCGCGGGGGAACGTAGCGGCGCGTGACTGTCAGAGTGGTCATCATGAGAGCGCTGGCCACTCTATTCACTCTCAGCTCTCCCTCGTCCGTCCATTGGCAGCTCGGCTCTTAAATCTGGGGAGCTGTCAGCTACCCACAGTTTCCGAAACCGGTAATGGCGACGACGACACACAATAAAGAGCTCCGGCAGCACAGCCTGTCCCGTCACGAGAGCCGCGGGAAAGCCATCCTCCTGCCGACAACTGTAATCATGCGATGACATTAAAAGGAAAAGGTGTTACGGCGAAGGAACCCCGCGGCTCAAAACAAGAACCAGAGGCGGGTCCCATCACCCCCTGTATTCCTTCTCCGGTGGCGTGTGTGGGAAGGCAACTAAAACCAAATAGAAGCCTTCTATTAGCTTTTATTTGTGGCCATACGTCATACCCATGGATGTAATTGGTGGAACGGGGGCGTGTGGGGTCCATACGTAGAGAAGCAAGCGAAGACGGACGAAAATTCTGGGTGACCGTATAGGGACGGGGAAAAGCAGCGTGTGTGGGTGCGACGCACAGCCCATGGGCGATCCAAGAATAATATGATTCCTAAATCCACCAATGACATCCTAAACACTTTGAGTTGAGATTATGTAGAAACGAGCTTCCGATTTCAAGTTAGATTTGTCTATGTATCAGCTTGTTTTTTGGATTATTCGAGAAAACATATACTTCAGGTGTTATTTGGCTTCGTCTTTTTGGGAACTGAATTCCAATTTCTCGTTCAAGTTCATTGCCAGTGGGGACATGGGAGATTGGATGAAAGAAAGCAGGGAAGACGAAAACAACACGTCTGGGCCTCTAATGGGAAGACTATTGCAACCATTGTTGGGCTGTTCTACTGTAGTGAATCCACAATTCCAATGTGATTTAGGAAGACTACAACCGCTGTGTGACCTTGTAATATGAAAAAGATATGGACATCTCAAGTAAATCGATTGTTATATATATATATATATATATATATATATATATATATATATATATATATATATATATATATATATATATATGGAGAACAGACAGCTTCAAAGCTGCGGGATCGTTTCAAATCCGCTGACATCTGACGGAGTCTTGAATGACCGACCCTTCCCTAACTCCAACGTTTGGCGCTCCTCTATGCATTGATATGCTAAATAGTGTAATGGAAAGAGGCATCCACGTAAAATAAAGCAATAAGAAAGAGCATGAAAAGAGGCAGTGGCTGAGCCTTCGAGGCCCGCAGAGGCCGAAGCGACGAATAAATCTGCAGCAGCGGACCGATGGGACAGCGGTGGTGGATGAGCAACAGCGGTTGTCGGCGATCGGAATCATGGGCTTTTCAGCTACGTTGGGTCGACAAAGAGCGGCGGCCGCAGGTGCTGTCCAAATTAGGGACGAACGCCGAGCTGAGATGAGATGATGCGCCCATCGGCATCGAGCATCCATATCCTGTGTCCCGTCGCTCTTTTCTACATACTTTGGCGGTGGAATTCGATTCGCAGAAGCAACACACCACAGAACAATCTCGTCTGTTTCCGTGTGCACTGATATATTGTAACCTATCTATTATCTGCTCACCATAGCACCATTACTTTTAATTAATCTATCTTATTTTTTAAAATAAAAAATTAGAGAATTTTATTGACAAATGGATACATTCCCTTTTACATTAGTGTTAACCAAAAGATCTAAGTTGAGAGGAGATGGATTATTTAAAAATCAAAAAATTTATTGGTCGATTGGCCAGTCAAATAGCAACACGATTTTCTTCTCGAAATACTTGTGTTATTTTATAATAGACATCAAGTGAAAAATATATTGGTTTTTAATATCGTTCCATACCGTCTGATATGGATGATATATATCGGTCCGTCAGCAAATTAATAGGCGAATCGTTTGTTATCGGGCGATATTAGCCTGGTTACAATGAGACGAAGAAGAGGACATTCGAAGAAGAATGAGAAGCATCGAGAAAGAGAGAGGTGTTGAGAAAGAGTACTATGAAGTCATCGATGTATTGTCACTAGCGTCTTGATGAACCTAAGCCAGTCGAACCTCTGTGCGAACATGTCTTCCACTTATTTTCTATATCCCGATACAACATCGTCCGCCCTCGACGATCTTGATCCAAAAAATAATAACGAGGAGAGTCGTACCTCTTTAGAGGGAGAGTTGGAGGTGCGAGGATCAGGGGAGGCAACAACGAGAAAGACGACGAAGACCCCGATCTTCTTCATCTTCGAACGGTCTCCTTCGTCCACTGCCACCATCGCATGGAGAACCTTTCAATGTCAATATTATCTTTCTTCTCCCCACTTCTTTGACGTCGATTTCGACTATAGATGAGGCGACAAGGAGAAGAACGAGGTGATAACCGTTTGATATGCCATATTTATATATTAATTTTTTATTTTTATATCATTGAATTAAAACAACGCTGGGAGACGACAAAAAAAAAAGTTGCTTTCAGTTCACTTCATTGGAAGCGGAAATTTCTACGGGCGGCGGATTCTCTCAAAGGTCTGATCATAAATCTGTGGATACACAGAAAAGCCATACGACCACGTCCACGTCTTGGTTCATCTTCCACGCAGACCATGGAGAACCGTCTGTCCTTCTTCCACCTTGGTCAACAAATCTCTCAGCGCTGTGTGTTAGTCAATCCTTGTGATGTAAGAAAACAACCATGCTGTGCTGTCACTTCTTTTTTTATGCGAATAGATTTCAATGCTTAGGGATTTCGAAAGGTGGGCAATCCAATTGACTCTTCTTCCAACTTGACATTTTCTGTATCATGTGTTGGAGGGTCACCTTTCACATGTCCATCGCACCTTCTCCCCTATTTCCTCAGTCGACAACATTGACCATGTCTCACACACCATTGGTTTCAGCAGATGGGAATTCCAAACGCACAACAAACTCCATCCGCCATCAGCTTCAGTAATACAAGAGGATTACATAACATAACTCCAACATACTAATTTAACATGAGGATTATATACACATTTCATGACCGATGAGTGACCCAACCAGCTACAATTTTTATACAGATAAAAAGCCACTACTTCTATCAATACCTAAAATCCAATATATGGATAAAAAAACAAAACATCACAAGATTGGCTTCAACCTCTCTCTCTCTCTCTCTCTCTCTGTTTCTTCCCATCACTCATCTCGTATCCACATGAAACCTTTAGATTACATACACAAAAGATTGGTACTAGAAAAATGTACAATTACATCGAACGCTGCAAGGCCTTCCAAATTACCTCAAAGCTTTTGTTTTGTTGCTATGCTTAGCACCTAATTGTGGGTTGTCTGACTCTCCTCTTTGTGTCGAGTTTTGTTTCCTCTTTCCTCTTTGCTCCCACAGCGGCCCAAAAAGAAAGCTCGGGACGCTTGTGGGGTGGTGGGTACGCGCAGGGCTGTTTAGGCCACAGCAGCGATGCCGCTGCAGCTCCGACCGTCGCGGTTGAGGCAATCAAAACCCTCAACCCGCACGGTCGCCGGCAAGACGCCGAACTTGTCGTGGGCACAGCCTTGCTTGGGAGACATGGGTGGGCCGGATAGGGTTAGTGGTGAAGGGGCAAAAAGTGCCGGCGGGTGATTCTCGCCGAACCGTGCGTCGTGGACCACCGGGTTGGCAGCGCGGCTGGGTGGCGAGCCGCAGAAAAATGGCGGTGACGTAGCTAATTGGTCCAGTTCTTCATCCTGTAAGCAAAACATGTGTAATTTTCAGATCATGTACGACAACAAGCCGATGATGGATGGTAGATGTATAAAGGGCGGCAAATAAATCTCACCTTTGTGAGAAATATATCGAGAGGGTCCGGCCCGGCGTTCGAATCGGAGAAATCCGACTGGTGACTGGAAGAAGAGGGACATGGGATTAGACATGGCGTAAATGAAAATGATTTTTGTTTTGGAGGTTAAGATTTCAGACCGGGAAGAAGGGAATAACTCACCTCGATTGCCAACGGACGGGTCGGACTGGATCGACGACGGCGGCGAGCGGGCTGAACCGGCGGGGCCTGGGGCAGAAGATAGGGGCCTTCCGGTCAACGAAGGCGAAAGGTGCCCTCATCTCCTCGCAGGCCGCGGCGAAAGCGTTCTGCTGCATCGCGCAGTGGTTCATCTTTGCCTCAATCTCTTCGAGATCTACGATCGCGACGCCTGCACATACACAAAGGTCAAAAGCTCTTAGCAGAGACACCAAATCACGAGCAATACAGGATTCTGAAACGGATCTGGAACGAAAATAGAAAGGAGAGAAGCTCCAATCCAAAAGGCAGCAACGTTCCACAGGAAGAGCTTCAAGGTAACCAGAAAATAGAACAATAAGATCCCAAAATTTCAAAGAGAAGAGCGAAAAATCTTGAAATATCCAAAAATCAGCCAAAAACTCCTTTAAAAAACACGCAAAAGTCCTAGCCTTGTTTGAAATTACAGCCACAGGCACCAAGAGAGGGATGAAAAGGCCCAGATCTCCCGAAAAACGTAGCTCGCGGCCGCTCGTAACCGGAGCAAAGATAGAAGAAAACGAACGAGAAATGAGGGGAATCAAAAACTACTGATTGTTTCTTTACCTAATCCACCCGTCGATCGGCGGGAGAACAAACGGACCGTAATCCGAATAGGTAGGGCGAGGAGAAGGAGAGGGGTAGAGGGATTTGGGGCAGATTTATAGTAAAAAAAGAAGAAGATTAATTATTAATAAAAATAGAAAAAAGCGAAAATGGTTGCGTGGAATCGGATGACCGGCCACCGGCAACTACCAGTAATATTAATAGGTTATAAAAGATCCGACCGATCGTTTTAGGGCGATTTCCCCCTCCCCCCCCCCCCCCCGCCCCCCAAAAAGAAATTTACAATTCTTTTCATTTTTTATATTTTAGTAGTATTTTTCTTTTATTTTTTGAACAGTAACTTTGATTTAAAATATATTTAAATTATTCCTCATAATTTTTCTATTTATTATAATATTTTATTTTTTATAGTATTTTTTACATCACAATAAACCACTTATAGACACTTCGTAAATGAGGTAAATGAAATTAAAATATATTAGAAACCACCATTAATATATTATTCTGCGATTTAAATAGATATTTATAATAATTACAAAAAAATAATATCACCTATGATAATTAAAATTAAAAAAATACTGTAAATAAATCAAATAAAAATATTATAAATATTATTGTTGTGTATATATATACAATGTGAAGTCACGTCTTCCGTAAAAGATTTAACGGAACATCTGCTCTCACATGGGCCACCAGCGCATGTGAAGCTTCTTTATTGCACAGTGGGGGGAAGATTCCAAGTTTGGTGCTCCGTTGCTATTTATGATTGCTGCGTGCTGCCACCAATGCAGCTTAGCCGCATGTATCACTGTGCCAACCTTGCATTCCCCGTTTAACGTGCATCTTCTCGCAAGACAAATAACAATAAGAGCCGGCAGTGTCCATTGGAGATTACTTACACAAACCACCTGTTTTGTGTGGGATTATTAGAACACAGTTCTAATGGTCCAAACGATATATATGAGCAAGTCAACATGTCTGCTAGATGGAGCAGAAGGCCTAAAGAAAAGGAGGGGGGTGGGGTCCAGTTGTTGGCAGGCCACAGATCAGCCTTCTACCCACTTGTCCTTTGGGTGGGTGGGCAGCACCATCATCACCTTTATGCATAATTGAGTTGTGTTTGGAACATGGTGGCAAGGGTCCAGCTCTGCACTCCACCATCAAGGCCTTCTTCTTCACCCTCAAAGCTTTGTACCAAGTCTAGTCTTGATGCCGACGTCAACAACTCACTGTTTCTCCCTGTTCTCTGCCATCATCAAATGAATCCTCTACTACTATTATTAACAGGCCAACTTGGTCTTGTACAGCCCCCAGAATGATAAGCTCTTCCGTCGACAATAAGCATGCTGGATGCCAACTTTTGTCCTCCGAAATCATTAATTGCATCCATGTGCCGTTGACTTTGACCGTCAAATGGGATAAGGGCCTCGAGTTGGTGATGTTGGACCGGAAGCAAGCCCGAAATCGACCACATTATATCTCTGTTTCTGTGTAGCCCGAGCCGAGCCCGTTACAATCGCAAATTATTGCCCGGTTCGGGCTATATATATGTATACTGCTTGGCTTTATGTTCCTCGTGCTATACCCAATCATGTTTGGTTGCTCCTACGAAATGTCATTTCAATTGACTGGCACTCTCTCATGCAAATATTACAGAAGTACATACAACAGTTCCTGTGCTACGGCTTCTAGGAATGATAAAGGAGAAGATAAGATCAACGAATGTTAACAGGGTAATATAGTGAGAAGAGCACAATTTCCAGGAGTCTGTCAATGAAAGCGTGAAAAAGCTCCGAGATGAGTTCCCCTCCTGTTCGCCTTCCGCCCGACCCTCCCCCACCTCGTCATCTCATCCAGAACCAAGCATTCGAGCACAACCGGCCCTTTTCCCACTTGCTGATGATTCATCGGACGACTCCCTCCTTTCTGGCTCGTCGTCGCCTTCTCCTCACGCAGGGGAAGCTGCTCCTTCTCATTCTGATGCTGCCAAGAGCGCTAAATCCATCTCCTGGGCAGGGTTGTTCCGGAGGGCTCACGGCATTGACGCTTGAAAATTTTCCTCTGGGCTTAAAGGCAAGCTAAGCCGGATTCAGTCCTCCTCCAATCTTGAGCTCGTCTTGGACAAACAGGAGGTAGATGATGCGTGCAAAGCTTGGTCTTTGAGTTTATCTGGTAAATTTTTTGATCGAACACCACTTCTAGATTACCTAAAAGCCGAACTACCCAAGAGACGAGGTGTTTCCTTTGCATGCCACATTGTTTCAGGTATGGTGTGGTAGGCCACAGATGAGAACAGTGTGTTACCCAGAAGTCCACTATTAAACCCAAACCTTCGGAGAAGGGCCAACCGACGGTTTCTGAACCAGTGTCCAAGGTGGAAGACGATACCCTTTACGGGCCTTGGATCAAAGTTCAATGACAGAACCGGACCAGGTCAATACACATAAGCCTTGGAGGGGATCTTGAACTCAGTTCTAGGCCTAACAAGGGTTCCAACGGTCCACTGCATGCAGATGACCAGGAACCTAGCACTGATGAGGTTATCCTCGTCGATCACACACCCAGTCTCTAGGAAACGGGCGACCCTGGTGTTCCGGGTAATGGTCGAACAATCCAAAAGGTGGGAGCGGCTCCTTTTAGGCCGAACAAATCGACTCGACATCCCAGAGGGCGTACAATGCATCAGAAAGGTAAGGCGATCATCCTTAACGAGGAGTAAGGGGTTTCACTCATGAGACCAGTTGATGTAACCAGGGATGGTGCCCCATCCCCTATACCGAGTCTAACCTGTGGGAAACTACAACCTGCTGATTTGCACCTGCCAAGGCTTGTTCGAATGACGTGGGAGGCCCTTCGTACAACTCAAGGGGCATCGAGTCCGAGGTGTGACCTTTCTCGATGGAGACGGACTCACCGAGGCCAGCGTGATCGTCTTCTCCGATGGAAGACTTCCAGTTCCAGTCGAAGTCTACCAAGCTTCCATAGGAGGAACCCTCTTCTTCCCCTTCGAGACCATCACATGCCATGGCCGGGTCCTTTGAAGACATTGTAACCTGGGACGACTCCTCCTTGCTAGAGGAAGAAGATCCGTAGCGGGCCAGAGAAGCCAAAACCGACGGTCCTAAAGCTCGATGACGCGGTGTACATTGTAATGATCACTAACTCTCTGGTAATGATTACTAACTCCTTATGGGTACTTTGGAATCACTATAATGATTGTCATTTTCGCAACCATAGAGTCGAGGTTAACTCTCATCGGTGTAAGATGATGATTATAATCGGTGATAGAATGATTAATTTGCACCTGCGTGGGGGGGGATAGGAAACGTTGGATGCAGCAGAAGCTGCAATGTTTTCCATCTTTCTTTGATTTCTCTATTGAGACTAATGCTTCCTTTGTGAGTTGCTCGATCAGGAAAAGTCAGCTCATTCTACATGCTTCAAAAGGTGCAGCTACCTTGGAAGCCCTACTCTCTGTTTCTCATCAGTGCTTCAAGAACATATGTATTCGTTCTAACAGTCTCCAGGTTATCAAGAGGCCCTCAACAGCTTCGATCCTTGGCCATGGCACCTGAGAAGCATTTCGAGCGATTGTGCATTTCTTTTTTATGAAGCTAAATTTGTACCTTCCTGATTAACGTTTAATACAGCTTTCATTTCCAAAAAGAAAACAGAGTAACATAGTCGCTACAGATTATTCTGTCAGTCTTGGGGAGCCGGACAATACATCTCTCTAATATGAAATATTTAGAGAACAGAACAGGATATGTTCCTTCACGAAAAACAAATGAAGAGTCACAGAGTAAGTAAATGGAACCCAAGTTAACATCCTCCATCTGTGTATCTCGAAGCTCCATGGCCATGGATCATTCATTCATTTCGTATAAAAAGAGTCCTGCGTTTGTGACGGAAACACCGAACAAGTTACTGAGGAAAGACGGAGAACGCAATAAGCATAAAACCATGACATCTTTCTCTGAATGCCAGTGGAAGCTGAAAACCAACGCCAAGCTTGTGGGGTCCTGCGAACAGTCCATCTGTTGTCTAAAAGAAACACGAGAAGTAATTAAACGAGGGTAATAATTTGTTCCTGCAAGAAACAAAAGGATATATGTCGGATTGACTTAGCCAAGGAGCCACCGGCATGCATGCGGAGAAACCAGGAAGACGAGAACAAGCAAAAAGGGAGTACGGTGTGCTGCGTGGAATGATTGGGAGCTCCCTTCAGTCCAATTAGCGGGCTAAGCCAGTGGCCGGAGTTGCTCCCACACCATGCATTGGCCAAGGCTTATCCCCCACATTATCATCTTCAAGAGGCATCCTCCATCACCATGCGTGACTTCACCACTGTGAAACAAGCATAAGGCTTGGCCTAATCCATGGGATGGCAGCTCTAAACCACTCCTCAACCCTCTTTATTGGACTGAATGGAGCTCTTCTACCCCACTGTAACACCAGAAAAGGAGCAGAAACAACCAAATGTTCTCATCTGATGGACCCTCCCTCCCTATCCTCCCCTCCCCCCCCCCTCTCATATATCCCTCACCCTCTCTGTCTCTCTCTCTCTCTCTGATCTCGTAGCAAAAGAACAAGACTGTGGCTCTGCCCCACAGTGGAGTTCAGGGTAAAAGCAAATACTAAGGAGCGCACTCGACTCTTCGCGTGACTCCTCTGCGTTGCTTTCCTTGGCCTTGTGATCATCCACCGCGAGACTGTGAGGTTAAGCTGAACTGTGCCTTCTTTCCAGCCCTCCGGATCGAACTCCCAAGACCATAAGAACTCAACGGCTTGGTGGTGCATGATAACTACACCCGTCGTGCGAGGAAAACACTGCCGCAACCTCGTCTTGGTTGTCCTCATGTGGCCTGTACTTCTCATGGGAGACGGTCGGAAATGTCCTTCTTGCTTCGGTGGAATTCTGGGCGACTCAAGCGTCTCGTAGGTGTCATATACTTCGAGGGAGGAGGGCATGTCCACAGTCGGGTCGTGTCGGATGGGATCGTACCGCCGAAGAAGAGGACAAAACCTAAATTTGTGTTGGATACGGGGAGATCCTGGAGCTGATGAAAGCGCGCCCTGCGTGCGGTACGTCTGAAGTCACATGGCGTCGGAGTTTTGAATCTGTTGCAGAGGACGACGGCCTCAAAAGAAGTGGAGCTGTTCACAAACCAATCATTTTATTACACGTCATTTCTAAGAAAAAAAAGATTTTATCGTTCATACCTTTTCCTATCTTGTGATAAAGACGATCCCAGAAAACAAGTGGAGAAGAAGAGCAGAGAAATCACGGGAAGAGGAGAATAGAGGATATATATATATATATATATATATATATATATATATATATATATACACAATGTAAAAGGGTGCCTCATCGATTCCATCAGCTGCGGCTATTAATATTCCTTGCATAAACTATAGTCTCACAAACTTGTCTCTATGCCATGAAACTGTCCCTTGTATTGTGATGCGTGTCTTGATCCGATATAGCTCACAATGTTCCCTGAGGTCCCAAATTGGGTCTCTCAATGTCATGGACCGGGTCATAATTGGAGAAGGGAACGCGGCCTTTTATTATGAGTTCATTGATGTGGCCGAAACGGGCAACTGGATCAAGCATGGGTGGACTTATGGGCCATGAATAGGCCTAATGGGCTCGTTTCTCGGTCCACTTCTCTGAACCCATTAATCCAAACCGCACCGAGTTTGGATCTTGGTCGAGCCGAACCACAATTTCTATCGGTTCTCGGCCCGCCCGTTCCCCTGCCTTCGCCAAGACGGCGTCGCCCCCCTGCCAATAGAAAACCTAATCATCATATGCCCCCCCACCCGGTCTCGCTCTATCTGACGACTCCTATCGGTTCGAAGAGGTAGAACAAGAATAGAAGACGAAGACGCAGGAGATAAAGCCGCAAACGGTAAGCTCTCTCTCTATCTCTCTCTTATTGATCTCCTCTGCTTTCGCGTTGCCTCCCCTTCGCTCCTCCTTGTTTCATCCTCAAGATCCCTTTTTAGGGTTCATCGACGCCACTTGTTTCCTTCTAAGAAAACCTAGGGCTTTCTGAAAATCTGTAGTAGCAGTCGCATGACGAGTGATTTCGCTGCATTTCCTGGTGTGTCCCGTTCCTGGAGATTGATGCTAACTAGAAGATGCTGTTCTCTGAGAGAATTTGGACCCGACCTTTTATTTCCTTGATAGATTATCGCTGTGGAAAAAGAAGCTAATAATGTTTAGTAGCTCAGCTCGCGCTGAAGCATTCGAGGTTTATAGGGTAGGGTTCACGTTTCGGATTGTTTGGACGATCGGTTCTTTGTGCAGTACATGCAAAGAAGTTTGGCCCTTCAGTCAAATGTGATAATGGGGCCAAGTCGTGTTTACTTAAACAAGTTTTAGTGACGCAGTTAAAATTTATTCTACGTTACCTTCTTTTTCGTCATACCATAATAATTGGAAGTAGGAATGCTGAGCTTCCCCAAAAGATTGGATTGCTTTGTTGTATGCATAGTAGACGTTGGCATATCATCTGCAGCTGGTAATGCAACTTACAATTCAACTTCTCTGACTAGAATATCTTTAATGGTATTTAATTGTGGTTATGGTGTCTTCTTGTAACCAAGGATCTTTTGTCCTAACTAATCCTGCACTGTCAATTGTTGGGTGGTGGGAGGTTTATGTGCTAGCGGCGGAGTACATTACTGTATATTTTTGTTTCCTTGCTGAAAAATGAAAAAATTATGGCTTCTTGTTCTCCTTTTCCTTGATGATTTTTCAAAATAAAAGGTCATGTTTGGCATAAACATGTTGTGTTTTTTCCACTGTTAAAAAAAAATTTTATTTGTAATTTTTTCTATGCCTGTATCTGTTTATTGATTTAGGAAGTATTTGCAAGATTTTCCAGAATTTCAAGTATACTGCTCTCTAGTTCTATAAATTTCCAGTAATAGAATGATTCCCACTATTATGGTACTAACCCAAATTTGGAAATTAGGTTGTGGAATGTAAAATTGAGCCAAACAAACTATCTAAAATCGGAAAAAAAATGTTGTAATCTTTATTTCGACTAGGATTTTAAATGTAAACCAGCCAAAGCATGCCCGAAGTCTTGAAATTTGGCATTCTGTTTATACAACACCTTAGCTGATAATTAGCTGCCATATGATCACTCTCTCTTAGTAAAGGGTGACTGAATATGAGGAGAAAGAATGGCAGTTAGAACTTGTATTTGTTAATAATCATTTCATTGCTTATATGTGATATTTGCATTAAAGATACCACATTGTTTTATGCTTTTGAATTCTAAGCTTGGTAAAAAAAAAGTCAGACAAAAAAGAAAACTCACTGCAGATATATGAGCTCGGGTGGTTTCTTGGGCCTTTGCTGGTACTTGTAGATTCAAAAGCACAAGAAGAGAGGACAAAATGAAAATGTGAGATTTTTTAGCAGTCGGGTGTCCATACCCTGGACGAAATTGTTTTTTGCTATTGGGTGATGATGATTTTCCTTTTACAGTACTTGCCGATCTTTTATGTCTGTATGTGTATGTCTATGATCTACCTTGACACATCTCTCTCTGTAATTTGGTTTGTTGGTAAGCAAGGTAGTCATGGATTGAACTTAGGCATGCAATATGATTGAGGTTGCCCCTTATGGGGAATGGTAGTTGTCTTATTTATCACTTAGTAAAGGAAGAAAAAATGATTTTCATCTTCACTGCTTTATATGGATAGAAGTGATATGAGGTTTGGTTTATATGACTGAGGTTTCCCTTTATAGGAAATGCTAGTTGTCAGCATCTTATTAATCACTTAGTAAAAGAAGAAAAAATGATTTTCATCTTCACTGCTTTATAAGGATAGAAGTGATAAAGGTTTGGTTTATATTACTGAGGTTGCCCTTTATAGGAAATGCTAGTTGTCAGCATCAAAGTAATCACTTAGTTAAAGAAGAAAAAATGATTTTCATCTTCACTGCTTTATATGGATAGAAGTGATATAAGGTTTGGTTTATATGACTGAGGTTTCCCTTTATAGGAAATGCTAGTTGTCAGCATCTTATTAATCACTTAGTAAAAGAAGAAAAAATGATTTTCATCTTCACTGCTTTATAAGGATAGAAGTGATAAAGGTTTGGTTTATATTACTGAGGTTGCCCTTTATAGGAAATGCTAGTTGTCAGCATCAAAGTAATCACTTAGTTAAAGAAGAAAAAATGATTTTCATCTTCACTGCTTTATATGGATAGAAGTGAGAAAAGGTTTGTTTTGACCAGATTATGGTTGAACATCATAGTTAAGGTTTTTCTATTATCTTTCTACCTTGTTTTTAGACCTTACTGTGTGTTTGTTGCTTAATTCTGTGTTTTATTTTTTGATCACCTAGACATGAGGTTTAAAAGTTTTTATAATGACCTAGAAGTCCTTCGTGGCATGTGCCTTTTGTTGGGGAAACGTGTAGCTATCTTGCTTTTGTACCCTTGAAGCTGAATAGGTTTGTGTTACTTTGATTGGGCGGATTTGCGCCCTTAGAACTTTTTATTTCACAGAATCAATGTTAATTCCAAGATGCAATAATATTATTGCGGAGAGGACGGGCTTTGGTACAATGGTAAGGTTGTTTCTTTGTGACATGGAAGACCAGGGTTTAAGTCACAGAAACAGTCTCTTTAAATATTTAAAGGTAAGACTGCATACATTTACACTCGCCCGACGCTGCATTGGCGGGAGCCTCATGCACTGAGTACACCCTTTTAATAATATTATTGAGGACTGAAATCTGCTTTCAAGTCAATACTATTTCTGTAATTCATCTTTATTATATGAGCACTGTTTAACTATGTATTAGGATACTTAATTTTTTTTTTTGCTTGCCATTCTTGCAAACAATCACCTCTATGTCCTTGAAATATATTGATATGCAGGTTATGCTTGAAAATTTTGTTAGTGTTGTTTGTTTATTCAGTTTTTTCAAGTTTGAGCTTTTGAGAATTATTTATGAATGATCATAAACTGCAAAATAGTTATAATTTTTCAATTGTGAATCTTGTTTCAGTAATGTGAACCACTTCTTTGGCCTAATTTTTCTTTTTGCTAGTGATTGATAACTGATTCATAGTGATCAGGTGTCTAGTTTTTCTTGATTTTTTAGTTTCTTCATTATTTTGTTTGAACTGTTTTTTTTTTCTAGTAGTTTCATTCTTTCTTAAGTGTTTGGCTATGCTTCCTTTTTGATCGACAAACTAATCATGCATGAAGTACTAAACTTTGCGCTAGTTCATATTGCAAGGCGATTCATGGTGGTATCAGACGATTTTGTAGGTGTTAATGTTTTGCTTGATTTGGTTTGATGAACATTTCTATTTACACGCATGGCATGTGCTCATGCATATAATACGTTGTGATGAATTTTGTTCAACACACTGGTCATAGCATTGTTTTTCAGTTGTCAGAGTGCGTCTATATTAAGCACCTAAGTGCAAACCAATTGATGGGTACATTGACGATCTCATGGGTTGTTACCAAGTTGCAGATTGCCTTGGCGGAACAAATATGACCACCTATGTTTGCTAAAGATGTATCCACTCATTTATTGTATATTTCTTAACCATATTAGTCTTTCTTGTGCAGTATGTTTCTTTAACTTACTGGAGACATTATATTGCAATTGATATTATAAACGTTGGCTATCTGTTTGAAACTAATCTCCTTTGGAACCGAGGAACATTTATGTGGCAATTATCCACCATCAACATATACATTTATATCCATAAATTATGTTGAGTGTTTTTGCTGAAGTTGTTGGAGAATAAGTCACTATTGATTATAAATTGTAAGATTCATTTACAAAATACCATTAAAGAGTATTTTTTATATTTTTTCATTAATTCCATGTACTATTCCCAACTGAAATTCTTTTTTTTGGTGGAAATGTCATTATCCAACTGCAGGTTCTTATAATCCATGTCATGCACATATAGAGTGGTTTTTCTTTACTAATTATGTCTCTCTAATTTGCTTAAATTTGATTTTACTAGGCCATCTTGAATTTTGAAAGTTTCTTTGCAGCAGTATGGATGAAAGAAGGACATATGGGAAGAACAAATCCGGAAGTTTTAGAAAACGAACTTATGACCAATTTGATAATGGGAAAAGGAAGAAGCATAATTCTGGTCGTGATCATGGTTCTACTACCACTAAACCTATTGATACTATTTATCGCATCCTTTGTCCTGTAAAGAAGATTGGTAGCGTTCTTGGGAAAGGAGGTGACATAGTTAATACCCTGAGAGATGAAACCCATGCAAAGATAAGGGTTGCAGATGCTATTCCTGGGGCAGAGGAAAGGGTAATTATCATATTTAGTTACCTGTCACAATCTGAAAAAAATGATTCCGATCAGGATTTGGACGATAGTGATGGAAATGAGCTAGAGGATATGCAGCCCCATTGTCCTGCCCAGGATGCTTTACTTAAGATCCATGATAGGATTGCTGCAGATGAGATTCTACGTGGTGGTGTGGTACAATCAAAGACTGAACCCGATGATGTTGTTACTGCTCGAATTTTGGTCCCAAAAAATCAAGTTGGATGTCTCCTTGGCAAGGGTGGAACAATTATTCAGCAACTGCGAAGTGAGACCGGTGCAAATATACGTGTATTGCCTTCAGATCACCTTCCACCTTGTGCTATGGACAGTGATGAACTAGTACAGGTAATATAGTACTGTTTCGTATTCACGTATAATTTATTCTTGTGTACTTTCCAAGTGTCCAGTATTGGAAAACACCCAAATGAAACTTCTAGTTGGTTATACCTTTTACTTCATGTTTCTTTTGTCACACCGTCAGGTTTTCCAATTTCCAACTGCTCCACACGGCAGTAGTGTTTGTATTCATAATTGTTCTACCAATTGTTCATTGAGATTTTGGAGGAGTTGTTATTTTCTCTTTGGTTTCATCTGATGTTTTTGATCTTGCATTTCATATGTTTCTAGATCCTTTTGTCTGGGCATAATGAGTTTATGCAAGAATATTCTGGTTCTCATCAATACAGTACTAATTTCTGGATACGCTTCCCCAGGTATCAGGAGTGCCATCTATTGTGAAGAAGGCTTTATACAGAATTTCAACCTTGCTGCATCAGCATCCCCACAAGGAAAATCCTCCTCTAGAAGATCTTATATATGCCAGTACCCAAGGTTCATATCACTCTGAACCTTCCGTACCTCCCCCATTGCCTCAGGGAAATCGAGTGTGGTCCCAATATCACTCTGATGCCCATGTTCCACCAACAATACCACGGTTCAGTAGGTACCTAGATGAGCCATCTGGGTATCCTCCTAGTAATTATGGCAGAAGCAATTTTGGAAATGATGGTGAAACTGTAGAAGAATTTTCCATTAGAATTTTATGTGCTACAGTGAAGATCGGTGGGGTGATTGGCAAGGGTGGGGTCAATGTCAGACAATTAGAGCAACAGACAGGTGCTCACATTCAAGTTGAGGACACTGCTCCTGAGGCTGAGGAACGTGTGATTAGTATTTCATGTAAGGAGGTAAGCTGCATGTAGCCAATAACATTGGATCTTGGGATGCATGCCAATTTAGATGATATAGATTTGTGCCTCTTAAGCCTTTGATGTTGAATACATAATAAAACTGCCTTTAATTGATAAACTTTAGGTTCCTTGGGATACAATTTCTCCAACAATTGAAGCTGTTCTTCAACTTCAAAGCAGAACAAGTGCAAGCTCTGAAAATGGTGTTATCACAACACGATTGCTTGTTCCATCTAGTAAAGTTGGTTGCATTCTTGGACAAGGTGGCAACATAATAACAGAAATGAGAAGGCGAACTAAAGCAGATATTCGTGTTTACTCCAAGGATGACAAGCCAAAATATACATCTGCGAATGAAGAACTAGTGCAGGTGATGTGGCAATGCCACTTCTTATTCTTAGCTTCCTTTACAAAGTTATCTTTTCCAAACATGTTTTTGTATATTTGTTTATCTTGGCGTGCTTGTGTTTTGATCCGACTTGCTTGTCAGAATGTCCATCTTTTGGTTTCCTGCTCAGCGTAATAATTGTTTCGCTTTCATGTAGATTTCTGGAACTCGAGATGTTGCACGGGACGCACTTGCAGAGATTGCTTCTAGGCTCAGAGCAAGGACTTTCCGAGGCGGGAATGCTGCTGTTAATCCTGCACCTAGTGCACCTTTTCATGGAATTCCTCCTTTAGAAAGCAGGTCTGACCGAGGTGTACCATCATATGGAAATGCTGCGTTAGATTATGCACCACCGAGCCATTTTCGTGGTTACACTCCTGAAAGCTTTTCTGCTCGAGAAATACCAACATCTAGCATGGTTGGACCTGGGAAATCTGTCGGTTACAGTTACCCAAAGGTATCATTTATGTCCTTTTTTACATTATTGTTCTATTTCTGAATGTTCATATATGTGTTTTATATTCTATCACCATTTGACTCGTAGAGGCTGGCACTTACTGTGAATTCCAGGATTTTGTGTCTGCTAGCAAATTTGAAGTTTCCTTTTATGAATCTTCTGATGCATTAGATTTGCGAACACAGTATGAAGGGTGCACTTGCATGTACTGCCACAGTATGATGTCTTCTAATCCAACATGTTTCTCGGTGGCCAAGAATATGATTTTCCAAAATTTAAATAAAACCAAATATTCAGATGTTCCTACTCCAGAAGGAGGTTTCCCTTTGATGAATTAACCCTTTCTCACCTTTTAGCCTACTGTTTGGCACTTTTTAGTTTTTAGAGAGAAACTTATTAGGCCCTAATCACTGTAACATGGTAATGATGGAAAAGATGTTGCAAATTATAGATCTAAAGCATAGTTTACGGTGGTGATAGCCCTTTAAATGAGCCTTACGAGAGTTGTGTTGCTAGTGTTCACTGTACCACCAGTGTCTTCTATTCAAATTTTTGTTGGTTGCCATACATTAGATTTTCTGAATGGTTGCTCACCTTCACTCATTGGCATCGGCATGCACATTTTGTTTTTGTTGGTAGCCAGTTTAGGTTTGTTGGTGGCATGGTTTGGTGAGCCATGGATGTCCTTACTATCCTGTTTCTATCCATGCTGACCTGAAATTTTAGCGATTAAAGTGGTTGGTTGATAGTTTCTTTGCTCAACGTTGTTAAGTTTGTTTGTTTGCTGATTCATGTTAATTCTGTATGTTCATCTGTTATGGAGACAGATGGTCTCCCTCTGTGTATAATCCGTGTACTTGATCTGAGGGTTATGATCTGCAGGGTTATGGACAGGCACACGAAGCTCAATACTATTCTACACCATCAGCTGCTCCTGGGTATCATAATGACCTACTCTGTTGTTTGTGGTAGTCCCATTGACATCTTTCTTGGTCTCATACATGTTGCACAGTTTCTCTCATTTGTCCAGGTACTCTAATTTTAACAGTTCTATGGACGTCAAGATTCCTAATAGTGCAGTGGCACCCGTTATTGGAGCTGATGGTAGCAATATTTCTGATATACATCAGGTATAGTGAATACATTATGTTTCTATAAATGGTTTATGATAAAAAGAGAAGAAACAATATAAGATAGTGAAGTTACTTAATGGTAGTCAAATTCCCCTCTTACCTATTTGATGATTGTATACAATAATTTTTCACTACAATCTGGTCTTTTAATGGCAATGAAATATATATACATATATATATTTCATTGCCATATATGTATGTATGTATTTATGTATGTATGTATAGATACACCATACATATACAAATGTTGCAGGATTTTCCATTATAGTGGACTTTTAAGTTGCTACGAGATGGTCAAGTCCAGGATGATAAATTTTTTGCTATTACATACAAATGACACTAAATCTGGCTCAAGTTCTTGTGATTTTTACTATTCTGCCCATCTAGGTTGGTGGACGGTTAAAATTACATGATCCACCTTTTGGTGCTCCGGAGCGTGTTGATATGCATGGTTCATCTGATCAGTTGAAGGTAGGACACGGCCCTCTTCCATCCTACATGACATCTGGGGGACAAAGTTTTCCACCATCTCAGGTACTTCGTCCATATTAGTCTGACTGGGAACCCGTGATTCTTTTGTTCCTTGTCAGTTAAATGCTATTCTGCTGTTCTTTAATGGCTGAAGTGGCACAACTATGCCTTCAATGTGTGGGTAGGTGAGCTGCTAACTTGTACCTGTTACCGTAGACAATGCTATGTTTACAGACTAAAAGATGATAATAGTTTTGTTATGAATTGTTGAATGATTTGATGATGCCATTTCCAGTTGCATATTGACGGAACAATATATGGGGCTTTTAAGCTTTGTAGCCGTGTGTTTCAGTACTTGGAATTCTTGCCACAGACATTACCAGATTACATATTTTGCTTGGTTCTTTTCAGTCTTTAAGATTTGTACACTGAATCTTCCCAATATTTTCCTTTTTCCTTTCAAGCCTTATGAGTTTTGACTAATTTTTAAAGCACGCCTGAATCTGTATATCAGCGATCATCTTTTGACTGGCATTTGAACAATCAGTTGATTGTGGTTGTGATATAAGTTGTCATATCACTGTCCTAAAAATTGGCATGCTATTTGATATTCCTGTTCCTCATTGATTTTTATCTATTCTAAAGCATCTTCCACTCGGTCACACTGAGATGAAATCATCAGTCGAGGTAAATATTTAATTGGTTGGATCAAAAGAGTTTGCATTATTTTTTCTTTAGTTAGTATTTCAACAAAAGAAAAAAATAAAACTGTCGGATCTAATGTCTCTGGTTTGGATAATGTATTCAGGCATCAGGCATACACAAAGCACGGCTTCCGGTTCGTCGTCATTGTCCAATTAGTTCTGTATTCCCATGCCGTCACTCGACCGTACAGAGAAAGGTCCGCTGCGATCTCGGGTAAGGGTTATTATATATGGCGTACCGAGTCGCCGTTGGAAATTTTCAGGGTGATAGGTCGCTTACGTGCTTGACGCAGTGAGATCCACATGAACGGCCGGGACCCACACCGGAGAGAGAGGGGGAGAGAGAAGCTTTTTCATCGAGGGAGTAGATTTAATCGAAAGCAATTCCCCGATCAAACAGGGTGCTCTATTTTGGGGACCTTAGTAAGCTTTCCCAGGAGCTTTCTACCGGACAAAGATCTGATGATCCTGGCTGCTTTATACACAAATCGAAACTGCCGCAGCAAGCTCGGGCATATTGTCTTGCTTTTGGGTCAAGTCATTCGATCCTTGCACCAGTTTTTAGCTTCGGATCCCTGGTGGAGTCAGGTCGTCGCTCTTCTCAAGTCCCATATCAAATTGGGCCCCCCACCCCCATCGCCATGCACAAGCATCGCCCCGATCTCCTTTTGTAGGAGATGCCAACCCTACCTTGAGCGTCGATGTCATCCCGCTTTCCTCAGATAAAGCAGTTGGTCGTCGTGCTCTTTAGCCAGCGTTCACGGCAAATGCACAACGGCAGCTGCCCTCCTCCCTTCCTCCAAGTGCTTGGACCGGCAGCTCCCAGTGCACCGCCCTATCTCGCTTGCCATGGAGGCCACTCCACCAACGGCGAGGCTGTGATGTTTCTCCTCCATGTCTTCACCTTTCTCAGCTTCCTCCTCACTGTCCTCCATCTCGTTTCCTTCCTCCTCACCAAGCTGTTCACGTTTCTCCTTGAAAGAGCAGCCGCGACCGAGGAACAGATCAGGTAGGTACCTCGCCATCTCGCTCACTTTCGCTCTTACTGTCTCTCGAGTAACCTTCCATTGCAGGGATTCACATCTCATCTATCGAGATGAGATCCAGCCCGTAGACGATGACAGCTACTCCGGCATCGGAGACTTCGCTGCCGGCATCTTCAGCAGAGAAGACAGTCTCCTCTTTTTCTACAACCAAAGGGTGGTCAACGATACCCTACTTGTCGGACAAGAAAAGGGTTCCAATCAGCAACAGAACCTCTTGGAAGTTGATGAAAGCTTTGTCGCGGAATCTTGGTACGGTTCCCCTCTCGATCATCCTGAGGAGCTCGGAGTTGATGTACCGGCGGACGATGTCACAGAACCATCGGATGTTGCACATCCAATCACATATGATGGGACTGACAGAGGTACGTTTAGATGCAACGCCTCCTTGTCGTCGTATATCATCCTTCAATCCTGCCTCATGACTTGGTACGCTTACGCTGTGAACAGATGAAGATGTTCACGGAGACGCATACCAAAATAATAAGAACGAGGAGGAGGAGGAGGAGGAGTTCTCGAGCAAAGAGTTACGGCTGGAAGAAGACAAGGAATCGTCGGGTGGTTCTCTCACAGGTACTGACTTTTCATCCAAGAGCTCTACGGGGTGGAGAAACGTTGCGCTCTTCAGGGATTCGGAGACGGAGTGTCTCTTCTCCTCTTCCTCACAGAGAAGCTCTTCCCATTGGGAAACCTATACGTCGTTCCGAAGGTACGATGAGGAGAGACTGTTGTTCGACAGATTCAGTGCACAAAAACTCACGGAAACAGGTCCATTTCCTCTTGTATCTGTATATTTATTTACGTACTCCCTACGTGTCTTACCCTCTCATTTCATGGATCGGCTGAGTCTACGTGTCCATTTCCAGAATCATTTAGGTCCATAAAGTTCCAACCACGATCGATGTCGGAAAGGTTAGTTCACAGGCTTACCACACCGAAGAAGGAGGAGGGAGGCAGAGACCCATATCAAGAATTGGAGGCAGCTTATGTAGCTCAGATTTGCTTGGCATGGGAAGCTCTAAACTGGAATTACAACAACATCCGGCAAAGGAGTGCCACCGGAGACGGTGAGCGCGCCTCTTGCACTGTATGCGTAGCTCAGCAATTCCAACAGTTTCAGGTCCTCTTGCAGCGGTTCATAGAAAATGAGCCCTGCGAGCGTGGTCGGAGGCCCGAAGTGTTTGCTCGAACGAGGATTTCCTCTCCCAAATTGCTCCAAGTTCCTGAGTTCCGTGGTAGGAACGCAGTACGGCCTTGTCGTTTGTCTGTTTGCTCGTCTTACAGCCTACCTCACTTGTGCTGATTGATTTCTCTGCATCAGAAGCTGATGAAGGTAAAGAAGACGTGATTTCGTCCACCGAGTTTTTGGCGATTCTGGTGGATGTGATTCGAACCTTCCTGAACTTCCTTCAGGCAGACAAGGAGAATC
This sequence comes from Musa acuminata AAA Group, assembly GCF_036884655.1. Taxonomy (NCBI): domain Eukaryota; kingdom Viridiplantae; phylum Streptophyta; class Magnoliopsida; order Zingiberales; family Musaceae; genus Musa; species Musa acuminata. Next base: position 36,519,413 of record NC_088340.1, read on the forward strand.
CTTGCCAAATGCTTAAAGCATTCATCAAGAGGAAATCAAGCTCCGCGAATTCTACTCTTCTTCATGTGCTCAGAAGGGCTAATAAGAAAGTGAGCACTCCGTCAGTCACTCTAATGTCTGCTTTCTTTCTTATGAGGGATGACATTATTTTCAGAAGAAGATGAGGCTCAAGGATATAATGAAGCGAAGGAGGTGCCTGGAAAGGCAGAGGTCGAATGGAGACGAAGAGACCGATGTACTGATGGGCTTAATAGACATGAAGATCGTGTCCAGGATTCTGAGGATGCCTGAGATCAGCCAAGAGCAGTTACGGTGGTGCGAGAAGAAGATGACCAGAGTAAGAATATGGGATGGAAAGGTCCTGAGAGATTCCTCCCCGTTGCCTTTCCCTGTTCACTGACTTGGACGTTAGTGTTGTATAGTCTACTGTGCTTTAGGCTAGACGACGCCCATCAGAACATTCCACCTGACCTCTGTCACTGTAAAGATAGATCGAGAGAGATGACAGTTCTGCATCAGACATGCGTAGAATAAGGCGATAAGTTTAGCATCTCTTCATGAACACCAAAGTCTAGTGAATAAAAGTGAAAGTGAGGGTGGAAAGATAAAGAGTAGGGATAGAAACAACCACAACTTCAGCTTTCTTTTGCTTTACGTGGTTAAAGTCTAGTGTTGGTATTTGGAGTACATATTACTTGATTACTATATATCATAGTAGTGTGCTGATGCTTTTGGCTCTCATGAATGATGTGAATTGTGGCACTGATCGTACCGACTACCCTCAGCTAACCCTTAAGAAATCGAAGCCTTCATTTAATACATTGAACGCAAAGGAGAATTCTCGGAAAAGAATGTGAATGTAGATGCCACCTATTGGGCCGGTCCATTATGACAATGCCTGATGGACCGGCCCAACTATAGCCACCTATGGTGGAGGCTATAGTTTGGGAGTTCAACTCATCCCCGTCGATCTATCACGATGCAGCTCATCTTGTTTGCTCCACTGCTTGGGGTCTACTCGAAAATAAGTGTAAAGTTGAAGCTCTTCTTACTCCCTAATCATACAGAGTTTGCAACACTCGATGCTCTCACGTAAGGGGCGATGCTAAACCATCATCCCATAAATTATTGATAAATTATTGATTGCACAAGTTATCATCATCATCGTCGCCATCGCTTAGGATGTCTACGTTGAAAAAGATAAGATTTCACAGTTGAGGAAATCTCATCCGCTATGCAGTTGAGAAAATCTCTCTGTTATCATGCCCTCGCAAGATCGAGGGCTTCGTGAGTGAGTCTACTAGTTGATCAGCCGGCAATGTGTTTCATGCATGAGTGAAACACTGGGTTGACACATAAGTAGGTAGCTCCAACATTATCATAATATATTATAGGAGTATGGGTAGAGCTGACTTTGAGTTCCTTGAGAAGATTTGTGACCCAATTGAGTTCAGCAGCAGCGATAGCAATAGTACGATATTCAGCTTCAGTTGTAGACCGGGTCACTGTCTTTTGCTTCTTAGAATTCCAACTGATTGAATTAGACCCAAGAAAAACCACATACCCTGACATGGAGGTTCTATTATCAAAGTTTCCCGCTTAATCAGCATCAGCAAAGGTATGAAGATGAAGTTGAGTGGTCTTGCGGTGAAAGAGACCATGATTAAGGGTCTCTTTAAGATACCACAAAATTCGTTTAACTGCAGACCAATGCATAGCAGAAGGCTGGTGCATGTATTGAGATAATTTATTGACTGCAAATGAGATATCTGGACGGGTGAGAGTCAAGTACTGTAAGGAACCAAGTACTTGTCGGTATTGAGTTGAGTCCGTGGTAGGACTACCATCGCATAATTTGAGTGATTCACTAGTACAGAGAGGAGTGGCAACTTCTTTCGCATCCTGCATATTTGTCTTTGATAATAAGTCTTGAATATACTTTCTCTGTGAGAGGAGGAGACCTGAGGATGTAAATGTTGCTTCCATTCCCAGAAAGTAGCTCAAGGGTCCTAAATCTTTGAGGGAGAATCGATCAGCCAATTGTTTTAAAAATGTCTGAATCTCCAAGGGATCATTGCCTGTAACAATAATATCATCTGCATATACTAGAAGGTATATTGTATTTCCATGTTGTTGTTGTAGGAATAAAGAGATATCAGACTTGGAGTTGATGAAGCCAATTGATATCAGAAACGATCCAAGTTCAGTATACCAAGCTCGTGGAGCTTGACGGAGTCCATAAATGGCTTTTTATAATTTGTAGACATGTCTCGGATACTGGTGATTAACAAAACCAGGGGGTTGTTGCATAAAGACATCTTCAGTTAAAGTCCCCTGTAAAAAGGCATTGTTAACGTCCAATTGTCGTAAGTGCCAACCTTTGGAGATGGCCAAATTTAAAATAAGCCGAATTGTTGTGGGTTTAACTACATGACTAAAAGTCTTTGTGAAGTCAACTCCAGGTCGTTGATGAAACCCTTTGGCTATTAATCGTGCTTTATATCGAGCAACGGACCCATCGGGGTTCCGCTTAATTCGAAAGACCCATTTACACCCGATGATGATGTCGTCATGTCCATTATAGTTGTTGTGGATCGACAAGTTATGTAGATCAGAGGTAATGTGGTGTGACGCGTCAGATTCTACGATCCAATTATGATTCGTAGTGTTTGGAGTAGTTGCGAGATTTGCTTGAGGCCAATGTGATTGTGCAGAAAGTCGGGGTCGAGATTGACGTACCATTGCAGAGTGACCAACTTTATCACATAATTGGCAAACAACTCTTCGTTGATTTGTGTGTTAAGGGTGCCAGGACTGCTGATGATTGAAGTAGCCACCTTGGTTGTCGTGATTGAAATGTTGATGATGTAGAGGAGGGGTTTGGTTGGAGCTCAAAGGTTTAGAAGGCATTTTGGTTGAACCTTTGTCGATAGTCTTGTTATACTGATAGCCCCTCCTCATGGATTTTTGATTGACTTGAGCCATGATGGATGGTCCTAACAATTTATCCTCACGTTTGAGATATATCTCAAAATCAGTCAGCTTGTCGTAGAGTTTTTCGAACGACACTGGTGAATCATGTGCCCGTATTGCTGCTGCCAGTTCCTTGTACTCGTCTCCTAGGTCGTTGATGATATAGACAGTAACTTATTCATCACTGAGGGAATGACCTATCAAGGTCAAGTTATAAATAATAATCTTTATATTGTGCAGATAATCAGTAACAATACTTCCCTCTTGTTTTTTTTTTATAAGTCCGGATAGGAGACTAAGCATGTGAGTTCGTGAACGATTTGCCAGGTGGTTTGTAACTTACATCAGGCTTCAGCAGTAGTGTCACACGAAGATATGAGTGGGGCGAGGGATCCAACGACCGAAGCTTGAATTGCTTGAAGAATGAGGCGATTCTAACGTAACCATAGTTTGTGGTCCAGATTTGATACTGGACTGGATGCTCCTGGGATGTTGATCATCGCTGGTGGACAAGGAAGAAGGCTATCGATATAGCCTAGAAGGTCATAGCCAAATAGAAGATTAGAAAATTGAGCACGCCAGGATGCGTAGTTGCCACCTTTGAATAATTTGAAGGGGATGAGGGTTGCTGCATTTATGGAGATAAGATTTGTATATGGAAAAGTACTATGATTCCCTGTTGGAACAATAAGTGGAGTAACAGAGGTAGAGGTAGATGATGAAGACATGGAAGATATGGACTACTATGTGGGAGCAAGTAGAAATACGTAGCAATAACAAGGATCAAAAGAAAAATAAAAAGGAAAAAATGTTGGTACTTCTGAATGAACAAGTTATGCAGTAAGTAGGAAGAAGAGGAAGAAAAAGTAAGAAGTGTTGGCAAATTTTAGATTTCTTTAATTGAACAGAGAGATTACCTCGTAAAGTTGAGGAAATCTTCCTGTTATCAGAAAAAATCTCTTTGTTATCATGCGTCAGAGAAAGAAAACCCGAGTCGGAGACATGCCGAGTGCTGTGGGCAGGACATGATCCTTTGAACGGCCTGCGCTAAAATGCCAATCGAGTGACTGTTGACGGTCCCCAAGCACCATATAATATTCGCCTGTCGAAGCTACAGGGATCGTATTTTACTTGGTGTGTACCCATAGAGTATTTCTAGTGGCATACACAAAGCATGCAAGTGTGCAGCCGAGCGCTCTTCTGTAAAGGCAACTGCTGATCGACAGTCGAGAAATGGAGCAGTTCGATGAGGTTGGTAGATATTGTCAGTGAACAAACACATTATTGCCTGGAACGTGATGTCATGCTTGCTGTCGTAAACTGACAGCACCATTGTCGTCCTCTCCAGTGCTTAGTGTCTCCTCTGAGCACGGACAACGATCTGAGGCTTGTCCGATGGCTGCTGCTTGCTCACTCACTGTAGTATGTGATGGTTGGAAGGCGTGTGGGGTTTCGCAGAGCCTGTGAGGTTCTGGAAGGACGCGCGTTCGTACGGGTCGCCACACCGCATGTTGATGGATGCATATCCTGATCTATATATGGCTTGCAGCAACAAAGAAGCACATATCTGTCATTTTTGGGAACGAGCAATGTCAATGGAGCACAATGCAACGTCTCCGTCAAGCAATACACTATGTAAACGCTCGCTTGCATGACTTGTTGCCGACATCATTAACGAGGGCATTCCAGAAACACACACACAAGTGCAAACGAGCTCAACATTCTGCATCGCAGAAAAAGAGGCTCTGATCATTCCGTGGGATAATTAATCTGCGTTGCAGGTTGTGGTTTCTTATGCTCGGCCGACCTTTTTTTCTCCCTGTTCACATTGACGATCGAGTTGTGTCATGCCCTTCGCTTCCTCCAAGAAAAGAAAAGAAAAGAAATGAAAGATCAAACACTCATCGTCATGTTCCTTTTTCTACTAGAAAGACGCCATTGACAGGTGATACAGCAAACCAAAAATACGAAATGTTCCCCGTACTTTGTTGTAGGACGCACCACCACTTGTTCGTATGCGCCAAAAGAATACTGTATGCTGGAATACTAAATCCTAAACTGCTGCAAAGATTTGCTCATTATTTGGAGGTAACTTTGGTAAGGAAGAGTGGGTTTAATTATCTGCACTCTTCTCGTTGGTTGCTTGCTTGCTTTACCCGTCATTGTCTGCTTTATTGTGGGGTCTCATGGACAGCCATCGAATATTCGGTGGCATTACAGGTGGCTTTGTCGATTAATGTCGTCTAAAAGAATGTTAGAAGAGGTATTAGAACTCCAGTTTCTGCTGAACTTCGATTGGACTGCATCATGAGGAGTAGATAGATATATGGCAGCTGCTTCCAACTTGGTAGACTGAAACTAACTTGAGAAAACATTTCTGGATCGAGTATAATTAATTTCATTCATGCATTCTGCTGCGCCACAGCAATGTATTCTCGTCTGTAGACTGTGTGCATCTCTTCCTCCAGGGAAAACTACACATTGACCAAACCACTGCTTTTAGAACAGAGGCAATTAAGAGACGATGGGCAATGATCGTATAACCCTATAGCCTGTATCGGATAGAAAACAATAGAGATAGTTGAAGGCGAAAGGGAAACATGCATGAAATGGACGCTGCAAGACCGATGGACATCGTATCAAACTGCAGCCAGATTAGCAAACGTGATTATTTACGTCTAGAAATGCCGAGTCCGATGATAGATATCAACCACTCTGATGTCTTGAACAGTCAAACACGTCTCGTGTAGACAATAAATATAGACACGCCTCAAAAGCCTCCATCAAACTCACCTTCCTCATCTTTTCCTTTCTTTCGTTTTCTTTTTATGTCCTCTTTCCCTCCCACACGAACCTTAAAGTCTATAACTACAAGTAGATCTTCTCCAAAATTTCCTTTATGATCGCTACAAGTCATAAAGGGTCTGCACCGTTGTTGGTAGATTATGAAGTAGGTCATATATTGGCATGGTCTATATAACATGGAAATCAACTGAGCCTTCTTCTCCGAGTGGCTTCTCCAAGGCGCGGCACTAACAATGTCGGACAAAAGGGGGTCATCCGGTAAACATGAGGAGATGGAGCTAAGGAGAGGCCCTTGGACTCTGGAGGAGGACACGCTCCTCATGCACTATATTACTTGTCATGGCGAAGGCCGCTGGAATCTCCTGGCTAAGTGCTCAGGTGGCCATTCATCTGACCTGATTAGCCGGCTGATGACTCCATTAAAAGGCTATTCTTTCTCTTGTTCTCGATCTGTTCCTAATCTACAGGCCATCGACTCACTTCTTTGATGATTCGTCGTAGGCTTGAAGAGAACCGGGAAGAGTTGTCGGCTGAGGTGGTTGAATTACTTGAAGCCCGATGTGAAGCGAGGTAACCTCTCCCCCGAAGAACAGCTACTGATCCTCGAACTCCATTCCAAGTGGGGAAATAGGTAACATCACTGGCGATCACGATTGCATGCGTGAGTCTCTTATGGTTGATGCATCGGTGATTCACACGCATAAATATATATATGTAGGTGGTCTAGAATTGCACAACATCTTCCAGGGAGAACAGACAATGAGATAAAGAACTACTGGAGGACTCGAGTGCAGAAGCAGGCGAGGCAGCTCAAGGTTGATCCCAACAGCTCCATGTTTCGAGATGCCCTGCAATGCTACTGGACGCCAAGGTTGCGTGAGCAGATCATAGGATCTTCTCAAACCCTGCGATCTGTAGATGCCAACGCCAACACTACAACAGCTACTGATCAAGCTCATCAAGTTCTTCAAAGTTGCGGGTCGTATGAGCTACCGGAACCGGAGAGTCGCAGCCTCAGCACCTCATCCTGCTCCGTCGTGCTCTCGCAACTCCCGGTAGACTTGTCCGAGTTCCCATCAGGACCATCAGATGAGCTCAGTGGCGTCACGTTCGATCCATTCTCCAGCGTCTGCTCCATGAACGATTTCTACAACCTTGACACCTGGGACATAGCACCCGTGTCCGCATCAGCCCCTAGCCATTCGGCCTCTGATCACAGCAACAACGTTGGTGATAGCTTGTGGAGCATGGATGATCTATATGACATGTCCAAAACCTACGAGAGTGCAGCAGAAACTAAGGTTCCTTTTGCTGATAACTCTCAGGTAGTAAAGTATATATCACCGTCGAAGTGAACCGTAAACTATAAGAAGACTGTAACGTGCAAGTTCGATGTATCTGTTTCCCCTTTTCTGCATGTGATTCCTGTTGGCAAGCTGATAAGCTGCTCCTGAAATAGGCAGGCACGGATGTGCTTCTCGACTAGGATTCTCACGCAAGTCAAGAGATCACTTCACTTCGAGTCAAGTACTCGAGATGATCTTTTGATCAGTTGAACTTATGGTGGCTCCTCCATCTTTTAGCCTTTCCTCCTCCCCATCTTCATCCACTGCACACGAAGTGAGCACGAAGAACCAAAAAATATTGTCAAAGTTCTCGGATTTACTGGAGAGAATGCATGGCTTTCGAAAGATCTACCAATGCGGATGATGCGTGGTACAACCGGAGAAGTATGAACAAGGGTGTGATGGGATTCGACATCACATCGAACTGACGGATGACATCTCTTCTCCTCACAACTTCAGTTGCGGACAGCTGTAGATTATTTGCTTCTTCCTCTCTCATGCAATGGAGAGTTTGCCACGTACACATCCTCAAGCTAATGTCGTTAGCTTCCACGGCGTCAGGGATCAGGCGGCTTCCATGGTTGCCGGTTGCCGATAAGTCCAAATCCTCGGCAAACTTGACTCGGTCGTGCGGCTTCCCACGATCGGTCGTAAGTGGAAGTGTCTTTCCCAAATGACGTACATCGATAAATAAGTTGACTAATAATCTATGATATTTCCAAAGGAAAAGTACAATTAAGATAATTATAATGAATTCTTCCACCATCATTTCTCTTAGCAGATTGGTTCCCATGCAAACTTGAGTAGAGTGTTTGCGGGGCAATCGATGTGAAAGCCTTGTCAGAAAACCCCCACGGTCAATGAGAGATCATGACAGAATCATCTTCAAGAAACGAGAGGTAAAAAACAAATGCAGTGCTTGGAAGCAATCGGCTTAATTCCACTTGTTTCGGAAGAAAAAGGCATGCAGCCAGCCGCTTGCCCAACATAGCCACATTGTCTAGGGTCATGAAGCATCGGTGACTATGGAGACAGCCGGACCAATCAATCGTGGTCTTATCCTGGAAATCACACAAGAAGAATTTGGCACGCCCCGAGATTTCCAGATGAAAAATACGAGACCGATGTGACCAAGGTCATTAGGTGCTTCTTCGGCCTTTTTTATGATGGTCGTCGACTCCCATGCTCCTAAACAAAGGAGTAGGTAGCAATGGAGGGTCTGCTTCATCGTCTGAGCTTAGGGGTGAGAGTCTCTAACAACTTCCACGATGATGTGAACGGTGAACCTTCCTTCGGACTTGCACCCGCTGCAGGAGCTCGACGTATGTTTCCGGAGGCTCTTGTCATGTGGCGTTGGAATCAATCCTATGCGTCAAATCCCATTCTATCATCGCTTCTGCACGTATGACTGTGAAACCCGACCCTAATCCTGGAACAAGTAGCGTGAGCTATCATCACGCGGAGCAAAACCCACAGGAGGGAGGGAGGGCGGGCGGTTCTCGGGTTGCTTCATCGACACGTCGATCGGCGGCCCTGCAAAAGACCCTTCGCTGAAAGATTAAAGACAGAGGTCGGATGATGAATCGAGTGCAATCGTCATGCAGTGCGTGTCTGTAACTCCAAAACAGATTAATCTTTCGTTGTCGGATAGACCCGTGAAGCGACTGAACTCCCGGGCCGGGCAGCATCATTTACGGATGTGTTCCCACTCGCTGCCAAGAGAGAATGACTCAACTCTAGCTAGATTTCAGCTTCTCCAGTGGAGCAAAACATGAGAGCAGAGATTTCCCACAGTGCCAGTACACACTGGTAATCATTTTTCGTGTTTGTTCTTTGGCCGGCTATTAAGCGTCAGAGTTGGGCCGATCTTTGACAGTCGAAAGCTTTACCTGAATCTCCATGCAAGGCATGTGGCCGTGACAGCTGAATGGAGTCATCGAGATTCACTGGGAGAAAATGCTTTTTCCAGCCACAAAAGACAGCACAGATAGCGATCAGAAGATTCCAACCCTTTGTCCCATCAATCTCACGCCAACTTTAGGTGGAGGCGAGCCTTAGCATCACAGCACAATTGCTCTCCCAATACCTTGTGATAATCTACATCATGTGTTAAATCTGTTAGGAGACGGAGACAAGTAAAACGAAAACATCAATCTCACGCCAACTTTAGGTGGAGGCGAGCCTTAGCATCACAGCACAATTGCTCTCCCAATACCTTATGATAATCTACATCATGTGTTAAATCTGTTAGGAGACGGAGACAAGTAAAACGAAAACTAAAAAATGGATCAATAATCGTACCAAAAAATCTTTAGTATACGATAAAAAATAAGATTTCTTCAAGAAAATCTCTCTATTCTGTTCAGGAAAATCCTATATTCTGTTGAGTAAAATTCTCCCTCCTAATCAATAGGAAAGGGATATGTTAATGTATTCAAGTCTACAATAGAGCTTCTTCAATAATTGTTCTTTTTTGTATCGATCCAAGATTGTAAATCTCTCTACTCTATTGACAGAAATCCTATATTCCGTTAAAAAAATCCTCCCCCTCAAATTATTTCTCTCCAAGATATACTATCTCTCTCTTTCTCCGGTCAAAATTCTGAGACTCAAGATGTATTTATAGAAATAAATCTTAATTCATCCAAAAATTTTAATTTAATTATGACTCTATCAAATAATTTAAATATATTTAAGAATCCTAAAAATAATTACTAATCGTAATAATATTAACATTTTGCATATTGAAAGAAATTGATTTCAACTCGCTGAAAGATCATCATCACATACTAAAGGAAAGAGAGAAGAAAAATAATGCTTGTGGAAACAAACAAAGAGCCAATGAAAGAAAGGAAGATTAGAGAAGGAGGACAACCAAATGTCGTCGCACAAACTTATTAATCACCTAGCATCAATCATGTCTGTTAGGCTCAGTTTCAACCATCTCAGTTGTTTGCATGTAACTTTTCTTACTCGTCGAGTGATGTACTCGTGCGTTGACCAGTTTGCATCACGCAGCCAAATGGGACTTGAGCACTTCCGATTCATGAACTGGCTCAGGTCAATTCACCAGGCTGAGTCCACTCGAGTTAAGCTCCGGTTAACTTTAGCTCGCATCTCAGTTGGGTTTGGATCACTTCGTTGTCGTATTACACGTCGAAAGATCCCCGGCACCTACGAGAAAGTTTGCTCGTCTCCTCGTCAAGTCCAACCCACCCAACCCTTCTGCAGATCCAAATACCAAGCAATCTGGGCTCTCACTCCGCTTGAGATCCCAAGATCGGGTTGGATTGGGTTGGGTCCAAAGAGCATCCAATTCAAGAAAGCTATCTGATCTGATAGAATAAACTTGACCAGGATCAGAAGAACCCAAACAACATGAGTAACTAAACCCGAATGCATCATGGCTATTTAAAATTGAATTATAATTACTTTGAGGCAACTTCTCATCGTAACACTCGAATAATGTGATCTCGCAACCATTGTGGTTTGGCAATCATGCAATCTCTCGTTCGGTCGTCGACCCACATTTGCATCACCAGTCCTGTTTTCTTATTATATCTTTGTCAGATGTCATCTCTTGTGCCCATTCCATCCTTTCGAAAACCTCGAACGATGAATGCTCACAGAGGAGTGTACACGTAACCTCTCTTGCTGTCGATGCTACTGCATATACGTGGAAGAGCCGTAGGAGCAGCCATATTAAATCACCGTACGTCCAATAAGGATAAGGCTTGACAAGATGGATAAACTATATCTTAATGCCGGCAGATCTTTCCTCGCGGGGTTTCTTTATTATCGTGTATCTTAAGGACAGCGACCCACATTCGGTAGGAAGGAAATATGTTGGGTTGCTTGCAGTGATACCATAAGAAGGATATTGATTACTACATTCTACCATTTATGCATCGTACGATTCATCGACATTAGTGCGTGTACTTTAAGACTTGTCTCGTAATGATGATGAGAGGAAGAGAGTCGTCCGAAGGTCCAAACCTAGAACTCGGATGGTATAAGCCTCAGTAGCTAAAGTAGCTGATCATCGATGAAGAACAGTAATTGTTAGGCCAAGTGACATGTCTAAATCACGTCATGCAGCGGGTATTCAATGAGCCCTGCTCGGCCCGGCCATGATTCCAAAGGCAACTTTGAGTGGGTCACTATGCTAGAAATGTGGATTGATTGGGAGCAGTGCAAATAATAATGGACGGGGATTAGTTTAAGGGATACGAATCTGAGGACGATCTATCTTCACATGTTGACCACGTAATCTGTGGTCTCACCCGTTTGATCCCACTTTAAGTATGGGTCGGGTTTGGGTACGTCGGGATGCTGACACGACATAGGGAGGCCCAAACGCTGGGCGAAACGTAGCAGCACGACCGTGCCGGTGAGTCGGAGCGTGTCACAAGACCCGCTCCCCGGCGCCAGACACGCTGACTCGGTCAGAAACCACGCGACCCGTTTGGTTGGATATCGGATTACAATACTCTAAAAGCCCAGCGTTACGACATCCTCCATCAAATAATAGACGTCTGAAACACGTGACTCAAGACATCCACTGTGCGTCTTCCCGGTTCTCATCCACCTTTCGTGATATGATAACATAAATATGTACGTTTATTTAGAATATAATGGTATATTTCTGCATCAATTCAATTGAGAAATGGCAAGTGTTGAAGCTAACACAGTGGATGGAACTCATCGTCTTTCGATATCATATGATGGAAGGGAAATAGGAGTTATATATATGTACAACTCAGGACTCGGGAATGTTATCCCGAATAGGAACATCACCTTGCGGAAACAGATGAGATCAAAAAAGAAGAAAATTAGGAACATGAAAAGGGAAGAAAAAGATTACAGGATTCGATACTTTTTTTTTTTTTTCCGTGAGCAGATCCATCATCCTGCAGGGAAATCGAGTTACGACCCGGCCGTGGCGAGGGTGAGCTTGAGGTCCAACCCGGCCGAGTCATCCTTGCCGGCCGAGTCATCCATATTTGGAAAAGAAATCGGCCCGGCTGCCGGTCGACCCTCGTCATGGACCTGCATGCCACCGCCATCTATGTATCCGGCCGCGGCGTAAGAGACGATGCCAGGCCCTGGCGGGACCTTGCGATTGGTAGCTGATGGGGCGGGGCAGGCACACCCGTGCGAAACGTGGAAGGGAGACGGCTGCGGCGCGGCCGTCCGAGAGAAGTAGACCCAGTCGGGGTGGCCGGAAATCGGAGAAGCCGAACCAGCAGGGAGGAAACGGGGCGGCGTCGTGAAGGCCGACACCATCGGGCTCCGAGGGTACAGGAGACCGCCGAAGCCGACTCCTCCGTGGTGGAGCTGCTGTTGCATCTGCGCACGCTTCGACTGCCGCCGCTCCTTCTTGTGCGCGTTCTGGTGGCCGCCCAGCGCCTGCGAGTTGGCGAACTCGCGGCAGCAGAACTGGCACTCGTACTTCTTCCCGTCTCCTCCTCCACCACCTCCGCCTCCGCCGCCGGAAGCGGTGGTGATCGTGGAGGAAGATGAGTCGGAGCCCAACCCGGCTTCCTCTCCCTCGGACATCTCAAACCCAAACAGCTTCAGCCTGAGGCTGCCGCTGTTTTTAGACCGGCAGTAGTCGATCTCCGACATCTTACTCTCTTTTCCTTAACCTCTAAAAGAGATATCTACAACAGGCAGAGAGGGTTTTAACCAAGAAGAAGAACAACAACAAGATATGAGGAGGAGAAGAAAGAGAGAGAGGAAATGGAGTTGTTTGGTTTGATTCGCGTGGGTTGAGCTGATGTCTCTATATATCCCTATATATAGTTCCGTCTGAGGTATACTATAAGATTAGACAAAGAAAAAGAGTCATAGCAACAGTAATGAATCAAGTGAATGAGGTGAATACGACTTATCCGAAAGAGAGAGAAATATCTATACATGTGGGGAACAGTAGTGACAGTAAGTAAGATGACCGTAGATTGCTCTCGTCTCGGGAGTATTATTGTATACACAGGTATGCTAACTAAGTTCTTTTTTCTGTCTGCATGTACGCCAACAGCGACATCACATAAGAAGAGCAGCAGGACAATAAGATCTCGATGGCGAAGGAATTAGCAACCATGTGGGGACTGTGCAGCCCAAGTTGTATTATAGGAATAAACATGCACAGGAATCTGATGAACGAGATGGTACTAACGCAATAAACAAATCCAACAAAAGGCAACCTTGTATGATGTTCCAACTGAAGCTGGTGGGATTCATGAAGTGCTAACCTACATATTCCTGTTCATATCTCGCCACAGATGCGAGAGAGACCAGCACTTAGATCAGTAGCTGAGACAATTACTTGATCCAGATAAAAATCAGGATAGAAGGCATGTTTCATTGTCAGAAAACTTGGTGACAAATATGAGCTTTCAGCAGAGCAACGCTACGAGGTCAATGCCGTCGTCGTGAAAGCTCGATCTGTCCGGCCATCCGCATACATGCATATCTGATGACAAGGACATCGTTCTGGTCATTTAAGTTAGCTGCTCGCTTACGACTTCAACACTCGACGTTGGTTTCTCTCGATGACCGTAACTATGTAAAAAGCAAGAAGAAGCCAATGGATCACTGCTAGAATACAGGCGTGTCAAAATTGGTTTGACCGATGTCATTTTTTGCTGGTCTCCTCGGAGTGATGGCTTGAGGGCTACCTGTCATCGACTTTGTGGCGTTCGCATGTGGATCCTTATCGGATTCATAAATAATTTAATTCATGTAGCATATGAATGCAATTATATTCATGAGGTTAGTCTTAGAAAAATAATTCTGCTCCACATGTTCTGATCTCGGAGACCATGCATGAAGCACCCAACCTATCATCGTCACCCAGCTTCCCTCGTCCAAAGTCTTCCATCAGCTGCCACGAGATGGGCCTCCGGGTTGCTCCAACTTCATGAGTTTCTCATCCACTTCATAATAAAATAATATTTTTCTTTTTCATGTTATAAAACATCAGCACTGTAGTATATTTACATGCCGATAGTACATGTGTGAGGAGGATAACTCTCCAATGGAAGTCCTAACCGGTGAAGAACTGATAACTCTACTTAAGATATGAGATGTATATGGCGTTCACGTATGGATCTCCTTCTTGTTTACCTCCGAGACCCTTGTATCGGTCACCAGCTGTAGCCACTGTCCATGGACCTCCTCGTAGCACCGTCTACTTACTTTAGCCTAGAGACGTGATCGAGCATGTTTAAAAGAAGACTATAAAGGCAGGGCAGAGTGGACCTCATGGCTCGGTAGATTGGTGGTGGTGGGGCCTATGATAGGAAAGGACATGGCCTCTCCCTTATTACGTGGAACGATTTAAGATGCTGAACACTGTCCGACATCATATTCGTGCATGATGAAGAACATCATGGTCTTAGATGTGATTCCCTGCTCGCAAGCTCGGAGATGATGAATCCGAACAAGTCTGTGAGAAGCATGAATTCCATGTGGTTTCTTTGAATTCATTTTTCTCTTACTATTCTGAGACCGCCATTAACCCCTTCTTCCAAGCACTCGAGTTCCTCTCCTCAGGCAGCTTCTGCAGCGTTCTCCACCTTTCACTGCAGAACACTTCAGCCGGACTTATGCTTGTGCTAATTGAGAGGATGCGAAAGAATCGCGACCCGAGGACCACCAAGTAGTGCTGACGAAGGCGAAGATAAATGTTGTAGTGGACGAGAACTTTGTCAGATATTTAACGCAAAGTTCCTTCTCTCTTAAGCTGGTGTGATTGACTGACTTCACCTTAGCAACCATCTCTCTCTCTCTCTCTCTCTCTCTCTCTCTCTCTCTCTCTCTCTCTATCTATCTATCTATCTATATATATATATATATATATATATATATATATATATATATATATATAGTTGAGTTTGTGTTAATAATTGAGCAGATATTGTATTAAAACAGGCTATAAGCACGTAAACCATACAAGTAGGTGGGCGAGGGCCTGAAGATATGCCCTTGGATGCAAAGTGACAGTGCCTACTCTATAGAAAAATGTATATGGTGCTTGGGTGGACTTGACTTACCGGTCATGTCAAGGTGATTCTGCTGCCATACGTAATGGAGCGATGAGACCTAGAAACTAAACCTAGACCAGACCAGAGTGCAGCAGGATGGGCAAAACGCTCGAGTTCAGTTCATGAGAGTCGAGGGCGAAAGGCTGCAGGTTAGGGCTACCATCTACAGAACCCGAACTGGACGACGAAGGCATCCAATGACAAGTGGTGTACAGATGGATGCACGAGGAAATATATAGATATGTATATGAAGGGACGTGTGGAAGAAGTAAAGGAATGCTTAGATGCTTCGTTTGCAGCGTCCAAAAGCCTGGTTGGATCCTTCGACTTAGCCCAATTCAACTTCGTATAGATAGTTCGGGCCCATCACTGGTCTGCGAAGAAGCTCTTAAGACTTGAGGAGGTTTGGAGTGTGGACCTCTGTGGCCCAGCATGCACAGAAAACCATATGTTGGGAGTCTTGAGATGAAGTGCAAGTACGGCTACAGAGGAGGTGCGCCCGTTGCTTTGATGACGGAACGATCCCGTATCTATGGCTTCGCTGTAACCATGTCCGAGTTTTCAGTAGTACCGATCAGGTCAAAGCTCACCGAAACAAATAGAGGATTGGTTTCCTGAAAGGCAATCCAAATTAAGCTCAAATTTTGGTGCATGAAATAGAATCACAATTGGCTCCGAATCAACATCTACATTAAATTTAGATGAAGGGTAGAGTTTTCTTTAATACGATCAACAGCCGAGTGAAATGAATGATGACAGGAGGAGGGAATTTTCTTTTATCGCGAGGTAGAGTACGTAGAATTTACGGTTCTTTTTTACCCAAAACTATCATGGTGTCCATATGGCACATGCGTCGAGCATCCATGTGGATGCCACATGACATGTGAATTCCTCTAATTTCTAATGAAACCGATTCCATGTCACATCATCATCATAAAGGGTAACAAAAACCACTTCCTTTCTTCTTTTTACCTCAATCATGTTTCTTTTGCGTCATAGATCGCACGATGACTAATTTTGTAGGTCAAGTATGCCTCTCACCGCGTTTGGTGGCCATACGGAGACTTGATGTCTGAGGACTGCAGTGACAGATCCCTATCAGTATTATGTTGCCTGGTGTCATCTGTCCATTCCATTACTTTCACCAATCAAAGAACGATAGATGTTCCATAACCAACCAAAAATAAATATGTATGATAATATATTCATGTGACAAATGCTGCACTTGAGATTCCAAAATCCAACATCTTGTTGGGTGAGAAGTCATGCCTGTTAGATTGTGTGCAGCTCTTTGAAGAACGTGGAGAGAGGGAAGTCAACCGTCCATCCGACTCCTTTGACACGCACACAGACTTGGACTTGCTATTCCACATATGCATTGTCGCAGTCTTCCGCTGTTCTATCTTCTTCCCAATATTGCCAGTGATTGGCGCAGATCAGACCAGCCTTCGCCGCCCACTTTAGTCGAACAGTTGTGAACTTTTTCTACACGATAAGATTTGCATGCACCGAACTCTAATGTGGGTTTCTGCCCAACGCTGACAACGACGAGGAGTGATTGGGTGCGAGCTTAGCAGACCATGACAGATGAAAGGTTGGTAGACTTCCACAGCCCACACTTGGTGAGTTTGAAACTGGAGAGATGGAAGGTCTTGTGGGGGAAGGAAATGTGACGAGCAGCAGAATCCTCAAACCTATAATGTTTCTCAGAGAATCGATAGAACACACCGATACATGGATGGTGAGATCAAAGAATGGGATACTTTGTCTGCTTGTCACCCAAAGAACCAGAGCTTGAGCCCACCCATCATCACATGCGATGCAGAAGAGGGCGAGAAGGAAGCAGGCCATTAATGTCCTTCCCCAAACGACAAGAGCCCCCACCGAACTCCGTTCCACGTTGTAAGTTTTTGTGTGATGCTTTACCCAACAAGTGACACACAAGCACATTCTCTCTCTCTCTCTCTCTTCTCTCTCTCTCTCTCTTAAGTACTTGATGGTTCCTTCCCAACCCCTCTCTCTCTCTCACTGCTTTCTCCATCCTTCTCAATCAGTGTAGAAACCACTCCTAATCTTGCCAAGCTGCTTTTCGGTTTTCCATTTCTTTCTTCTGACCACTTGAATCCTGAGCTTGTTTAGACAAGGCACAGGAGGAAGACCATTGTTCTCTTCATTCATGGAGTTGCAGGTCACGCAAGCTCCTCTCTGGGTTCTTCTTCTTCTTCTTCTCTCCGGCGCCTGGTTTTCACCTTCAGATGCCTTAAACGAGGAGGGCCTTGCACTTCTTTCTTTCAAGGCATGCATGCAAGAGGATCCGGGTGCTTCCCTGGCAAACTGGAACTCCTCCGGTGACGACCCGTGCTCTTGGAATGGGATCTCTTGTAAAGAAGGGAAGGTCGTCTCGATTAGCCTCCCAAAGAACAGGCTTTTGGGTTCTCTTCCTTCTTCTCTCGGCTCCCTCTCTTCTCTCAGGCACATCAACCTCAGGAGCAACAGGCTTCAGGGGAGCTTGCCTTCCGGACTCTTCGCCGCTGCCGGCGGTCTCCAAAGCTTGGTTCTTTATGGGAACTCCTTCTCTGGTCCTATTCCTCCGGAGGTTGGCAATCTCTCCTTCCTTCAAATTCTAGACCTTTCACAGAACTTGCTCAGTGGAGCAATCCCTGCCTCTATACTCCGCTGTAAGAGGTTGAAGGCTCTTGATCTGAGCCACAACAACTTGACGAGCTCCCTTCCGGTTGGTTTCGGCACCAATCTGACTGCCTTGGAGAAGCTCAGTCTTTCGTACAACGGACTGAACGGTTCGATTCCTAGTGATCTCGGCAATCTTTCTAGCCTTCGGGGCACGGTCGATCTCTCACACAACCTTTTCTCCGGTCCTGTTCCGGCGAGTCTTGGGGACTTGCCGGAAAGGGTCTACATCGATCTTGCATTCAACAACCTGAGTGGTTCCATACCTCAGAACGGAGCTCTAGTGAACAGAGGGCCAACTGCATTTATCGGAAACCCCGGACTTTGTGGTCCGCCATTGAAGAACCCCTGTTCTTCGTCGGGTACAGCATCCGGCGGTGCATCCACGGTTCCATATCTGCCGAGTGATCATTCACCTCAGGCTTCCGAAGTTGACAGTAGCAAGAGCAGAAATGGTCCGAGTAAAAATGCGGTGATCGCTATCGTTGTGAGCGATGTGGTTGCGATTGGTCTTATGGCAATGTTATTCTTCTGCTGTTACAGGAGAGCGGTTTCTTATAAGAGCAAGGCAGAGGCCGAGAACTCGAGCAGAGATGCCAAGGGTGGGAAGAAGTATCTGTGTTGGGGTAAAGATGGAACCGAGAGCCCGGCAGAGGATGCTGAGCAATTTGACCTGATACCATTGGATAAGCAGGTCCATTTCGACTTGGATGAGCTTCTGAAGGGCTCTGCCTTTGTGTTGGGGAAGAGTGGGATCGGGATCGTCTACAAGGTGGTGTTGGAGAATGGCCTGACGCTGGCCGTGAGAAGGTTAGGCGACGGCGGGTCGCAGCGGTTCAAAGATTTCCAAACAGAGGTGGAAGCTATCGGCAAAGTGAGGCATCCTAATATTGTTCTTCTAAGAGCTTATTACTGGTCGGTCGATGAGAAACTTCTTATATACGATTACATTCCTAATGGCAATCTCTCCAATGCAATTCATGGTAAGCACTGACCTTTTAATTGCTAAATTGCAATGCATCATTAGCTTGTGAACTGTGGTGGTCTTTTTTTCTTGCAATTCATAAACTGCTAGTTTTGCCAATACGACTCGATTCCGAAGATTCGCGAAAGCTGCAAAGACAATTCTACTTGTTTGTGTGTTTCATGTTTAACAATCGTCCATAGCTATTTTCGATCCATGACTGTTTTCAAACTCTTCATGTTTCAAGTTGATGATCTAATTGAGTAGAGAATGAATTTACCTATGCATGTTGATTTTGGTGGCTCTGTTTCTTTATTCAAATGATTGGACAAAGACACGATCACTGCAATCCACAGCTTATTTTTTCCTTGAGCAGCTAATGGTCAATTGCTGACATGCATCTGATCTCAGGGAATGCTGGAATTTCACCATTGTCATGGGATGCTAGACTTAAGATCATGAAGGGGGTTGCCAAAGGTTTAGCCTTCTTGCATGAGTTCAGCCCAAAGAAGTATGTCCATGGCGATATTAAACCGAGCAACATACTCCTCGGACCCGACACGGAACCATACATATCTGACTTTGGACTCGGGCATCTGGCCAATATGGAAACGGGAACACCATCGATCTATTCGGATGGAAAGGCTACTGAGAAGCAACAGAGCCCAATCTCCAATGTTTCAGTTAGTCCTGTCTGGAGCAATGCATTGTTCTATCAAGCTCCCGAAGCCTTAAAATCTCTCAGACCGTCGCAAAAATGGGATATATATTCGTACGGGGTGATCCTACTAGAATTAATTTGTGGAAGATCCCCGGTTGCTCTGATGGAAACTTCGGACATGGATTTGGTTCGCTGGGTTCAGATCTCCATCGAAGAGAAGAAGACCCTATTGGATGTCGTCGACCCTTGTCTAACCCGAGAACTAGAGAGAGAAGATGAGGTTACCGCTGTGCTGAAAATAGCATTAGCTTGCGTCCAGTTCAATCCGGAAAGCCGACCCTCATCGAGGCATGTCGCGGACTCGTTGGAGAGGTTAACAAAGCTAAGCAACGCCTGACAATCGAAGATCTTGTAGAGGGGTATCGTCATCTGTCACACCTTTCTTTTAGCTGAAGCTGTGGTTGTTGAAGGAAAGGTGCCAATGTGGCTGCAGGCACATCTAAAATGGCGAGAATGGTAAACCATTAGTCTCCTAATTTGAGGGTCTCTATGGTTTCCCTTCGGATCGATGATCAAAGACGAGTTCTTGTGGTGTTCCACTTTTATCTGCATGTTGTTAAATGTGTAATTCTTGTGCAGTATGGAGTATGGACATTATCTTCCTTTAAATAGAACAAGTTATGTGTATATATGACTGGTGATTCCCATAATTCGGAGTGGTAATACATAAAGGCAACCTATGAAAAGAGTAACTCAATTTCTTTTCACTTTGATCTGATACTTCATTTGTATGTTTCCTACTATTAGTGTTTGTGTTTGATTGCAGCAAAACTTCATATGGATTGCTTGTGTGGTGGATGATGGCATTTGGTGCAACAGCTAGCACATACCATAAGCTTTTGTTTAGGTTGAGAGAAGGTTTTGGCAACACAATAATTAATGGGCTAGCTAATCATGATCGGCAACTGTGCTTGATCTGTAAAGCAAAGAGTCCAAAGTAGAGAGTCGATGGAGGGTGAGAGACTTTGGACCACACTGATCATGTGGAGGAATGAGAAAAAGTGTTTGAGAAGTGAACCCATTTGCTGTAAGCTGATTCTTTAAAGGCTGCTTGCAGGACAGTCATTTTGTCTGTTCCATTCTGTAGGAACTGACAGCATTTAAGAATGTTGCATCCTATCATCCAAGTGAAAGACGAGGTCAGTAACTTTGCAGGTCAGGGATGATGGTGTTGCATTTACTCTTTGTCTTGGATTCGCATGTCCTCCTCCCACCAACAACCATCTCTCTCTCTCTCTCTCTCATCACTGTGACAGAGGAGGATTCCAAAGGAGCAATTAGTGGTGTTGTTTTTCTACTCCATGGTAATATGATGTCAGTCACTTGATTATGGAACAATTAGGTCTTCTCTTTTGTGAAGAACACTGCTGTCTAATGCTTGTCATCATCATGTGATGCTGAAAGCTGCAGCAGGAGAGCATTGATTCATGGGAGTCCCAAGCAATGGTTCGCTGTAGCGTAGCAGCAGTACACCAACTTGGATGGCTGGTACTGAGTCCTGCCAACAGCTGCCACAGTAGCCATGATTCTCTCAGGTTGAGCTCGTGAATGAAGATTCTGGAGATAGTATTTACCATGTGGCCACGTCCTTTTTGTATTGGAATGCATTACTCCATCTTGGTTGTGTGAAGCAAAGGACATGGATATATCGAAAAATATAGAGATATATTACAGATTAATTTATATGAATAAGATAATATCTACTGGAATTGATCCACGATTTAACATCTTTTGCATTATATATATATATATATGATAATTTTTTTGAAAAAACTCACTAATTTAATAATTTATTGGAGAGCATCTCAACATAGAAAAAATTTCTTAAAACAATTTTTATTTTTCATAAAAAATTATTTTACCTTTAGCCATGTCGACAAGTTGACTCCATCCTGTATTGCCTTATTGGTTGCTCCTGCACTACTCTTGTGTGTATGAAGATGATAGCAAGTCTAACGAGAACCAAATATGGGGTAGTCAAGTATAGGATGGGGAGAGGGGGATGGACAATGACAATACTCGTGCTCTCTCATTCCTCTCACAAGGGTCATATTGTGTCATAAGTGACATGTGCAAGAGTGGGGTCAACAAAGATGACGATGGTGATGATCCTAGTATAAAGATTATAAGCGACGGTATAGGACGAACATGACGATGGGTTTAAAAAAAATAAAATTTTAAAATTTTTTATAGATAAAATTATCTTTTCATATAATCACAAGTGTTTGGTTGGATTTTTTTATAGTTAAATTATGAATACTTTAGTAAAAAAATGTTGTAGGGTGGCGATCACCTGTCGGCGTCCGTGAGGCAACACCATTCCCTGCCTATAAACGGGGTGGATCACGCAGGTGCCGCGGAGTTGTGGGTCCCAACAGAACTCATTAGGATTCGAAGAGGCGATAGCACGTTACTCTACTCGAACCGTTTGTTTGTTTTGCTTCTGTTTCTCCTGCACGATATTTAAAGCCCAGATGTTCCATTCCGTAAACCGATAGCCGTGCTGGTTAAAGAGAAGGTTCGAGAACCAAACCAGTTCCATTGCTTTGAAGTGGTGGCAGCGCTCATCGCTCGCTCCGCTACCGTCTCCGTCATCCCTTCTTGGATGTCCTCCTGAGGTAGGAAGCGATTTCTTCCTCGTTAGGTCGCTTCTTTTTCTTGATCTTCTCCCTCTTCTCTTACTATGTCTTTGATGGGTTTCTTTCTGAAGTCTGCTCGAGTTTCTTGAGCGCGAGGGAAGCGTTTGGTTTCATCTCAGCTGATTCTTTGTGTTGTGTTCGTGGTCTCTATTTAAATTTGCGGTGATTGCATCGTTTACTCTGAGATACTCGGATTTGGATTCGTAGGAGGAGAGTTCTTGAAGGGGTTCCCGTAGCCTTGTCGAGGTTCGGCTGAAATATGACCTGATCGGAAGTGATTTCTTCCTCGCTGGAGTTGTTGTCTCGCTTTCATCTCTCTCATCGGCTCTTTTTTTTTTTTTTTTTCTATTGATCTTATCCTTCTTGTCTCGTGATGTTTTCTAATGGATTTCTTTCTTTCTTTCTTTCTTGAATTGCCAAGAATTCTGAATCTTAATCTCAATCTGTTCCGCGTGGTGATGTGATCTGTTTCGCGTTCTTTCTTTGTGATGCGAGACGTCTCTCTCTTCTTGATCCGCTCCTTTGTTTTGCTTCTGTTTCTCTTGCACGATCTTTGAAGCCCCTATGTACCATCCCTTACCACTTCCAGGCTAAGAATCGAAAGCCGACCCAAAAGAGAAGGTTCCGGAACCAGACCCGCTCCGTATTGCTCTCTAGTGATGGCAGAGCTCTTCGCTCGTTCGCTCGCTCGCCCGCTCCTCGACCATCTCCGTGACCCCTTCTTGGAGGCCTTCCTCATGTTGGAATCGATTTATTTCTCGGTCAATTTGTTAGGTCGCCTTCTTTCTCTCGATCTTCCCCCTCTTCTCTTTTGATGTCGTTGGTGGGTTTCTGTTTGAAGTTTGTTCGAGTTTCTCGAGCGTGTGGGAAGAATTTGGTTTCATCTCAGTTGAATCTTTGTGTTGTGTTCATAGTTTCTGAATCCGTGGTGATTGCATCATTTGCTTCGAGACACTGAAATTTGGTTTCGTAAGAAGGTTCTTGAAGGGGCTTTCGGAGTCCTCTAGTGATTCGGTTGAAAGATGACTTGGTCGGAAATGATTTCATTCTCGCTGGAGTTGTTATGTTGCTTTCATCTCTCTCACCCGCTTTCTTACTCTGATCTTATCGTTCTCGTCTTTCTTTCTTGAATTGATCTTAATGTGTTCGCGTGGTGACGTGATCTATTTTGATTTATTTTCTTTTTGAGAAGAGAACGTGATGCAATATGTTTTCATCCGACTCGAATCGAATCGAATCCTTTCAAGTTGGTAGTTTGTTGAGCGTGATAATGTGATGCTTGAACTCTGTTTTGTAGGAAGGTTCTCGAAGGACTCCGGAGATTCGGCTGAGATGAAGACGACAATGGTTTATTTATTTCAGATGAAGAAAATTATTCTCAATTTCTCATGTCGAGGTAATTTCGATGTCTTTCATCAAGAAACCTGCAACTTCAGTTTTATTAGTTGTTAGCCTTTTTTATTTATGAATTCGATCGGTCAAATAAGCATTTAATAATGGCTTTGTTGGAGCTGAGTTCTTTTAATGGGCTTCAAAAGAACACCAGTGACATTTTAGTTTGCAGAATTCATGTGCGGAAAAAAAAATTTCAATGCCTAATAATTCAAGAAACAATTATACTCAACGAAATTTAAGTAGCTACAGAAATCCAATAAAGAACTCTAGTGTTCACTTATCAACGTATAAGTTGAATTTCCTTTTTTTTTTTTTTTTGCAATTATGAGATTTCAAAAACTCCAATTGATTATCGGTTCTTATATATTAAAACTGGTTCTAATTTTTTTTTATTTCATGCTTGTTTAGTTAGTCTATAGGACTAATTTTGGTTTGGCTGAAAGGATCTTTTCACGTCATCAACATTACCATCTAGGATGAAGTCTTCTTAGCCTTGCTTTCTTGGCACTCTTAGTTCTGCTCTCACGTAGCGAAGTGCATACGACTGATACATCTTGGTTGACGTCAACGTGCACTGTTTTGGAAATACACTTTGCTTATTGATCATCTATGATTCTTCCATTTGGACCCTGTATCTTGCTCTTGTTCCAGTTATTACTATGCAGCACATTGTAATGCTTCATAGCATGCGCTACTTCCCTCCAGGGTAAAGATAGTGGCGGATATTCAATTAGTCACACGGTAGAATCTCATGGTCACAAAGTTTCACATGCATGACTGCATATTTAGTGATATAGAAGAACCGTTTCATCGATTTGTAGGGAGAGAGGACTGCAGTATGAATTTGGATTGTTCCAGTATGTTGTTGTTGTTGCTTCTAATCATTTGAATTAGGTTCTTTTTACATGATTGCAATTGTCTTCTTGCCTTGTGTAATTCAGGATGGTATCGATGCATGTTGGGTACATCTATATTATTGTTGGGCGAATTGCTAGAATTATTTTTTCTTTTATTTTCCCTCTTTTATTTTTCTCAAACTGTGCCATCCTGACACGACACAACAATAGATCACTTCTTTCTAGTGGACCGATCCATAGAGTGGATCAGTTTTGGATTGATCCATATGATCACTTCTTTCTAACTAACATGCAAATCTTCCTATTTGGTTGTTGTTGTTGTTGTTCCTAGACCAATAAAAGTATAAGTGGGTTTCTTTTATATTTTGAGTGTCTATTGGTCTCAGTTTTTGAACATTTCGAGTTTATTTATTTATTTTTATAATTATAATGTTTTTAAATAAATTTATAATATTTTAGAAAAATTATGATGAATCATGTCAAAATGTATTTCAGGGATTTTAAGAAATTTTGAAGGACTCATTTTAAGAAATGTGGCCTGATTAGTTGCAATTAACCTCTGGGTTCTTGTTTTCTAAGATGTAATCGATTAAACAATGTTGCGTATGATTAGAATACTTTCTTTACTGCAAGGCCGCGTCTTATTGACAATAGGGTTGATGCAATAACGGCTTATTAATGCAAAAATATTTTGGGGCACAACAATCAAAAATATTTTGGGGCACAACAATCGATTGTTGTGCCACTCGAACATTCTCATTTGTTCGCAAAGCACGACATATTACTGGATATAAATCATAATCGCTAAAATTTACTTACTACAAAATTTAATACAAGTTCACTTATTTCAATAATAATATTATTGAAATAAACAACGTCCATCTAATTAATGTAATTAAGATTCAATAATAAAAACTAAAGACCCTTATAACCAATCTCAAATAGAATTAAATGAATAAAACGTTTAATCCTTTTTTAAGAGAATTAATGATTAAAATAGAATTAATAAAAGCGCAGGATTAAAAATTATAATAATTTTTAATAAATTTAATAAAAAATTAATAAAATTATTAAAATTTATTATGATTTTAACCAAAAACTTGACTTGACAAATATGCTTAGATAAAATCCAAACACAATCATAATTAGTCTAGTTAGCCCGTCACATACGGAGGCTACTTCATGCAACCAACTCTGAAGAGAGAAAAAAAAATCATAATTAAAATACCCCCCCTTATAGAGAGAATTAGTTAATCTCCCGGATGAGACGCTCGACGTGGATGACCCACTTCCTGCGGTACACCGACCTTGCCCTCCCGGCCCTTGTAGGTGCCCCGCACCACCTGGACCTCGTCGTCCTTGCGCACCGGGACTGACCGCACGTTTTACTTGTTGCGGAGGTCAGCCGAGAGGGGCGCGCTCATCGGCACGCACTGGACGCTCGATGGCGCAGTGAAGTGCGCCTTTCGGCATTTCCGCCGGGAGCTTGAGACGCGGGTTGTACTTCATCGTGGCTGGCGGCAGAGGCAAAAGAAGAAAGAAACGGGACGAGGGTCTATATCGAAGGTCGAGGAGGAGCCCTAGGGAGGGGAGGGGAGAGGTGTTTCAAGAGAGGAAATCCTAAATGACCTCAACATCCTTGTTCTTGAAACAAAAAAAAAACCATGATGTTTGAATACGCACGTGCAATAAACGTGTTATTGGTCTACTTATCGACACCCAATTGACATGGCATTGGTACGGGCTGTCATCATGATCCGCCATGGCCAACATAAACCTAATTAAACATGCCCAAGTCATGGATTTTTCACATATTACTCTTCAAAAATAATAATAATAATAATAAATAAGTTATGGTTCCTAAACATGAAATGAGAACAGGCAGGCATGCATTGATGATAGATACTACAAGAAAGAACATTCTAAGAGCCACACGAGCAAAAGGAGGTGCACTGAAGGATAACTTATTATCTGATTCCACCATGTACACCGATCAGTTAAAAGTTCATCAAGAGCTTGTCAGTGTATCCTTTTCTATCTCTTTCTATGCTTTAGATTCTTCTTATTTTCGGCCCACATCACTAACCAGAATTGGCTTTCTGGCTACCTTTGTTGTTGCAGAAGACAAATATTAGCAACCAAATTTGTGAAGGTGAAGGGAGACAAGTCGTATAAAGGACCAACTACAAGCAGTTCAAAAATTCAATTTGTTAATCTAATTCACGCACTAAATCATCCTAGCACACAGCTTATGCATTTTTTTTAATGTCATAATAAGTATTTGTCTCATAGTTTCTAAGAGATACACACTAATTTAGACACATTAGCGAAGTGGGGTTAAGACTTGTGGGCAAATTAGTGTGTATTTAAGTTAGCAGATTAGATATCCCGTCATATTTACGATTTACACTCGACGAAGTTAGCAGATGAGGAGAACAGAACTGATGGAGAAGTCATGATCACAATAATAAAAAAGGGCTTTAGAACAGATTTAAAAGTTATTTGGAGATCATATCTATCAAGGGACACTACTGTTTTCACCTAAGCTATCAAACTCTACGACAGATCCTGAATAGAATAGAAACACAGTTTAGTGATAAATTAGTAGAAAATGAACAATAAATCATCTCCAGACAGCATCATTATTTTATTTTTTGACTCCACAAAAAACAAAAAAAACACAAATATCCCCATTGACAATCTAAAGATATCAAAAGCCAGTTAAACTTCCACAGATAAAAGGATATGAGTGGAAGGAATTACATGCAAGAACTTTTATCATCATTCAAAATGCGTTAGAAACATTTCATATATGGAAAAAAGCAGACTCAATTTATCTTTATAAATGAATATGAAAAATCAACTCACAAGTTTACAAGAGACCCTTGACCTAGATCTGATGGCAAACTTCCTCCCAAAGAATTGGAACCAGATTGTTACCTGCAAGCACATAAGATAGGAGACATGATGAACACATGCCACATGTGCAAGTTCAAAAATACTAAACCAGTGAATGTAGTTTACCTGAAGTGGATGTAATCATTGAAATCTTGACAGACGAAAGGTGCTAAGAATATGGTCTTGTGAGGAACGGATCTGCTTCCCAAGTTGGCAGATACATAGAACATAGTCACTGTGAAGCATCCAAAGAAAATTTACTATATGACTTATCCACATTAACAACTTTTGTTTTATCTTCTACACACCGATTTATGTTAACCTTATTGTCAAATAGTTAATATTTTCATCTGCTATTACAGTCTCCCGAGCACAGGGCTCCAGGCAATTGGCACCATCAACTCCATAAAGCTGAATTCAGACTGTTCAGTTGAAGAGAACATGAATGATAGGTATGGTACACAAAGCAGACTTTTGTAACATTTTTTCAGGAGGGATTATCTCTATTAATACATGCAAAATAAAAGATCACTTTTATAAAGCATTGGCAATCAGGAAGTGGTGTGGACCAATGAGCTGATACTACTTATGATAGGGTATATTTTGGCCCTAGATGAATCACCAACAACATCACACACCGTCAGACACTAACGCAACGCCACACGCCATCAAAACCATGAGGTGCACGCCACGTCAAGTTCGGTACCAATACACTGTGCGACTTGACCACCTCGAGAGCTCGGGGAGGTGCCGTCTGCTCTTGGGGTAGTGCCGTCCGATGCCACTCGTGCACCCCCAAAGACGCCATCTAGTCAGAGAAGTCTTCCGACCCACACGAAAGTCAGCGACCACGTCGAACCGAGGCGCAACCAACCATCGCACGCAGGTATAAATATCCCCGTCCGATGCCCAACCGAGGGGGGAGAAAAAAAGGAGAAGAAACACAAAAGGGCGAACTGAACTGACTTACTCGTCGGAGAGGCCAAAGTCGGGAAGCACTCGATGAAGACCGTTTTGCAGGGAGGTGGTCACCCCCGAGCGGCGGGCGTCTTCACTCCGAAGTCATCATTTGGTGCGCAGAAGAGGGTGGTCCGTCGGTTCGGATCCCAACCAACGCCAGCCTGTGCCCACGTCGCGAAGAAAGGTTGCCAACCACCCCGGGGACGAGAGGACACATCCCGCCACAAACGACACTCAAGTCGGCAGACCTCGGAGCGCCAACCCCTAGCCACTCGCATGGACCCAGCCGACCTTGCCGGTCCAACCCTCGCCCGAGACACTCAAGAGGCGCAGCCACCTCATCATCCTACTCATTCCACCAGAAGTTCCCGATGTAGGCCCGTGGACCAAACCGTGCTGACTCACCCGCTACTGTACTTTTGTTCCTTAACAACTTACAAGCTTATACAACTAATATAACCTTTCAAGCCTTGACTTCCCAAGTCCTTGTATGTTAGAAATATGAGAAGATAAAACAGACTAGATGCAACCACACCTAATTTCAGGCAGAAAACACAAAGCTGAATGTCCAGAATTTAATGTAGGCTAATCCAATTTGACAAAAGTAACACTAACAAGGACATGTACAGAATCTACATAGGCCATGATCCATAATATCCGTACAGTGAATATAGTCTTAGAAAATATCTTTTTGCAAGTTATATAAGGAACAATAACCTACAAAAGCTCCATGCAATATTTTCTCACTTTAAGAATGAACTGTAACCAAGAATAGACAAATCTGTCTCATTTCTCCATGGTGAAATAGAAGAGGGCATTTAGCAATAGGAAAGGTCATAAACATAGTGAAATATGAATAGAGAAAATTATAAGTCACATATATGCATCACATAATAGCGAAGCCAGATGATATACTTCAAGCACAAATTTACTAAAAGCACACCGATGAAGAGCCTCACAAAAGACAAAGAACAACCTTTGCCTTAGTAGCACTGATATGTGAGCAACTGTCAAGAGGCTCAGACCAATGAGAAAAGGGATACAAATCTTCTATCCCGAGATCCAGAACCAGCTAAAATAATAGAGTGCCTAACAAAATCCTGTGCATGGCCAGGCCCTGCATGCAGGTTGAAATAAATAAATAAATATATATATATATATATAAACACACATATATATATACATATATATATATACACATATATATATATACATATATATACATATACATATATATATATATATACATACATATATATATATATACATACATATATATATATATTCGATAAGAAATATTGGCGAGTTGTAACTAAAGATATATATGGCTACAAACGCTGCATCATTTACAATTTTCACTCTTACCAACCGCACAGTCGCATGCCAAACACGCACAAAGATGGATTCTTGAGAACAATAATGAAATATGATATTTTGAAGGATGGGTGTATACTGGAAAAGAATATCAAATTGTAGCATGTTCTGAAACAAACAATAGAAGCAGGAGAAAGAAGTCCTTTTGAAAAATAATATACATATAATGAAAACTTTACTTGCAGATATTGGCATAAAAATCATACTCTGCCATTGTAGCTATATGGTTTCCTGCAATGAAGTGTCAACTACAAGAATAAGGTTATACACATTCTGAGAGGTTGTGCAAATGGCATCAATACAAATTTGTATTTAGTGTAGTTTTTGAGCTTCTTGCCTTGTTACTATCTACCTTTGGCCTAGCATATAACTCTATTTGTCACATTTAAGAAAATTCATTAATAATTATCCCCAATAGACCAGATTGATGTTTGGCCACTAGGCAATAACTCTGAACTCATAGTATCTTGAGCCAGAAATACCATCCCTGATTCTAAATAAGAGGTCCTAAACAATTCCAGATCATTTCACTCAAGGAAGCTACATGTGCTACCCACTCACTGTTAATCACCATTCACCTGCGGGTCAAGCCAACAGGAAGCATGACCAGCAGGTAAACAGCCACAGCTTCCTCCTCCACACACTTGCTATTTATAAGTCAATCAGGTGAATCAATTTACAGTAATTTTCCTTCTTCTGAGCATTCATGGTAAATCTTCTGATAGTTACTACCTAAGTATTACAATTCGCCCTTACAATAAAGCTAAAGAAAAAAAAAATAACGTCTAAAATAATCATTAAAGATGCATGACATCAAAATTTTCTCTGCTGTGGGAAGAAACCAATATAAAGACAAAAGAGATTGCAAGCATTGGAGACTAATCAAGAAAACTACTACCAAAGTCTGCTACCTGATTAAAGGAGTGTGAATCAAGAACAACCAAGAAGGGCGCTTCTCACAATTGGGCGACAACCAGATTACGTCCGTTATCACTCTGATCAAAAGTGACACCCGTAGAAGCGTCTAACCCATGTTTGGGAAAAGGCCGATTCCAACCTTGGGAAGAGGCAGACGGTGCTCTCTTGCGGCTGCGGGAAGCGGTGGGGCTCGGCCATCGGCCCGCTGAAACTCCGCCATCCCAAATCAAGAAAAGCGCTCAGTCGATTTATAGGAAGAAACGATCGGAACGCCGGTGAGTGGGGGTGAGCTTACCGGCAGCGAAGGGAGGGATCGGATTGCGAGGCAGGTCTGGTACCATGGGAAGAGGGAGAGAAGGGGAGGAAAAGAAGGACGAGGTGAGACATCGCCAGTTTTCGGCGGGCTCCGATGGGGGCGAGAGAGAGAGAGAGAGAGAGAGAGGCAGGGGGGAGGGGTGGTGGAGAAGACGAAGGAGAGTGGATCACAACCGTTCATCGCGATGAATCACCAGCGGAATCTGCCAGCTCGCCTCGCCCGTTTCTTTGCGGGCCCCGCAAGAATAAGTCAATTCCATCTCCTCCAATTTGTGGGGTATAGTAAAATTTAAAGGATTATAATTGGTTGATATGATCTGGCGGCATACCTGTAATAATAATAAAAATAAATAAACTTATTGCCTAAAAGCCACGTCGACACAGAGATCTTCCTGAGAAAAGCTTGTTGGGCCAGTTGGGCCCAACCAAGAAGAAACTCCGAATCTTTTACCCAATATATCTCAATTAAGTAAATGTCACGACCAAATGTTGTTCCAAACCACAACACGTTCTTTTAATTTCATGATCATGGCAGCATGTGGTTCCAAACCACAACGGCATCGACGAGAGAGCAGCATCCACATAGAAGAGTCCAAGGTATATACCATTTCAAGGAATATACTCTTGGAATCTCCACGAGACCAATTCGTCTACCTGCATTAATTACTTGCAGATTCCTATCGCGTCTTATGGCAGCCCAAGCTGTGTCCAACCGGCACCGCAATTAATTGGCAAACGCCCCTTGGACACGGCGAAGGACAAACCCTTATCCAACGCAGCGTCTAATAAAACGGCCCAAAACACGCCGCCTCCATGTTAAGACGCATCGGAACCCTCCAGAATCTCCCACGCGGCGCGGCTGCAGCGGCCAGAAGAGGAAGATTCCGTGGCTACACCTTTTCGCCGAAACGGATCTCGACCGTCCGTTGGCTCCCGCAGCGAGATCCGCACGTCGGGTTCGGTCTTATCCACCCCCACGTCAGCGCGAGCGCATCGAAGCGGAATCCCACCGCGGAACGATTCAAACCCCGACCTTCTCTTTATGTATTTAAAGTTGGGTCCCGCCGCCGACCCCACCTTCCCCCTCCAATCCCTCGCCGCCTTCCATCGGAAGGACATGGATTTTTATACGCGACGCCCCGACCCTGATTCCATTCTCATCTTCAGCTCCTCTTCTCCTGCACTTCTCCTTGGATTCCAAGTTTGTTCCTTTCGTCTTCTCATTTCTTATTTGTACACCGACCCCCCGGCGACCAAAATCTCTCTCTTGAGCACGGCAGATCCCGGCACGCGGCGATGGACCTCTTGGATCGAGTGCAGAGTTGCCATGACTACATCAGAGCGCTCGAGGAGGAGCGCAAGAAGATCGAGGTCTTCCAGCGGGAGCTGCCCCTTTGCCTTAAACTTGTTACGCATGGTATGTATCCATCCGTGGATCGATCGATCTATTCTCTCTTCTTTTTATGGTTGGCGACGTTGGGTTGATGGTGGTGCAGCGATCGAGAGCGTGAGACAGCAGATGAGCGACGGTGAGAGGGTGAGCAATGGGCCTGTTTTGGAGGAGTTCATCCCTCTAAAGCCGAGCTTCAAGTCGCCGTCATCAGGGGCAGTGGCGGCGGCGATCGGGTCGGATAGGAAGCCTGACTGGCTTAGATCCGTCCAGCTCTGGAATCAGGAGCCGGACACGTCTCTTAAAGTGGTGAGCTTTTCTCTTTCTCCCTAATTTAAGTGATGGATTTGGAGTAGTTTCTTGTGATTTTTGTGCATTTGACGCTAATGCGTTTTGATTTGTTGATGGATTGCAGGAGCCACCGAAGAAGCCGATCGCAGTGAGCGCGAAGAGGATCGGCGGCGCATTCCAGCCTTTCGAGAGGGAAAAGCTCGTCGTGCCACCGCCGGCTTCCAGGGCGGTGGCTGCGAGCTCCACTAACAGTGCTGGTGGTAGAGGAGAGGGGAGGGGATGCGGTGATAGCGATGGTAGTAGCAGCGGAGGAGAAAAGGAGGAGAAGGAGAAGGAAGGGCAGTTTCAGTCCCATCGGAAGACGAGACGCTGCTGGTCGCCAGATCTCCACCGCCGCTTCCTGAACGCCCTTCAGCAGCTCGGCGGCTCCCACGGTAAGCCCAACAACAACATCATCATCTCTGTTGCTCTTCACATGCTGTGCATCTAAACTGGGTGCCGTGCCGTTGATCGCAGCTGCAACGCCGAAGCAGATCAGGGACCTGATGAAGGTCGACGGGCTCACCAACGACGAGATCAAGAGCCATTTGCAGGTTAATTTCAACTTCACCATTTCACTCTTCCCTGTAAATTATCATATGCTTCTGCACGAACACTGCGCCACTGCGTACCGTAATGCCTCCGCAAAGAATCGGATTCGTTTCGACCGATTCACTCGTTGTGTTCCGTCATCTCCTCCATGAATTCCCCATTGCCATCTGACGCTACATGTTCTGTAGTCCTTTTGTCCTCTACCAAGGATCCTGAAGGGATCTTTCTTCGAATCGGCATTTCATGTGGCGAGATCAACATCCCAATGTTGGATCCGCACGGACCCCGCTGTCAACCCTCGCTGCTGTAATAATCCTGGTGGGCCCCGTGATTTGCCCAAACCACTCGTGTCTTGATGGGGTATAGATTCCCTCTAACCACGCATGTGATTTGGGTTCCACCAGATCTACATCGATCTGCCATCATTTGACCACAGCCCTCACCATTCCCCGTCATCCCTACCGATGCGATGCCTGCTGATAAGGTTGCTTCTGTGTAGAAATATCGGCTGCACACCAGACGACCGAGCCCTGCGGTTCAGAGCAGCAGCCACCCGGCACCGCAGTTTGTGTTGTTGGTTCCTCCGCCGGATTACGCTGCGGCCGCCGCGGTTGCAGCTGCAGCGCAACCTGGAAATGGTGCTTGTGCTCCGACGAACGGAATCTACGCCCCGGTGGCATCGCTCCCGTCAGACCCGAGATTTCAGCAGCAGCTGCAGACGAAGAAGCAATACCAAAGATCGTGCAGTGGAGGAGAAGACAGCACGGGGGGTGACGACGATGATGCCACTAACACGGAGTCCCTTGCAACTTCGGCCTCCTCCCAAACTACGACGGCATCACCTCCGTTTTGACTGAGAGCAGCTTCACGACATGTGCCGTCGAAAATAATTAGACAGAAGATATACATGATGCATGGTTTAGTCTCACCGAGGTGTCGTAAACGAAGATACTGAGTTCATACTATTGATGCAGAGTTTTGCCGAACCTTCTGCTGCTTTATTCTTCACTGTTTGACTATTTCTTAGCTGTAAATTGAGATCAGGAACAGATAGTGTCGAGCAAGTTCTCTCACGATCACGATTCAGAATATGATATTGGTGGTCGGATCTCATTATTGATATCAGAAAGGCATTGAAATGGCTTTAATGCTCCGAATTATTGGTCGATGACATTGTCGACGTCCTCTCGACAACCCTTGGGATATGTTGACTCTTTGCAAGCAGCAAGGCACATGCGACCACTGGCATTCTTTTATATCCATTATACCTTTGCAGGCCTTAATCGAGCTTCTGACTTTTGTACCATCCAGCAGTTGCCATAGTTTGAAGTTAGATTCTCGAGCATCTTTTGCAATACCAATTTCGACACTTCCTTACAACGCCACCTCGTTCGATCCACGTTAAATTGCAAATGCTAAGCGCACTAAAGTTAAACACTTCGTCAAGTGGAATCTTAATCATACGCACGTCATCAGCCAAATCACCGACTTAAGACGTCCACCAACCCAGTAAACTATTCAGTGGATAAAACCAAACTTCCATCGGCTAAGAAACAAATCTACTTTGGATACCCGCCGAATATTCGAACCACCCGACGCCTCGTCGGAGGGAATCCAGCGAGCGACGGTGCGACGCATCTTTCGTAGCGTGGGGCCCCAGCAATTGGATATTCTGGGAGCATTGAAACAACAACGAAAAAGAGTTGATGGAGAGATGTCGTCGTGATTCTAATAATCGCTGGAACAGCAGCACGTTTTTTGAAGTCTCTTTCACGAATGCGTTTCGAATAATTTATTGTGGGGAAAAAGATCGTCCGGCGATCTGCGGTTCTCTGTAGCCAGAAGTAATGGGATCCAATGTGTCTGCCACGTATGTATCGCTAAGGTATTGACCATGAGTTGGTGAGATGTTGACAGTCTGTTGTCATGTGTCCATCTCCCCGTTTCAAGATCGACCAAATATTATTATTAATTATTTCAATAATTAAAAAGTATTATAATTTAGGATTCATTCATGGATGGATCGATCATCTAATTCATTTCTAACTACACGGGCTGGGCCTATTTCTCACCTTGGTGAAAGCTTACTGATCGTCACGGAGTGAGCCCCTATGTGTTGGGTCTCGATTCTCGCCTTCCTCATTTCTCTCTCATCGGCTGATCTATAAAAGAAAAATACATGAACCGAGCTCCTCGCAGCTTCCTCAGGATCATCCATCCTCGAGCGCTTGCTTATGGTGGGAGAACTGCTTCCTGGACAAGACGACGCTACAGGAGATAGCCATGGCGTGGTCCCAGTTCCAGGCAGTACGGTGCAACTCCATTGAGCTATAGCGGGGTATCAGAGCCGATTGCAACAGCAAACCACCTCCCTGCCATCATTACTAATCCAATCTCCAGATCTGATTCTGTTGAGACTCTGTCGTCGACCATCGAATCACTACTAGTAGATCTCCCCATCGCAACCCTTGTTCACGTCGGACTTCCCCTATTTCATTGGTCTGCTCGGTGGCCCATCAACCAAATCGCAGCTTCATTCACCGCTGCCAGTGTTCTCCTACCTGAGTCGACGGCTTTTCTTTACGACCGTCTGTCATTTCCTCTGCCTTGGCGCACCTTCGACAACATTAATCTAAAGCAACAAAGGCATTCTTCCTCTCTGCGTCGCATCTGCTTCTTCCTCTCTACGCAGGTTCATGCGGACCGACGGAGCGATGATCAATTTTCACGGTTATCCAAAGGTGGTAACTATACATCCTGGAGGGTCCAGTTTTCTAATCTCCTATTTTGATACGACTTACTAGGCCGACTCTCTCAGTTGTCCACTAGCCATGATCAATATCCTCGGAGAACCCAGTCCAGTATCAAATCCAACTTACAAACTATAGCTACGTTAAGATCATATCATCCTCCAAGCTATTCAAGCCTCAATTGCTAGATTTGTCGCTCTATTGATATCTTCATATGTGACTGTTGCAGAATCATGATATAAGTCGCAAACAACCTTGGTGAATCGTTCGCGTACTCGAAAGCATAGTCTTCTATCCAGTCTAATGAAAACAAAATAAGAGGGAAGTACTATCGTTGATTATCTATAAAATATCAAAGTTGTCATCGATGACTTGCTTTGATAAGTCATTCCCTATGTGACGAAAAAGTCATCATCTATATCCTTAATGGACTCGGAGACGAGTACAAGGAATTGATAGTCGCAATTCGGACGCATAACTCAATAATATCATTTGAAGAACTCTATGATAAGTTGACTAACTATGAGACGTATTTGAAGTACGAGGACAAATTGCCCGGACCGACCATCAAGCTCAAGTTAGTCACAAGTCCAAGAGGAAGAGCAACCAATACAATATAACCATCACAAAAGGTTTGGCCAAGATACCTCTTACCCCTATGGGTCCCAAGCAACCCCCCCCCCCCCCCCCCAAATCCTCGCCACTCCGCTAAAGTTTGTCGGTCTCGACCTCGACTCCTTACTTCGTCACAATGGCCTCAAGCGAATCTCTACACCAACTACTAGCCAACCAAATTGGTTTATGGACTCTAGCGCCTCCCATCACATCACCTCTAATCTTCAGAATTTGTCTATCCAAAACAACTATAGCGGGAATAAATATATCATCATCGGTGATGGTAAAGGACTACTTATAACTCATACTGGTTCCACAACGTTTAATTCTGATACTACAACCTATATACTCGATGATGTTCTATGTGCCACTCATATTAAATGAAATTTTATTTTTGTTTCTCAATTTTGCAAACACAACAATACTTCAATTGAATTCTTTCCTGATTCTTTTCTTGTCAAAAACTTGAGCACGAGGGCATCCTTAGTCCAAGGCCCAAATAGAGGTAACATCTACGAATGGTCGTCAGCACCACAAATAACCCAACCCACTATCCACTCTTCAGTTGCAGCTCCAATTAATGTGTGGCATCATCGTCATGGTCATCCTTCGTCCCTTATCCAGTAAAAATTACTTTCTCGTTACTCTTTTCATATTTTTAAATCAAGTAATTCTATAATGCATTGTGATGCATGTCTTAGCAATAAAAGTCATCGATAGCTCTTTGGCACATCTTCTATATCATGCTCTAAATCGTTTGAAATTATTTATACCGATTTTAGGGGCCCTGCTCCAATCATTTCTTTTAACAAATTTAGATTTTATATCATTTTTGTATATTACTTCACTAAGTACATATGGTTATATCCTCTTCACCATAAATATGAAGTGTCCATAATCATTACCAACTTTCGAAAGTTGGTTGAGAACTACTTTTAGTCTATAATCAAAACAGTTTACTCTAATGATGGAGGTTAATATCAAGCCCTAATAACCTCTCAGCTTGTGGTATATAATACCTAAGTCACCCTTATATACTCCTCAACTAGTTGGCTCTGCCGAACGCAAACATCGACATATAGTTGAAACTGGCCTTACACTTCTACATCAGGCCTCCATGTTTCAACATTTTGGACAACAGCCTTTTAAACTGCAGTCTACCTTATTAATCGAATGCTTATGCCAGTCCTATAATATTAGTCCTCATTTGAAATATTATTTCATAAACCTCCAAACCTTCATAAACTCAAAGTATTTGGCTGTCTATGTTATCCATGGTTATGTCCCTATGCCTCCTATAATATAACATAAATATCTAAACCTTGCATCTTTATATGATACTCTCTTAAACATAATGTTTTCCGATGTTATAATCCCCACACTCATAAAGTTTTTCTATCACATCATGTTATTTTTGTTAAGTCTATCTTTCCTTCCAAAAACCACGAGTCTCCTGCCATGCGAGCCTCTCATGACACTGTTCAGTTCCCCCCCTCAAGATCCACACTCTACTACTACTCCATTTCAGCAATTGTCTATTCCCTCTATTACTACTCCACTCATTTCTTCTCAAATTGATGAGGTAATACGTTCAGAAACACAATCATTGTCTTTACCTTCTTCTAGACTAAGTGACACTGAGGTATCTCAACCTGACCCGGCCTGTGTCAATGACTCTCCACCACTTCTTCCAACAACACAATCTCACAATCTCATAGCCTCCAAACATCCTATAACAACATGCTCCAAGAGTGGTATTTTTAAACCATGTCAAGTCCTTGACTTATATATGCTATCATAGAATCCTCATATAATACCATTGAACCCATCACCTTTACTCAAGCTTAAAAATCTCTACAATGGCGTAACGCTATATCTGAGGAATATGATACTCTCTTCCATAACTCAACATGGAACCTAGTACCCTTTCATCATACACAAAATGCCATCGGGCGTAAGTGGGTCTTTCGAATTAAGCGGAACCCAGATGGATATGTTGCCCGATATAAAGCATGTCTCATCGCCAAAGGGTTTAATCAACGACCTGGAGTTGATTTCACTGAGACATTTAGTCTCGTTGTTAAGCCCACAATAATCTAACTTATCCTAAGTCTGTCTACCACTAAAGGCTAGCAATTACGATAATTGGATGTTAATAATGTCTTTTTACAAGGGACTCCAAGATGTTTTTATGCAACAACCTCATGGTTTCATTCATCCTCAGTATCCAAGGCATGTTTGTAAACTTAAAAAGTTATTTATGGACTTCATTAGTCTCTAAGAGACTGGTATATTGAACTTGGCTCATTTTTTACTTCAGTTGGCTTTATCAACTTCAAGTCTGATACATCGTTATTTCTACGACAATAACTTAGAGGCACAATATATATTCTGGTGTATGTGTATGACATTATTGTCACAGGCAATAATACTATCGAGATCCAGACATTCATTAAGCAATTGACAGATTGATTCTCTCTTAAAGATCTAGGAACCTTGAATTACTTTTTGGGCGTAGAGGCAATATATACATCTTCAGGTCTCTTCCTCTCACAAACAAAGTACATTCAAGATTTATTATCAAAGACAAATATGTAGGACACAAATACAGTTACAACTCCCCTTTCTACTAGTGAATATCTTAAATTATCTAATGGAAGTCCTGCTACGAAACCCACTCAATATCGACAAGTAGTTTGCTCTTTGCAGTACTTAGCTCTCACCCATCCAAACATCTCATTTGTCGTCAACAAATTATCATAATTTATATAACAGCCATCTACTATGCACTGGTCTATAGTCAAACGAATCCTGCGATATCTTAAAGGGACCCTGAATCATGGTCTCTTTCTTCGCAAACATTGTCCACTTCATCTTCATGTCTTTGCTAATATTGATTGGCCAGACAACTTTGATGATAGAACATCCATATCGGGGTATATTAGCTTCTTTGAAGCTAATTCAATCGGTTGGAATTCTAATAAACAAAAGATAATCACACGGTCTACAACTGAAGCTAAATATCATGCCATTACCACTATCATTGTAGAACTCAATTAGGTCACAAATCTACTCAATGAATTCAATATCAATTCCACTCCTATTTCTATAATATATTATGATAATGTTGGAGCTACCTATCTATGCGTCAATCCGGTATTCCACTCCCACATGAAACATATTACTATCGACTTCCACTTCGTGCGAGATCAAGTCGTCCGACGTGAACTATGTATTTCTAATGTACATACTACTAATCAATTAGCAAACTCACTGACAAAGCCTCTCGCTCGTAAACTCTTTGCATTACATCAATCCAAGATTAGTATCCTTGATAAGAGCACCATTTTGTGGGGTCATGATAGTAGATAAGATTTTTCTAACTATATAAAGAAATCTTATTGCTTTGTTGAAGAAAATTCTCCCTCCTAACTTCTATAAATAGGGAGAATATTTCAACAAGGAACATGGCTTCTTTTACGATTTCTATCTTCTATATTCTTCGTTTAATTCCTTACGGAATGCAACTGGAAAGCTCGACGTCCCCTCCCACCACTATCCGGATTCCTCATCACCGTTGTTTCCAGCGGCGTCAGGGCCAAAGCGAAGCGCGACGTGCCGTTCGTGAGAGCTACTCCTGTTCTTGCGTCAACCGGCTCCGACGTCAACATTCCGCATGGCATTGTCGGGCGGTCCAGTACCTTTGGCAGTTCCTGCAGGAGTGCCGCGGCTGGTCGACGTTGTAGTTGTTGTAATAGCAGAATTTGGGCTTCTTCGCCGCCTTCTCCTTCCAACTCCCTGCTTCACTTCGTCGTTCATCGGGCATCGAGTTCCTCGTCGATTCATGCTCGTTAGTTTCCTGTGAGTCGGGTGATTCAGGAGCAGTCTCTTCCTCTCGAAAATCCTGAGATTAGAAAGAGGTGCAAAGATCATCATATGTATGTAGCTGATTCAACGAGAAGACCTCCGATCGCAGTGCATTCTCCTCGTCTCCGCCGAACTGCAGAGTGATGCTCTTGCCGAAGAGCTTGATTGTGGCGTCTCCGCGCTCGGACATCTCCCTCTGACCTGTTCGAATACTCTGCTAAAATAATTGGTCTCGAATCCATGATGGACAAGTATGGGACAGAGAGGGAGATAGAGTTTTGGTAAGCTATTGGAATCTAATCTGATCGAAAGCTATTTTAAGTTCAGACAAACTCCTCAACTTCTTCTTTTCAGATGGTGGTACAGAATGCCAACATTTCCACATGAAGCTGTTGAATATATAGAGAGAGAGAGGATTAATGAGTTATAATCTCAGGGATACACAAGATCACTTGAGCATGAGAAGAAAGACCGCTATGTTTCTCTCAGTCTCAGAACATCAGGAAAAGGAAGAACACAAGTGTATTCATTCATGTCTCTTCCTTCTTCAAGCTTCTCTCGAGCACACAGCTTTGTGTGCCCATGTGAAACATGGATTCCCGTCTTTGGCTTGTCTACATGGATAGAGAGAGACAGAGAGAGAGAGAGAGAGAGAGAGAGAGAGAGACTGGCACAAAGCCATCAGCTACTGAATGAAGTGTGGTATCCTCCAACCTTCATCAACTGCTTTCATACTGCGCCAATGGCATGGGATGTGTGACTGCACCAAACTCCATTGGATTTTAGTGCCATGCAACAGATCCATTGGACTAAGTGGCATACAACTAAGTGGAAATTCTTCTCTCTCTCTCCCTCTCTATGATGATTTCTTCTGCTGTGTTCTTTTCTGCCTTGTCAAACTCATCTACCTCTTCCCATCCAGGTTCAGAGAATTCGACAATCTGTAGCAACAATCCATAGTACTCGAGCTTCATTCTCCATGAGCCGTGCTCCTGCACTATTCCCTAAATCGAACCCTTGTTTCAGCCGACATTTACTTAAACAACATGTCTGAATCGCCTCCTCAGTTGCCACCCTTCTCACCGGGTCAAGCCAGCCTTGGGTTTCCTCCTCTCATTTGCTACAGGGCGGAGCTTATCCGGTTCAAAGATAGACACAGCAGACAAGCAAGAGGAAGACTGACCGAGCTCATGGTTTCTGCAAGTTGGAGATGGAAAACCAGACGACAGTGCAAGTTGGTACGTATTGTCACGACACATAATTCGCACGTCTCACCCGCCTCTCTAACCTAAGGTTGACACCGCCGTTAAAGAAGCACATGATTGGAGATCGATGGCGGTGATGCCAACTTGTCATGAATTTTTATGTAATATTTCGTTTAATCTCAGACAGTATGTCTGTGGCGTGGAGTTACCACTGCCATATACCTTAGATAATAATCTCAAAGGGCTATAAATTATAACATCCTATTTTTATTTTCATTCATGTTCTACATGATTAAAATAAAAATATATTTTTTCATTTAATTATATTATCAAGTAATAATAAAAAAATTAATTATTATGTCTATGTACTTTTATGAATGCATTTTTATATAACACGTCATAATATATTCATGTATTCCCACACCATATATCATAATATATATATATATATATATATATATATATATATTAAAATTTATATATTTTTATAATTATATAATGTATACATTAATATCGAGCTCATGGTCATTTTATCATTCAAATCATGAATTCAATATAATTTATATAGCACTTTTTTATTTTTCATCTTCGTTTAATAATTTATTATTTCATCTATCTATGCATATGTTGTTAGTTTGGCAAGTCCCACGTAATCCCATATCGAAAAAATCAAGTTTATAATCTTCTATTGCAACTATAAATAAAGGCCTAGGCTTTGAAGTTAGATGCACCATAAGAAAATCTAATTGTTTGTTTTCGGCTTTTCTTATTTAGTAGTTTCATATGTTTTATGACGTAAGAACATTTTCATAAGATATTTATAATTATTCCTTTTATAGTAGAATAATATAAATCTGGTATTCTTATTTCTCTTTTATTTTTCTACTTTATTATCTTTATTGGATTGTCAAATTACTTTTGGTAAATTTTTTGGGCCAACTCTAACATAAGTAATTTGTTATCCTTCGTATACATGGTACTTAAATATTAACTTATTATCCTTCGTATACGTATACATGATACTTAAAAGATCAAACTTACTTTAAATGTAATAAAACACATTTGAGTCTTGAAAATCACTTAAGATTTATTATAATACAACTATTACGTACGATTCATTAACTACTAACTAATAACTTGATCTATCAACCACTAACTAATAATCGATCGTTAGAAATAACATATCAGTCAACCACAAACCGGAAACCTTATCTCAAACATCAAATGCCATGGTTAATTCACCCTCATCCCCCCCCGTTGCTTTCATCCATAGTGTTATTGATGTGATGCGAGTGAGTTCTGTGGCAAAAAATGCTTCACTCAACTCCATAGTGTTTAGAAGTCAATTCTTGGTCACTCGATAACTAAGAACGATACATCCCATCGCACCCTCCACATCTTCTTCTTCTTCTTCTTCTTCTTCTTCAAACCTAATGTGAATTAGGAGATGAATCACATCCAGATACGTTGGCCATCTGACTTCACCCATTGCCATCCATGCTTGTGGTTTGCCGGTACCGATTCTTAGTGTCAAGATGGACATATTTATGGTCAACCCGACTCCATCCACCTAGTCGTCCACTTGACCTTTCGTATCCTCATCTATCACTAATCTCGTTCATGAACTTCTCACCACATCCAGTACTAGATCCGTTCTTACTATATTTGTAGTTATCCTACTACTTCTACCGAGGGTGTCCGGAGGCAGCAAGCCCATACAACTTTCCATGTCATGATGTACCTTCGAGTATATCCATCGACCTTTTACCATATCCAGTCTTATCTAATAAGAGATCGGCTTCGAGATAACTGGCATATTAATGTGTCTAAATCAAGTGGTCCGAGATGTCAACTACATGTTAACAACAATGCATGCATCTATCTCTCACAATTCAACTCTCATGTGGAACTAAACAGAGGTTGGAATGTGATGTCGTTATATTTAGATTCTGATTTGGACTTTTTTCTCCTTCTTCAGTGTTTCTGCTTTTGATTCTTCATGAAGTTTTAGGTAGGGACATTATTTTGGTCATGTCTTCATAATCAAAATATAAGACCCATTGTGCTTCTGAACAAAGAGGCTGCAATCTTAGGCTTGTAGACTGGATTTCTAGTTCCTCGAAACAAAGAAAACTTGCCTTTGAATATTGAACGAGGACAGGAAATATTTGAGAGCAGACATCCTATTTATGTATGTGTGTGTGTGTTTTTTTGTATGTCATGAAACAAAAGCAAAAGGGAGATCAGAACATGCAGAGCTTAGGAAGATATGAAGACACTACAAAGCCTCAAAAGAATTGCTGCTCGAAGAACTGTGATGGTGGAAACAACTCTGTCTCTCTTCCTCTCTTCCTGTCGCCACCATTAACAGGCAGCAATCTTGATATGTCCACACCGAACAGCTTCACAACCCGAAGCGGGTTAACAGTAGGCGGCGGGGTCATCGTGCGAAAGCTCGCGATCACGTCCGTCCTCCAGTCGATGAACAGCTGCTTCTCAGGCCCGGTGGATCGCCAGAAGGTGACCACGTCCCCGGCCTTGAGGTTCTTCTCCCTGACAAACCGGCTCCAGCCTTTTGTCAGCACGAAGCTCTGGCTACTGCTCCAGTACGAGTACCTAAACCTCCACACCCTGCCGCCGGCGTCCTCAAAGTTGAGCAGCACACCCTTCGATGCCACGCTGCTGCCGCTCTCCAACGGGAAATACTTCTCGGCGTGCTGCTTCGGTATCACTAGCCTATTCAGCTTCCCGACGTCGCTCGGGGTGACCACCTTGTCGAACAACATCAGGCGAGCCGACCGTAGGTAGCTCGGCGTCGTCCTCCTGCTAACGACCCGGCCGCCCCCCTGGGCTCGCTTGCTCTGCTGGAGCTCGTCGTGGTACGTGT
Organism: Musa acuminata AAA Group; assembly: GCF_036884655.1. NCBI lineage: Eukaryota > Viridiplantae > Streptophyta > Magnoliopsida > Zingiberales > Musaceae > Musa > Musa acuminata. Next base: position 36,563,910 of record NC_088340.1, read on the forward strand.
GCTTGCGCAGCATGTCCACGATCTCCGCCTTGGAGTGCGCCACGAGGAAGGAGAGCTCGTAGGCCTCGTCGTCGTCGGACTCGGAGAGAGGCTTGAAGTTGGTGATCGCGTCGCGGCCGCGGAACCGCTGCGCTGCCACGTCGTAGGCGCGCGAGGCCTCGGCTTCGTCGCCGAAGGTGCCGAGCCACACCCGACGGTGCTTTTCGTAGATCTGGGCGCCCCACCGGCCGTTGGGCTGGGGGACGACGCCTTTGTACTGAGACGACGACAGCTTCCTGGACACGGCCTCCATCCCGCTCTCCGGGGTCGGGTCGAGCACCGCGCTGACGCCGCTGCCCATGCGCTGCAGGGCCTCGCCCGCATGCGGCGGCGTCTGTTGGCATCTCGCCGAGTGACTCGGTGCCTCATCGACGCAGCTACCTTCCATGGCCGAGTCAGTTAACCGGAGAGACGAGCGCAGAAGATTGTCGGCAAGCCTTGGAAGGAGAGGATGGGTCGTATTCTTCACAAGAGGGCTCAAAGGGGCTTATATAGACTTACAGGTGAACTTGTTGCGGTTTACGGCGGACACTTGTTGGCAGGTCTATGGGGACGAAGATTCAAGGGAGGTTGGATAGGTGTGGGTGATGTGAGAGTGGGTCCCTCGAAGAGGCAAGTTGGATTCAGTGGGGCTGACACCATGGTTGGACCACGCGGCCAGATGCATCCCCTGAGGCCGGGTTGCTGCTGATTGGGCTGATCATGATGCTTCTTCTCTCTCTCTCTCTCTCTCTCTCTCTCTCTCTCTCTTTGTGGAGATGTATGCGGAAACGCATGGTACCGAAGGCAGAGGCGAGGTTTCTGACCCATGGTGCCTGCCGTTTGACAACTACTCGATGCATGCCAGTCTCCACATAATTTGGCTGCTTGCACCGCATATATATCATCATCATCATCATCATCATCAACGACAACAACAAAAACAAAATATTCTTTCGCCTATTAATTGTGATTGTGATCCCAAATATATTTAACGACTTGAGACTTCCCCTATCTCATGATGATGTGGCCTTCAATTTTTCATATTGCACATGGTCAGATTTTTTATTTTTATTTTATATCGCTTAAGGATTCCATTTCCATCCTATCGAAAAAAGAATAACAGATATGCTTTATAAATAAAATGCATGTGGAGTGACAGATCATGACTGGTCGAATTAAGTCACCTCGAAATCAAGATCGTAACATTTAGTTCAGCAATCGAATAAAAGGAATAAGACAATTGCATGTATCAGAAGCAACTAAAGAACATGATGATAGTACGAGTGGTACCTAAATAATGGAAGATCTTGGGAATAACTGAAGCGAATTTCAAATTGGCCTTGTGATACTCGCCACCATGATCTGCCGACACACACTGATGTGGATGAATTCCAGAATTGGATATAGACTTTTATCTGTTATTATTTTTAATTATTAGTTTCTACCTCCAAAAATACGTAAGCAGCTAAGTATGATTTATCTGAATTTGATGCGGAAAAGGAAAGAAAATAAATCACCTCCACACATAAAAATATTTCTTGGTGAGTTGGTATGTGATCCAACGGTTCAGTGCATCGTTCCACAGTGCTACCCTTCAGCCACAAGTTGGAAGGTCTTCAGGAACATGAATCAGGAGACTACAAGGAGCAGTGGCCTGGATATACCTGAAAGATGCAGACATCCAAGTGACTGCGCTTCCTTCTCAGCCACTGAGACTTGTAACATCCGGTCTTATCCACATTATGATAAGGAGAGGAGGAGATATTTGTCTGCAGGAAGTACATGAGTTGCAACTTGCAAGAAATGGAAGAGAACAAAAAGGAGTGGATGCTCAATAAAAAGCTAAATCCATCACAGAGCTGGCTAGCCTAGTGCAATGTATTTGGGTAGCCTATCAACAACCCATTAACACTATATATATTTAGCCTTGGCACAAGAAAGCATCCATTTATCAGATTAAGTATGTATGTATGTATGTATATTGACACAAGAAATTTATCAGATGTCCTTGTCCAGTAAAAAATGCAAAAGAGATGTTCATGGGCAACATATCATAAATCAGTGACTTTTCTTTGCTTCTAATCCCCTTTTCTTTTGCTCTTAAATAACACCACCACAGAGAGGATGCCAATTCTTAGCAAATGTGGGGGATCGTTTTGTCATGTCATTTTGATTAATAAATGTGTTGTGAAAGTCAACTACTCCGTTTCGGTTTCTTCAAACCAGAAACCAAAAACAAATGAAGAACGCAAACAACATTAAATGTATGTTATCTTCGTTTCAATCAGCTTGCGCTTCTGCAACGGAGTTTAAGTAATCAATTCAGTCAATCCAAACCCAAAAAGGATCCAAATTCTGACTATCCTAAGTTTTGCCAAGTCATCCAATGGCCTCTCTTGAGTATACCCATAAAATGTTTCCTCTCTACCCCTCTCCCTCTTACCATTCATTTTCGAGTTTTTCCTCCTCAAGTATTTGTACCTTAGGATGCTCCACTTTCAATCTTTGAACTCACTCTTTGGGTTTCATTTTAGATAAATATATAAACCCAAAGGTCGGTTTGTACCTTAGATAAATAAACAAACCCGAACATTCCGGTTCAGTTCAGAAACCAGATTCTACCTGAGCAGACAACATCAAATACACACCCAACCAGGATGTATAGCTGTGCCTTAATCATAATGCAGAAAAAATACAGTGAAAATATCCAATTACAAAGAAAAAAGAGGAGGATCCTGGTAATAGTGATTAATGATATATCATGCAAATTTTTGAAGGCAAACATAAAGAATCTGCAAGCAATTTCATTAAATTAAATAAGTGCACAGAGCATCATCATATTGGTGCAATTAGCTAACTAAAATCACTCTAGAATCTAGTTGCTTTACATCCAAACATGTGACCACCTAAGCCCGTTTCATTTTCCCAATCTTTCAAAACGCACTTCAAACCAATACAACTCTTCAATGTTTTGCCCAACATTTACTCTCATGTTCGACCTATATGCACTTCATCATTGTGGCACATGTTGCTGTGACCAACAAGAAGGGCTATTTTTCAATGCACATATCCAGAAGATTACTCCAACAAGCTTTTCTGGCCAGATGGAGTTCTATTCATAGCACTATGACAGATTATGTTACTAGCCAGAGAAACATCACCCTCTACCATTTGCACAATGCTTCCTCTTTGTCATGCAAGTAATAATCTATGTAATCAAGTTTCAAGAAACCCTAATCCGTACAACTAAAAAGGAGACAATTATGACCAAGTATATATAGATCCAATTGTTGGATCACAGAGGTGAAATGCCACAAAATGTCTTAAATGCAGCAATAAAAGGATCTTAGATGCATTACCAGATTAAGGGCACCGGCATAATTACTCTCATCGGCTCCAGCGAATGCACAATGAACAAGCATGTCCATTTATGACACGAATGACGGTCCTCAAGAAGAATCTCGACTGCATTTGGAAGCCGATGCCCCTACACTTCTACCCCAATCCATATTCCTGCTCTTTGAAATGTAAAACAGAATTGTTTGGGCGAATCCCTCCATGGCACGGTCAACAGATCTCCGTGCCCAAGAAACGATGAGATCGAGAAGGGTACCGGTAACACCCGCTCTGTCGGAGATCAGCCAAGAAAGCGTTAGGGTTTGGACCTGGGAAATGGCGAAGCCGTCGGGCCACTGCAGGAAGCGCGCGAGGCGCAACCTGAGGAGGGCGGCGGCGGCGGCGGCGAGAGGGCGAGGAGGAGAGAGAGTTGGGCTTAGGCGAGAAGGGAAGGGGATTGCCTCGCATCACGATCTTCTGCCGAACACCTCTCCAGTCTCCAACGCCTCTCTTCATAGACTTGCTGTCTTCCAATAGGATTCGGATCACTACTTGCTATATATCCATCTAATCGGATTCGGATCTTTCCGTTACACGGACCCGAATCTGTATGGCCGATAGTAATCGGACTCGGACGTCTCGCATTTATTGACTCGAATCACAACTTGTGTCCCGAGTTCTGGGCCAATGGGATCCGAAACGCTTCCTAATGGAGTCAGTTATTAGCCCAATGGGCTGAACCACATGAATAAATATATATATATATATATATATATATACACGTGGGGGACGGAGAGGAAGGGGTTGTTTTCACAGGCTGAATGATTGGCACGTGGGGGACGGAGAGGGCGGAGAGGGGAAGGAGTTTGTTTTCACAGGCTGAATGATTGGCGTCGAGTGCAGTCGATCAATCAACCTTGCGCAATGATTCCTTCGAGCTGTTTGCAAGTGAACAAAAGTGATGCAACCTCACAGAAACCAAATAATTCCTCAATCAACAGAAGGCCATGCATGTCCAAGCTTGTGAGTTTGGTCTCATGGTGGTACGGCTGTAAGCGGGGGAGAGACTGCCTCCTCCGTGACTGGATGATCACCTGTTTCGGTCGCTCCCATTCGGACTCACAGTTCTAGGCTGCAGGCAGTCGTAACCACGTGCAATGAGAACAAAAGATGGTGATGAAATCAAACTCGATGTGGTGGAGGATGCTCTCCCAGCTTGCAGCATCTGCAAATGCGTTGAGGTGAACGTCTTCGAGCCATCAACATTACGTGGTGATCACGGCCATGGTGTGGTGACGTCTCGGTCCGCACGCACAGAGCTCAGCGGAGACACACCGGAACGCAAGCTAGCTATGAAGTGTTTAATTCCACCACACTCTCTGAAAGTGTCATATCGATTCAAGCTTTTGGGGGAAAGAGCAGAGCTGACGCTAAAGAAGCTTAGCATGAGAGGAGATGATGGGAGGTCGAGGGGGGCAAAAGGCATTTGGTTCTCCTTCTTCTTCATCTTCTTCATGCCCATGGCCATCATACGAGTAGCAGGTCAACGTCCATGTGTCCCAGCACTTTTCCTTTACCCCAGGCATACCAAACGTGGAAATCGCTTCCGGTTCACGCAATCCTCCCGTGTACTCTCGCCGCAATAGCCATTCATGTGCGAATCTCAAAGCATCCAGTGGGATTTCATTGGTGAAACACGTGTGCGTCCGCAGACGGAACAGATGCTGCTGGAGTTGCATCCAACTAAGAAACCAGCATCGATTGACATCAAAACCACATGCTTAGTATTTCATTACACTAGAAGACAACAAGACCTGCGGCCGGATTCCAAAAGTTCCTCTCTGATTCCAACACCAAACTGGGAACGATATCAAAGCAGTCTAATCGTAATATCGAATTGGATAGTATCAGATTCAATCACCGGCTGGAAAATGAAGGCAATGGTGTGGTTAGAAAAAGAAGAGACAGCAGAAGACAAACCACGATACCGGAGAAACCAAACAGTGAGCCTACTGGGCTAGTAGTATCGATATATTATAGCTTATGTGTAATCACTAGTCGTCGGCGGCTTGGATGACTGCGGGAAGCATCCGTTGTGAGACTCTGAGCATTTTGCGTGATCACCTCTCAAGTGGAGGTGACAGCGCAACACGGCTCCCTAATGAACAATGGCCTGCGCAGCTGGCTGCACCTTCTCATGATGTGGAGCAACTCCCCGCGGTTCCGCCGCTTGGAAGTGAACAGAAGCTTGTTGTCGAGCGGTGGGTGGTGGCCGCCGAGCGGCGCCCACAGCCCGATGTAGCCGTAGTCGTTGTAACCTTCTGTGGTGACGCTGAGCGTGGACGCCGCCGCCGCCGCAGTGGTGGTCGTAGGCGATGCCCGCCTGGGTACCACGGTTGATGGAACAGGTTGCTCGCATTTGGTCATGCTGGTTAGGGGAGCGCCGCCCACGAACTTGTTGATGACGAGCGAGGACCGGTGTACCTTCATGGCGCCGCTCTGTTGCTGGGGCTGCGTGCTTACCTTCACCTCGACGATCGTTCCCCTGTCCACCACTTCCACTTCCTCTTCTTCTTCCTCTTCCTCGTATCGGTTAGTTTCCTCTAATTCTTCTTCTTCCTCCTCCTCCTCCTCCTCCTCCTCCTCCTCCAATTGTGTTATTTCCGTCGTTTCGTTCCCTACAGTATCTTTGTTATCTTGCTCGACGTCTTCTGGCATTTGTGGTTGTGTAATTTCAGTGGCATCGGATGCGTGACCAGGTTTGTCTCCGGAGGTGGTGTCGGTCAAGGACAGGACGAGTCGGCCGTCCACGCGCTGGGCGTGAAAGTAGTTCTTTGAAGGGACGGCTACGGCTTCCATGACGAGGCGCCCGTCTAGGCGGTGAGGCCTCATGTGGAGGCAAGGCACGTTGCGCTGGGAGATCGACGGCAGCGGTGGGGGGAACGACCTCGGTGGCGACCGCCGGCCAACTGAACAATGGCAACTCACCGACGCTAGCTCCCTGGCGCCTCCTGCTGCTGCTTGCTTCTCGAAGGGCACATATTTCTTCTCTTCCTCTGTCTCTTCTCCAGCGAGCTTAGATGGATGGTGGAAGTCGAGGTCGTCCATGAAGGAGGAGAAGCCATCAGAGCCGGTCTCGGATCCGAGACGTTCCGTGCAGATCTCGAGGCTCTTCTGGCTCAACGGGCTCGAAGACCGCCTAGCGAGAGGATGAACGTAAGGAGACGCCGGCTGGTCAGCGGCGGCGGCGGCCGCCTCCCGCGATTGGATCGCGCTCCATATGTCGAATTGTCCGGGCCGCTCCTGGGCGTGGCTCTCCTCGACCGCCAGAGGAGGATCGTCCTGCCGTCTATATCGATCCACCGGCGCCGCCCGGCTGCACTTGTCCGAGTCGAAGACAGCTGCGGACGAGCTTTGCATCATGGCAACCGACATCATCTATACCGCAGCGTTTGGACGCAGGTTTACTTTAATACGGGCTTCACTGAGCAAAGGCAAAACCGATAAGTAAGCATCCAAAGGATATACGAGACAGCCCCACGAACATTTAGTATGCATGCTGTAATTACCTCAAACAAGAGTACAACAAAGGTTTATTTTTCTTCGGAAGGCACAGATCACAAAACAAAGGGAGAGATGGAATGGTGGCGTTTGTGCTTCCAGGGAGTGGCAATAAGGCCGGCTGATAAGAAGCGAAGGGGGGGAGGGATGGTATTTGTAGGCTCGAGGAAGGCTTCTCCCTCGGGACCTTTCAGCTTCTTCAGGGCCCTCACCACCACTCCCTTTGCCATCACACCTTCCTGCTTTCCAGCTTTATATTGTCGATTTCCCCACCCTCGTTTCCCTCTGAATCACTCCCTCTGCTTTCTGGTTTGTCTTCCCCCCCCCCTAAAATATTCCCCTATTTTACAAGAAATAGTTTTTTAAGTAATCCAAGTGTTTAATCCCCCATATTTGAGAGTAGCTTTTCGTAAGGCATTTAGTTGTAATCACCCGTGTCCAGTCGTCTACTATCCATAATCTCTCCCACCTCTCCTCCTCAACTAATTGCCTTATTGTATTAGTTGTTATTTATCAGTATAGCTTCTTCTTTCTAATTCTGTCATCCATCACTACTTGTTTGTCCCAATCTCGCCCAATCGCTTTGCTGTAGTCACGCTGTAAGTTTACTTAAGACACTTTAACCAAATAGATGCCACTCTTTTGAAGAAACCTGACACATTTGGGATCAAAGCATGCATGCATTCATGTTGGAATGTCACATTTTTCTATAGTTAGATCCTTTGCAGCTTGCTTAAAATATTACCAACGAACTGCATCGAGCCACGTCGGCAGGGAGATTTGTTCCCTTATGACGACACTCTGGAATCCCACTGTGGGATCGTCCTTTTGCTTGGTTATCACCACCGAGGACGATTCGTTTACGGATAAGAGAGCGATGATATTGGTGATGGGACAAAGGAAACTGATATGCATCCTTCCGGTGGTGGTACGTGGTCAAGCTTTGGCCTGTGACTTGTCAAAGGCGTCTCCGGAGCTACGACCTTTCTCCTCCTCTTTTCCTCCACATTCGAACAAGGGTGGGACATGGGAACCATGCACGATAACACGAAGAGACCAAGGAATAAAAAGAAATCGAGAAGAAAGTATGGAATGACCCCATCACTTTCAAAACTTGAGCGGCCCAAGAAACTTAGATTCCAAACTATCAAAGTGAAATCAAATAAGATGAGAACAAGTGACGATAAACCAATTTCGGATGGAATTACTCTGATATGTTTAATTTTAAGACAGAATGTAAATGGATTATCGCACCTAATCCCTCCTCCTAAATCTTATTTGGCATCACTTCCGTAATTTACCAAAGAAATTAAATTATCGACCCAAAGAAGAAGAAAATTCCAGATGCAAAAAAATCTGCGAGTTCTGAAACGTGCGTAATTTATGCTCCCATCAGGATTAGCACGCGAGCCGAAAATGATACGGTGGACGCACGGCCACCGGTCGATCTCTAATTGAGAATGACGCAGTGCGGCAGAATCCTTGCTCGCTACCGGCGACATGTTAAAGATGGAAAGCCAAATTAAGGTCTCAAACCGTCTTTGGTCCAAAGCTAGCAAAGTAAACTTGCTAGCCCATTCTAACAATCGAAGACCACGGCATACACGAGGAGATGCGCCCGCCCAGTGGGTGTGTGGGCCCAATCCAAGGATGTGACCACGATTCTGTGAATCGCTGTGATGCAATACAGGAGGAGATGTGGCCAGTGGCTATGTGGGCCCAATCGAAGGCTGTGACCACGGTCGTTGTGACTCGCTGTGGTGCCTGAGACTCCTGAAATCTGGCCAGAGGTCGATGATAAGAAAGTGTGGTCGATGAGGACCATATGATGTCGCCTATGGCATCCAACCGAGGAAATGGATAATGCATGTGCTCTGGGAGAAAGAAGAGGGTACGCATCAAACAAGTGTAATGTGCACTCGGCCGCATGATTAATTGTGCATGCGTCCCCTACCCTTCTCCAAAAGACTCCTCTAAAATTTGCGCAATCTAGCACAGAATCCATCACCACAGACAAGGACTCCAGATCGAAGGGAAGATCTCCTGCTCCCCTTTTAACTGGGACCATTGGTGCTAAGAGAGAAAAAGAGGCGGCTTTCTTTTGGAAATCGATGACAAAAGAAAAGGGAGAGCTAACCTTTGGGGTAATGGTTGGGCAGTGGCTGATGCAGGCATGTTGCATCGATGTCGTCGAGCACCGGTGTCAGAGATGAAGGTGGTACGCAGCATCGAGAGAGAAGTCCTCTTTGCATGAGCCGGAGCTGAGGATCTTTGGAGTACTTTACACCTGTGTGTCGGCGATGTAGCATTAGTGCAAGTCGGATGACGATCTCCGAGTGTATCAGGCATTCTTTAGTGCTTTATTCTCACCTGTGTGTTGCAATGTAAAGCAAAAAAAAAAGAAACAGCCAGAGGCATAATTTGGAGATTGCAATCTGAAAAGACCATATAGGAAGAAGTGGTCCTTCGATTGTTTTGGTGCTTCATAAGCTTCACCAAGAAGCCTATCCTTCGGTGGTACCCAAGCTTGCATTAACCAAATCTTCTCATATCGGGACCGCACCCCTAAAAATGGCCCAGACAAGCATATGCAGCGGCAAGTCCGTACATCTATCACACTGCGGAGACTAACGAGGGGGCGAATCCCATCTGCATCATACCCAAAAGTCAACTAGTCGGGCACCACTTGCACGGGTACTCGAACCTATAAACTTGACCAAGAGAATAATTTGTACTAGGCCGAGGCTCTATTGAGACGTTGGTACACCGTGTAATTGGGCCGTAAAATAAAATACTCAGGCCTATTTGGTTGTTAAAGTAAACCCCCTATATCGTAGGCGACTTGTTAAATGGACCAGTACCATATCTTTGGAATTCCTTAAATAATCATCAATTCTATGAAAATTACAAACAAGGTACCCATATGTTAAATCACGTGTACATGCAATCTCATCCTAATTAATATTTAGATTTTTTAAAAGAATCAGGTTGAAAAATCTCTTGATCTTGATCTTCGTGCAAATGATACCTCGAAAAAATAATATTTTCACTTCAGAAACACAACATTTCCATGTCGAAAACATCTCGATCGAACATTCTACACATGGGTCTGAACCATAAACTAAAATATTAATGGTATTTTCCTCTAACATCTATTTATATGAAATAAAATCAAGAATTATATTATCAAAAGTATAAGTTTATAAAGAAGTAAAAAGAAAAATATTACATCATGACAAAACCTAAGACTATCACTCGTGTAACATTATATTAATCAATTCGAATATCTTAGCAAAGATAAAAAGAATAATGAAACGATTTCACAAATAACAACTACTTCATCTTAAATCCATGTTTATCAACATATTCCACACTATCATACTATCTGGCATGCAAGAAAATTTCAAGCTTACACCAATGACTTCAAGTTATTGATAGTTAATCCCTTGGTGAACATATTTTGCGTTAAGATGATTGTATAAACTAGAATCTAATCGACTTATTCTGCTGCAGTCTTGGGTTAACATATCTAACACCATGATTCAACTTGGCATATAAGCTAGCATTTAACATGATGATTCAAGTTGCCACATAAACAAGCATTTCTCATGTCCATCAACCATAAGCATCGATTCTTCCCAAGATTCAAAAAAATTGACGAGAAGCGTCGATCATGGAAATAAATTAAAGAATTTTCAAGGGATGGTTGGGTTAATGCTTCTTCACCTTTCATGTCCAATTGCTAGGAAAAAGTGAAGCACGGTTCAGCTGGTAAGTCCAGTGTAGCACACTTTCTTGGTCAGCTGCACCAGAAATCCATCCTGCCAAACATCATTGGGAAATCCTTCAAGTCACTCTTGTTGACATCGCATTGGTATCAACTAATCAAAGCCCAGTTACAAGTCCAATTTAAGCGAGAACCAAACCTCGAGTTAGGAGGTCTGCGATACCTTCTCGGTCTCAACTCTTGCCCAAATCATCTTTTCCTAAAATAAGCACTTGTAGATCCAAGAATCTGTCAACAGAATAGGATCGTCACAAATCACGATAATCATAAGAATCCCCCATCTTACTCGGAAAACGATGACTTCTCACCCCTCAATCCAAGGTGCAACCCGTATCTCCTCTTTCGATCATCCAGCAGCATGAAACCAACGATTATTTCACCTCGGTACCTCAAAATTCAGATCAAGAACATCAAAACAAAAATAACCATAATAGCAATCAAATATTGGGGAGGAAGAACAGTACTGGTGCGTAAAGGCAGGAGAGATCAATGAAACGATCGACGGTCGTCTCGATCAGGAGAGACAACGCACGTTGGTGCGAAAGTGATGGATGAGGTGCTTATCCACAAGCATCGTCATCTCCCCCGCCTCCTCGTCTTCATACGATCGCCGTCCATGGATCTCTTATGAAAACCCTCTTTCTCGCGAGGGAACAACACGCAATATATCTCCTCCTAATTTCAGGGTCGGTGCTCAACATTCTGGAACCTTCTGATTCCCAAGCATACAAAAAAAAAAAAAAAAAGACAACATATTTCCTCATAATTTCTGTTTAATCGATTAAACTAATTATTACTTTGAAAATATACGATGTCAATTTCCAATTCCCTAATAATTGCGATCGTGTGTTACAACTCCCGAGTTTGATTCTCTCCAACAATCCAATCATTTCAAAATGTCCTCACCAAATCAAAATGAATCACTACCCACCTTAAACCAACGCAGCAATAAAACACATAGTACCAAAGTTTATGCGCAAATCGATGTAATCTAAGAAAAAGATAATTATGAAGGAAATCCCGATCGCAATCGCAATCCTCTCATCTTCCCATTAATAATACAACCCATTGTCCTCTCAATTATATGCCTAACATCTTTCTCGACGCGGACAACCTTTGGGAATACGCGGACAAATCTTGCTAATCATATCATTCATTAAAATGACTATAATGCGCAACATTCAACCATTTACATTTCCTTTTATTTACATTGCGATTTTACATGTCTATCCTCGTTATATTTGAAAATAGCATATTTTCTTCAAATTATACATCCTTAATTATATGTTATTATTTTGCTTTTTAAAAATAATATAATATTTAATACATTTTTATAAGAAAATCTTGGGTTTTTTTTTCTACAAGGCGAAATTCGAACATAGGATTTTATGATGAATTGTTAAAATATTTAAATGTTATATATAGAGATATATAACAAATATTAATTAAGGATATATATATATATATATTTATTACATTGCTCGCTTCGAAAGGATATAAATGTAAATAAAAAAATTATTACATAGAACATTTAACCATGGTATTTGACAGTGATTTCCTTTTATTTATTAGGAAATTTTACTTTTACATCTTTGTTATGATTGAAAATAGCATATTTTTCTTATAAATTTTAGTATAACAAATATATTCCTTCAAATATTTTGTTCCTTTCTAAAAATCTCTTTTTTATTCTAAAAAAGGTTAACTGATACTAACCATGATTATCTATTATTATATCGATTTTTATAATGATATAATATTTAACATGCTTTTAGTAGTCTTATCATCATAAGAAAACTCAAGTAAAATTAAAATTTATAAGATTTTTTTGGGTTTTATTGAAACATTCATTATATGTATATATATATCCACTTCCAGAGGATATAAATGTAAATAAAATCATATTTATCGGACATCCTGCCCAACGGAGATGACGGCGACGCGACCCACACGTCCCGAGGGGCAATCTTGAAATATTATGGGACGCCTTCCGTTATGGCTTTGGAAACGCGGATCGTTGCAGTAACAGTTTGGAATCATCGGACAAATCCCGTCCTTTGCCAATATATTCGAGGGCTTTCTAGTCATTTCCGGTTTAGCTGTATTACTCCCTCCCCCTTCTCCGCCCAGTTCTTCGAAGCCAAAGCGGAGGCACCGCAGCAAAGCAAAACACAAAAACACAGAAGGCAGGCCAAACGGCCTGCGTCTCCTCCTCTACCCTTTAGAGTCTCTCTTTGCTCTCTCTCTCTCTCATCTCGGTGGGATTTATTGTTCTTGATTTGCTTGAGTTATTGGATTCGAACCGTATCTCCCTTTCCCCGGTGGATCGTAGCTTGGAGGGGAGGAGTGGGGGTTGGGGGGGAGGAGAGGTGCTTCCTGTCCGAAGAGGAATCCGGGGAATGATTGGAGGAGTTTAGGTTTTTCGATCGGAGAATGCGGCGGCTAGGATGCGACGACGAGGCCATAGGGGCCACCGGACGAGGCGGGGACGCGGTGGGGGAGGATGGAGGCAAGCCGGCTGGAGTGGCGGTTTCCCCGGCGGCGGACCAACATGCCAGGAGTAGGTCTCAGGGAGGCGGCCCCGGCGGTCGGAGAGTCGCCCCTGCCGCTGGTCCCTCGGACGAGGCGATGGTGGTGGAGAAGGTGCTCCTGAGCGGGGACATGTGCACCGGTGATTTCGTCCGGAACTCCCCCCACCGACGGGGGAAGTGCCTTCGGGCCGACTGGTGCATGCACGAGGGGGAGTGGCGGCGGGGGAAGGCTTCCGGGAAGGGGAAGTTCTCGTGGCCCTCCGCCGTGACCTTCAGGGGCGAGCTCCGTTCCGGCCGGATGGATGGCTTCGGGGCCTTCACCGAGTCGGAGGGCAACGCCTGCCCCGGCTCCTGTGTCGCCGGCCGAGAGCACGGGTACGGATGCAAATGGTACTCCAACGGAGACTATTACGAGGGCGGCTGGTGGCGCAACCTACAGGAGGGCCGCGGCCGGTACGTGTGGCGGAGCGGGAACCAGTACGTCGGCGAGTGGCGGAACGGCGTAATATCCGGCCATGGGGCTCTCATCTGGGCCAATGGCAACCGCTACGACGGCCACTGGGAGGATGGCGTGCCGAAGGGGAGCGGCGTGTTCACTTGGCCCGACGGCAGCTGCTATGTCGGTAGCTGGAGCAAAGGCGACCCGAAGAGCCTCGACGGAACCTTCTACCCTGCCGTTTCCACTGTCCGGAAGGAGATCGCCGGAAAAAGAAGCCTATTCTCGCCTTTTGATGAAACATTCGTTCTGCCGTCGGTGTCAGCGTCAAGGAAGAGATTGTCGGTGGATGGAGGAGCACTGGGGCGGAGGAGCTCCACTGCAGAGAAGAACTTCCCCAGGATCTGTGTCTGGGAATCAGAAGGCGAGGCCGGTGACATTACATGTGATATTATTGATACAATCGAGGCTGCAATGCTCTACAAGAACAGGGTTTCCATCCATCGGGGTGATCGAACTCCCATTGGTACGGTGCACCAGCGGCCGAGTCCGCCTTGCTTGTCGACGAGAGAGGGAAAGAAGCTGGGGCATACAATACTGAAGGGCCACAAGAACTACGATCTGATGTTAAACCTTCAATTAGGCATCAGGTAGATGGATATATGTCTTGCGGGTTACGTGTTATCTGTTATAGCCTTCGAAATAATATTTGAATTTTTGGTTTCAGATACTCTGTTGGGAAGCCAGGTTCAATGAGAGAGCTCAGAGCAGCAGATTTTGATCCCAGGGAGAAGTTCTGGACGAGGTTTCCTCCTGAGGGGTCAAAGATTACTCCGCCACACCACTCCATTGAGTTCCGGTGGAAGGATTATTGCCCCATGGTTTTCAGGTGGCATTCCTATTAGCAGTTGGACCAATTCAGTTCATTTTGCTTTCCCTTCTTATATATAAAAGGATCCATAGAGCCAACCCTAAATAATTGAAATTTATGAATTATTGTTGTTGTCGTTTTGTCGATGACAATGATGACATGATTTAGATTTTAATTTTGGGTTTGTGTGAGTAATTTGCGGTGGTTTTGGCTTGCAGACACTTGAGGAAGTTGTTTAATGTGGATCTGGCAGATTACATGCTAGCTATATGTGGCAATGATGCTTTGAGAGAACTGTCTTCACCCGGGAAGAGTGGGAGTGCCTTCTACCTAACTCAAGATGATCAGTTTATAATTAAGACCGTAAAGAAATCCGAAGTGAAGGTTGGATTGATAGCCAAGTGTCATAATTTTCATTGAATATGCCAATGTTTGGTTTAAAGTTCTGCATGTTTCTCAGTTATTGAGTTTGTCAAATCATTCTAGAAGATGAATACAAGTTTACAAAAATTTTAAAGTATGATATGGATGCACTCTTGTATTCAGTCAACTAGGATCAGGAAAATTGGATTTGTCCTTTGTTTGGCTATTGATATTGCTGTAATTAGTAGAAGGGCATAATTTATTTTGCTGATATCAGTGGGATATTATTGTATACTGTTGTATATCATGTAATGCAATGTAACTTTGATACCGGATCTGATTTGTCCGATGAGGATCAAATTTCCCAGTGCTTTTAATCCAATCGGTTATGTTTCTTGATGAACTTGGTGAGATATAATGCCCTTGATCCTGCATGCCCATTATCCAAATTTCAGATTTAACGAATAGTTACAAGTGTCTTAGTAAATATAAAAACTAAATAGTTCCCTAGTACTTTGAGAAAGCATTCCTCTTAGCGAATATTCATGATACATTAGTTTTGGGTAATGAAGCCTAATTCGCTTTTACATTGGTTTTTAGGTACTTATTAGGATGTTACCCAATTACTACCGACATGTACGACGGTACAAGAACTCATTGGTCACGAAGTTTTATGGTGTGCATTGCGTGAAGCCAATTGGTGGGCCGAAGGTAAGCAAACATCCATATAAGTTCCTATACCATCTTTGGTTGTCCATAAGTTTCCTTTATCAGGCAATTGGGTGACCATAGTTAATATCACATTGGTTGACCATAGTTTCCTTTATGTGGCTGGAGAACAGGTCCGTTTCATTGTAATGGGCAATTTATTTTGTTCCAAATATCACATTCATAGAAGATTCGACTTGAAAGGTTCATCCCATGGCCGAACTACTGACAAGGTCGAGGAAGAGATTGATGAGATGACAACCCTCAAGGATCTTGACCTCAACTATGTATTTCGCTTGCAAAAATCTTGGTACCTAGAGCTTCTGGAGTAAGTTCAAGATCTAATCTTAACATGTCTGATGGATTTTTGTTTATGATTACCATTTATGATTTGATGTTATATTTTTACCTTCAGGCAAATAAAGCGGGATTGTGAATTCTTGGAAGCAGTGGGGATTATGGATTATAGTCTCCTGTTGGGTCTTCACTTCCATTATGATGTTTCAGCATCTTGGACAGGCTTATCACCATGTTCAGCTTCTCCAAGTAAGTTGACAAATCTCAATATGTTTGGTACTTATATAAACTGTTTATGGAGCATTCACAGGTCAGTCTCAACTTAGTAATTGTGCTCGATCAGAATATCGAAGGGCTTGGTCTGACTTGCGGTTCTCAAAGTCAACCCGTCAAGATAGGGATCTGACAGTGGATGGCCGGTATGTTTCAAGAATCGCCCCCTCTTTCAGTTTAAAGAATTTCACTTAACTGAAATAAGAAAATTATTTTGAAGTCTCTCTCCTTTAGTATGATGAGCAGAAGCAACTATGTGATTTTCTTGTTCTTTATGATTTTAGTCTTCTTTCTCTTGGATATGCACCCTCGTCGGCAAAGATAATGGTGCCTTTAAATTACTAGTCCGGTCACTGATGATGTTGCATTTGAATTACTAGCTTCTCCAATGGACTACTGCTTCATTGATAGTTGTAAATGGTTCCTAGAGGACATTAGGTGATCTATGTTCCCCTTATAGCTTCTTCATAACCAACAGGTCAACATTTAACAGGAAAAAAATTATTTGTCATTCTTATGTTTCTCCATTGCTATCTAATAGGATAAATGTTACATCATCTGTGCCCTTCCTGTAGTGTGAAAATGCTACATGATTAGTTAATTTCTTTTGCCAGACCGTGCCCTCGATCAAATCAAGCTAATTCTCATGCCTCAGATGTTCTAATTTGAAGTGTTGGTATCTGATGTGTCAACATAACTTTCTGTTTAGGAAACCGTTGATTCGACTAGGCTTAAACATGCCAGCGAGGGCAGAGCACACAGCAAGAAGCGAGTCTGATGCATTACTTGCTAGTGGAACCCAAAGCGACAAGATCCATGATGTGATTCTCTACTTTGGAATAATAGATATCCTCCAGGACTATGATGTCACTAAGAAGCTGGAGCATGCCTACAAATCCTTGAAGGTGGATTCCAATTCCATCTCAGCAGTTGATCCAAAGCTCTACTCGAGGAGGTTCCAAGATTTCATCAGGCGAATATTCATGGAAGATGACTAATTTAAAGAGAGAGAAAAAGGGAGATGCCATATGTTCATCTTCAGGCAACACATATGTTGCTTCCAAACTCCTAAACTTGGAAAATGCCATATGAAGGAAAGTCTGCCTCTCACCGGGAAGCAAATTAAAGGTTGTTACTACAGGAGGCAGAGGAGGAACAAAATGTTATAAAGTTCCGTTCAGCCGTAAAAATGTGCAGCGTTCGACAAGTTGAATCTAAGAGGTTCAAGTTGCGCCACTGCATGAAGTTAAATGTTAAAGCTCAGCAATGGACACTCAGGTCTTGGGAATCTGAATCCCAGAGCTTCACCGTCCATCAGATTCGAGAAGGTTGCTGGCTGTTGGCACTTGAATGCTGAAGCTCAGAGATTTACATATGCAGATTTCAGTAGCATGAATTCGGGAGCTTCAAGTGACCAAAGCTACAGGTGGTTGGTTGGCTGAATTTTGAATGCTCAGCCATGGGGTAAGTTTGGGACATGTTAATGAGGGTGAGCAGTGCTGGATTCCATTAGTTTTCTTCTCTTTCTTTCTTTTTGTGTTCGAGACAGAGAAAACATCAGTTTTGCTTCCCGGATAAAAGAGAAGGTTGAGAAAGGCATCGAATAAGACAGGTACATATAGTATAGTATAGGATGATGATGACCATGGTTAAATCAAGCTCAAAAAAGTCTCCCTCATAATGCTGTGTTCTGTGGCTACTCTCCTCTTTATCTGCTTTCTTTGCTGCTAATGTCTGTTGTTTATCTTTTCCTTTTTCCAGTACTGGATGTCTCCCTCCCAACCAAGCTTTGCTCCCTCGTCGCACAGCTTATGACAAGGGAGGGGGGGGGGGAGAGAGAGCATTGGAAGTGGAAAAAAGAGGTGCGAGGGGAGAAATGGGCATCAAAAGCAGAGAAAAAGTGCAACGACGAAGATGCGGTAGCCGATCACCTCTCTCTACTTTCTCCTTCCTCATCTCTCTCTCTCTCTCTCTCTCTTTCACTTGCTGTCATTCAATATCTCCTATGAATTCTTTTTCTTTTCTTATCCTTTTGGTCCTTCAGCTTTCCCTGTGTTTGACCGGACTGAACTTTGGAGAGAAGAACAGAGCCAGCCGTAATATATCATCCTTGAATCTTTGGTGAATCAAAAGAGTCATTATTTAGCAGCCTGTCTTCCTCCTCTCTCACCTACGCTTCTCTGTAGAGCCATTATCGAGGTCAAAGGCCGTGTCAGGTCTCAAGCTTTGCCGTAGTTCCTTTTTCATGTCTCTTTTCCACTGTTAAACCCAGTACTGGGTTGGAAGCTAAAATAATGTTTGTTTATAGATTGCTTGTGAACACCACCTCTGTAAACTCTGTGACCTGATGGCACGTCTCCTCCATCTTACGCTAGTACAGTATCCACAGCCCGCTTCCGTTCCTGCTTCCAACCCTCCCTGCTATTTCTCGAGATTCTTCACATAAATAAGCCCAGGTAATAGTACTAAACAGGTATTAATTAATCCCATCCTCTCGACGAGGAAAGAGGACCGCGTTGTGATTGGCCGTGCATGCAATGCAAGACTAGCTTTGAACGACGGACAGCCGTTCGTTGCCCTTCCCCATGAATGATATTATCACTGTATAGTCATCCCGAAAAGCTCGGGGTGATATTGTGTGGCGTCGATCCGGTCGATCGGCGCTCGCACAAAAGCTTAAGTCAGTCGCTTGATAAATCGATCGTAGTTAATTGACTCTGTATGGATATCTCATCCTCACATGTGTAAAAGCTAATCCTCCTTGAACAGGGGATCCCACTCTACAACATTGATTTAAATTTTAGAGGGATCGAATCGAAAAATCTCTCTTAATCTCAATTTTTATACAGGAACTAATAACGAAACAATAGCAACCTGTCGAGAGAAAACTATACTCGAGATGACGCTTGAAACTAACTTGACCCGACGTCGACATGACTTGAGCATCCGCATGGTTAACCTTATGCATTCGGGATTAGATCAAGTCATACTGACATCTTAGTTACAACATAAAGGTTCACTGACAAGGAAAAATGATGCTCTCCTCGTTCATTCAAGACAACTACTTTATCTTAAGCATCGATGTATGGCTCAATTACAGGTAATTGTTGCGATATTACTATTGACTTTTCGTGGTTCCATTTCTGGGATAGACTATTATAGCATTAATTAGTCAATGATTCCGGTACCATTTAAGAAAACATTCAAATATTGCTCGGGGAATACAAATATGAAAAAAGAGTAGGAAAAGCAGAAAGAGACATATATATATATATATATATATATATATATATATATATATATATATATATATATATATATATATATATATATATATATATATATATATATATTGAGAATTTGTTTTCGTTTCGTCGATGCATAAACCCCGAAGCTAACAACTGGATTTTGTTGGCTTATGGACTTGTGCGGCAAGATGTCAACCTTTTTGTGCGTTTGTTCGTTTGCTGCCGCCCAACTTCCGACAGCGCCCGGCCGTCCACCGACGTGGTCGGCCGACTCCTTCCTCGCCCCGCGGCGGTTGGTCGGACGCGTCATCTCGAGACGATGGCGTCGCCACCGGACCACGTGCACGATGCGACACTAGCAGTCCACCAATCCCACCAAAGAAAGGCCTCGCTCGCATGGGGCCCACGGAACGGAGAAGCGTGCCTGACCAAAAATGTGAGAGTTCAAATGCTGAAGCCTGACGGAGCTCAGACAGGAACCCGACCTTCCAAATCCACTTGATGGGTGGCTGCCGCCGTCAAAGAGTCCTCCTCATGCGTTATTGCGAGTCGACCAATATACTAAGAAGCCACCAATAAATATGCTTTATTTTAAATATAAAAAAAGCATTCGATTGAAACTAATCTTTCATTCTACTATTTTTTTCAAAAAAATACTTTTTATTTAAATATTATATGACTGTGGAAAATAAAATCAAGTATCTATCCCAAATATTTGAGACATTATGATTTTTTTTATTCTCGTATTTTCCGATAAATGAAGAAAAAAATATTAAATTATTACTCTGACTATAAAATAATTAGTTTTGATATGTAGTTGTTTCTATGTGGAGAAATGATTCGTGCATCTAATCTGGAAGAGACGAGACAGTACGAGTTTCGATTATTGCATTCGTAGAACAAGTGGGAAGAAAATGATTATTTGCATTTGTAGCTTTTCAGAACGACGAATGGTTTCTTATTAGAGAGAGAGAGAGAGAGAGAGAGTACAAGGAATAGAGTGATGGACTTCAACAGCCCCACGTTGCAGGTTGCTATCACTTCCCAAGTTGTCACCTTTTATTGGCCCATCGAAGAAGATAAAATGACTGCTGAATTGTAGCTTTCGGCTTGCTTTGTATGTCCCCCTCCCCTTAACTTTGCTGCCATCTATCTGTTAAGCTTCCCGCTAAACTTTAAAGAAGACGCAGATGGATTAGTTCTCCCCCAATAACAGTTTCAAATAACTTTGCTGCCATCTCTCTCTCTCTCTCTCTCATTCATTGCCGGACACAGCTGCCGCTCCTTCTGAGACCGTTCGGTAGACGGATAGAACGAAAGAAGGAAAGAGTCGTGCTTCCGCTCCTCCTTTTGTGGCAGTCGATGCCGGCTGCCATCTTCTTTTGGACGTCCCGCCCATTAATTAACACTGCTGTGGCGATGCTTAGACTCGCCCCGTCGTCACCTCCAAGAGAGCACCCATCCTTTGGGGTTGCTTCAGATTTGGCTGTCCAGGGTTCGTTGTCGAGCGCCGGTTGGCGGATTCGAGGTGACAAGACCTGTGAATGCTACACGAGCAGGGAGAAGATGGGCAAAAGTGTTGCTGATGCAACTATCATACAATTAGGATCTATATCTATTCTCGAATCACTACTTTACAGCGAGCAAAGGTAAGGAGGAGATTAATGAGAACGCCAAAAGATTGAAGCATTTAAAAGTGTGACAGAAGGCATACCAGACCGCAGGGAGAAACAACCATTGAAAGATGTTTGCTCTGGCTTTTATATCATGTGTAGGTAGGTTTTGCACCACATGCATGAACAAAAGAGCAGGAGCGAAGTTAAATGACATAAACACATAAATTACTGCAGCACCAAGTAACTGACAATTCTTCGTGATTTTTACAATCTATTAATAGCAGAAACAAAATTGCATTTTGATGAACTTTCTACCCGATTCAAGTTTTCATAGAATCGGTAAAAATATTAGGAAGAATGCTCATTTTTTTCTTATTATTAAAAGCAGCAGTATAGTTTACCATTTCCCTGTTTACACTAACTATGTATGGAATTTTGGTTGCTCGAAAATGTGAAGTATAACCCACCAAGAAGAAAAGAGAGAGAGAGAGAGAGAGAGAGAGAGAGAGAGAGAGAGAGAGAGAAAGAAAAAGGAAAATAAAAGGTATTTAAAAGGAAAAAAAATTTAAAGAGAAGAGACTGTTTGCTTTCTGAACAACTAGTCAATCTATTGTCGGATCAACATGGACTTGACCAAAGATATCAGGACATCCATCCCACTTGCCATCTTCCCTGGCTTCCCAGTAACCACCTAAGTACCGGTATGTATCGCTTTCTTTGTCTTTTGCAAACCACTGAGGTTTCCAACCGCTTTCCTGCATCTTTCTTGCCTGCATCACATAGTTATGGTTCCATCAAAGAAAGCTTATAAGAGAGTGAGTTCAATATACCACTTAAAAAGTTGTGAGCACTGAAGGCATCCAAACATAAGGACATGAACTGGTCCTTATTTTCAAGGTTAGCAAAGACAATTGCAATTCAACGGAACATCCCAGAGATGCCCTTTTTGCGGAAAATGGCTTCTGAAAGTTTCAGGGCTGAACTAAATTGAGTGTTAGTATAGGGCAGATTTGTGAAGGAAATCATCAAGCAATCAATGCAAGAACCCTTATACCAAAGAATCCTTAAGACTTCAAATATCACGCCAAGCAATTAGTTTCTAAGAAAAAAAAAAATTGAGCAGATTTGTGAAGGAAACCATCAAGCAATCAATGCAAGAACCCTCATACCAAAGAATCCCTAAGACTTAAAATATTGCACCAAGCAATTAGTTTCTAATAAAAAAAAACAATTGAGCAGATTTTCACAAACAAGGTCTGGCAACCAATGACTTCCCAAAAGCAATCATTCCAACGTATACTGCAAACACAGAGAGAGCAGTCTAGTGCCCAAAAAGGATCAAACCAGTGTGGGGTATGTCCGATGGTTAATGTATTAACGCTTGCCCTAGTAAGCAAAGAGGTTGTTTATGTGACAAAGTCATTTTAGTTGCAAAAGAGGAACCTTGCCATGGAACTGAGGCTTCGTACTATTTTAGTTGCAAAGGTATTTCATGGTTGAATTGATCTATTAAAGATTCAGCAAAAGAGAAAAGAAGAAAAAAGAAGATATTCCAAGCTTAACCTGACGTTGTCGCTGTTCCAGTCTCAACTTCTCAGCATTTGCCATTTCATATTCCCCGTTTTCCAAGCACCTCTGATCTGGCCTTAGCCTTGAATCAGTCGATGGAAGTTTTTCCTGTCACACAATTGAGACAAAATACATAAATAAATAAAAAACGTTTTAACCAGTAAAACAATATTCTCACCTTTAATCCAGGGGTGAGTTCATTCATTGTTATTGCAAAGCGTGTCAGATTGTATCTGGTGGGACACTTAGGTGGTTTGCTACGTTTCCAGAGTAAATGTGCTTCCGACAATAGTTCAGATCCTTTGCCTTTTCCAGAGCAATCTCCGTACACATAGTGCATACTCTCATCCCATTTTCCAACGAGTGTTGCTACAGTTTTCCCATTGCGATCCTGAACTATACCTTGCACCTACAATTAGTTTACATTTAGCAATTACTATGTCACTAAACGAAAAGCAAATGATGGCATTAGAAAATAAGAATCTATGAATCCACTAGAATGAGTGCAACCATAATACTAGGCATCCCCCAATAAACCTATGAACCACTGACTTTCATAAGCTACAAATCCATGTCTGGCACTTGTCTGATACTAAAATGTGTATGACACATGCAAAACATGTAATAGACAGCCAATTAATGTCATACTCCTAAAACTTTGTTGTAGTTGGACAGCTCAGACACTGAGTTGACAAGGTTCAACGGTTGGCACAATCATTTCATGCTCCAATCTATTTCACATGCATATAATTTGTTTTTTGATGAATATGTATATACAAGTTCATACTAATTCCATATAATTGAATAATTACTACTTCTTAATATGTTTTATGATTTAGTGTGTAGAATCCTTATCAACCAATACGTTAACTGGTGTAGAGGTAAGCTTTGTTTTATTTAATTGTTAGCTTTGGTTTGTAAATGTAATGTTTTACTTATTATTTTGTAGGTGCATAGAAAATATATTTTTTAGCCATATTCATGCCATGTCGTATACTACCCTTTTTTATTTTAAGGGTGTTGTCTCATAACACGCCTGCATTCTGTTGTATCCACATGTCCATATCGGTATCTGTGCTACCTAGACTTCTACCAAGTATAAACACTGCTCAGCCTGCCTGGATTTATTTGCTCAAGAACCCTTACTAACCTATGGGACAATAAAACAAACATTGGAATAAAAAGGAAAAAAAAGACAATCCAGAATAAAGGAAAAAGGAAGATAGATACATATGGATGAAATAGTTGAAAAAAGTTGGAGAAGGATAAAAACACACAAGCCATTCTTTTCAAATGAAAATTTGTGAGGTCCAAAATTTTTCAACATGGAGAAAATTCCTAAATTGATGCTTAATTTATTCAAATGTGATATAATTCAAACAATCAATAATATTCTAAAAACCAACATAACCATATTTGAAGTCGAACAATTAAAATCTGGTTCGGATCATAAACAATAAATGATCATTTTCTTCAGTAAATTAACCAAGAAACCAAAACTATAGACCAATACAATCATTAAATTTGAAATCCATAGAAAAAATGACAAACACTCAGGGAAAAGAACCATGCTCCCTATTATATAATACAACAGTAGAAGAAACATATGCCAAAATTTTTGCAGGCTATGCATAAGACATTGAATGAAGGCCAACTGCTGATGTACTTTCCTCTCAAGTTATGATTTTCTTGACCAACATGTTGCATAAAACCAAGGTTTTTAATTTCGAATGATACCACCCATACCGATCCGCCAGCAAATCCGCACGCAGATCACTCGCTATCGGGCGGTACCATCAATTGGGACTGTTTCCGCCCCGTTACCACCTGAAATCGATCAGTAACAGTCGATTTCGACCGTCGCCGCCCACTACCGGGTGCTATTAGTTGAGAGAGAAGGAAGAAGAGGGAGAAGAAAAGGGAGAACTTGGAGATCCGTCGCCGCCCTCTCTCGTCGAACGCTGCATATGAGATGTTGCCTCCTCGTCTGAGGTGATAAGGCCTTGGCGTCGTCAGCGACTTCTCCTAATGCGTGCGGGGAGAAGAAGCCTCGACGTGGGCAGAAGAAACCTCGGCGATGTCGCCGAGGCTTTGAGGTTTTATTCTCCCCACCCAGGGAGAAGAAACGACGAGACGTCACCCCTTGTTTTATTTTTTAACTTTTATTATATATATATCGAGGCATACCGCTCAGTATACTTGTACCGTACCGAGTTGAACTCGAAACTCCGGTACAATACGAAATTACAAACCTTTCATAAAACAAGTGCAAATATAAAACTTAAGTCAAAAACATAAAAAATTCTAATTGTAGATACATTAAAGAAAACAAAAATGAGCAACTAGCACTAGAACTGAAGAAAACAACATTGAAGGTATGCTAATCGTTAAATGATACCCAAAATTGTTGCAACAGAGAAAAAAGACACGCAAGATACCATGTTCACCATCATAAAAGAAAACGAGAGGAAAATCTGATTACCTGATGAGGATTACGGTCTATTATTGACTGCTCCTTAAATTTTAGTTTGCATGAATATTCATGATTTCCTTGTATACGCATAGTACCATAATGATCACAATAAAGTTTTCCCAGTATGAGGTTGTAAATGGAAGTTGTCACCTGAAATAGCATATTTTAAAGTTCTATATGCAAAACCAAAATCAGATTTCAAATATTTCATGCAAAGACCATTACCTTGTTCCATTGAAAAACTTCACCATCTTCAAATTCAAGGGTCAGTACACCAACAGGATCAAGCTGAATTGAACGACCCCAAAACTTGCTTTTCAAATTGCTATCTGCCCAGAACTTCCATCCCTTTCCCTCACAATGACATGCAACAATCATGGGGTGATGGCTGACCTATAAGTGGTAAATAAAATAATAGTATTAACAGTTTATCTTACATAACAAAGAAAAAGTGCTTTATAAAAATGTAGTGAAAGAACAATTCAGAAGAGGAAAACATGAGAACATAACAATTGAGAGCAAGTATTATAAGTTATTAACTTCTGATGGTAACAAGCATGAACAAACATGCATCCAATGAACATATTGATTTGAGATACCAATAAAATCTCAAGAGCAATATTATCTTTGAGTAATGGGCTTCAAAACTGTAGTTACAAAAGATCCTACTAGATTGAAGCATTACAAGGGCCACAAAAGCAGAAGGGCAGAGACCAAAATACTTAATTTGATTATCCATCAATGCTCAGTACACGCTGGCTTCCATGTCTTGACCTATTTTATGCCTTGTTCACAGATATTAGAATCAATTCAACTGTGCAGTATCATCTGGATTGTTTGATCAACCTTACAGGTTTTGCATATCAGCAGGACAGATATGTTAAAAAATTTGGAAACTTATTTATCTCTGGTTAGAGGGTTTTATCAATTTATTGGATGTTGGTTGCTTAAAAAAAAAAAGAAACCTATCATGACACTGACAAAAAAAAGGAACTTATCCGTTACTGGAGCTTGTTACTAATTTAACTTCTAAATATACACAATGCAACAATCCTTCTGTCATATGAGTCTTTGAGCATCTATTTTACGCCCCCAAAAATGAACATACACAGAAAAAGAGAAGAGGGTTTCAATTTATCTTTAGATGCTCCCATATGGACCAACTACAATCACTAACAAGGTCAACAACCCATTCAAATTCTCAATGAATAAGAAAATGCAGAAATATACCAGGTTGGTTTATTATGAGAATCACATATGCTATTACTAGCAGACAATTATTTCTCACCTTGTTTACATTGATGCATCCTTTGATCCACTTTACCGTTTTCTAAACTCCAACTGTTTCAAATCTTAATGAAATAAACCTCGACGCTCTCTGGTAGTGATTTAAAAAGCGCTAGGTGCCAAAAGGCGCCAAGGTCCAAAAACGCCCAAGGTGTTAGGCGCTCGCCCGAGCGAAGCGAGGCGCTAAAATATAAAAATATATAATATAATTAATAAATATAATTATTTAAAATTTTAAATAAAAATATGTAATAATTTCAAATAAATAAAAATTAACAACATTAAAATCAAAATAATATATTATTAATCTATTAACAGTATTAAAAATTAATCATTTCAAAATTCAAATAAACTTAATATTAAGAGTATACTGTATACTGAGCATGACGGAGAAACGAGGAAGCAGCGCAACGGCAGCAGAAAAGGGAAAGGGAGCGGGAGGCGCGAGCAGCGACAGCGGGAGCAGGAGCGGCAGCGGGTTAGGGTTGGGTAAGGGTTATATCGGTTTAGTTGGTTCGATTGAATCAACTAACAACCGAACCAAGACCGAACCAGACCTAAAATCCTGGTTCGGTCACTTGGTTTACCCAGGCGCTCGCCCGAAGCGCCCAGCGCCTGGGCTCGGGTGAGCGCCCAAGCGGCGCCTGTTTGAAGCGCACCGCCTGGGACATTAGCGAGGCGCTCGGGCCTCGCCTCGCCTCGCCCGAGTGCCTAGGCGAGCGCCCGAGCACCTTTTTCAATCACTGCTCTCTGGCATGTGAGATGAATCTTAGTAAACACACAAAAAATCTATTAGCATTAATCCATAGTAAGAGTAAACTTGATGACATTTTTTTCATTCTAAATTTGCACCTTTATAATACAATTACTTTGGAACAAACAACCATACTTTTTCTTACAATGATAAATAGCTATTAATAAACTCTGCCTTATCAGATGCTATTTGTCAATATCCACAAAATTCAACAACAATATTGTATTCAGCTATAAATCAACAGTTCAATGACCTTCAAGAAGTTCTATGCCCCTTTCAAAAGCCACCATATATCAGACAAACATGACGCAAAACAGGAGACAAAAGGATGAAAACGCGCCCATCCATGAGAACATATGAAACTATGAAACAATATTTAAGAGCTAAATATAACATATGAAACTAGAAAAATGTGATCAATTGCAACTCATCACTCTAAACATATAGTTATGAGATCCACACATGAATTTGCATGTTAACCTGCCTTCTCAGAGAAGAATCTGAGGCCTTTGTCTGGATAGTCAGCCTCGTATGTTTCCCCAAGAAGTGGATTAAAGGGCTTGCAGGTTCTGCCATCAGTTGAAGCATATCCAGAAACAGCAAATGCAGCAACATTGAGTATCCTCATAAGACCATTCCCCTAACATTATATTAGAGACCAAATATCAAGCTAAATACGAGTGTGAATTGAGGCCTTGCAGGAAAAACTGCACCATAAATACTTTCATGTATTCTATTGCATCTGAAAATCCTAAAAGAAAGAGTGCTGCAAGTTATTTCAATTTCAAGAATATGTAAGACCTTAAGTGTTTGTCCAACACATAATAAAACAAGGCAACATTTCTGTTCTTTCATTGTGTATGGAATTCTGTCCAGGTGTTCTCCCTCAATAGCAACTAACATGTCCTCATTAAAATTCTATATATTGTTGCAAAGCATGCCGCTTTCAATTTGCAATATGGTTGTTTGTCTAGAACTGGAAAAGTGTGAAATATGTCAGATGATAGACCACGTCACTGCTTAGGCATAAATTTCACTGTGGTAAAAATAACTAAATGGTTCAACCTACACCAAATGGTACATTAAATAAAGGCATCTATTCGTCAGATAAAATTCACTTAACAAGTTTCATATGTCTGGTATGCTGATGCAAAACATGTACAATTATGTGACATAGGGCAAGGTGCTAATGAAAAGCACATATTTAAGTCATGAAGTTGTAAAAGAATGGTTGCAAAAAGACTATTTAGCAAGATAATACCAGACTCCACATGATTACATAATAGTGGAGCCTAGTTGATTTAGTAATTTAATTTGAAACTCAACATCCAAGTGGTGCAGGAAAATTTCTAGCTTCTCCTATCAATGTCAACCTGGCAATGCAAATTAAATATTAGAGTAAACATACAGCTATTAGATTGAGATGTACAAACTCACAGTAATGCAGAAATATAATTAAGCTTGACAGAAAAGAAAAGAAAAAGGAAATAAATTCTTCCTTTTGGAATTTACAAACATCAAAATGGAAACAAATTCCTGACATTCTTATTTGTCCATTAACCATTTAGCTCCCAGAAGGAACTGAAAACTGTGGGAACAGGTATTGAAGACAAAATGCACATACAAGTCTAAGCAGGCTGTTAATATTGAGACACGAAGGGCGGGCAGGCCATAAACAGAGTTAATTTACTTCACAAATAAACTTGTCCATCATAAAACATATGTTGATATAAATTGGTCTAACATCAGCATTCCAGTTTAGACTAGAAATAATTAAACAATAACTAATGCAAATTTATGCCAACAAAAGAACTTTGCTTCAACATGTATCTCATCGAAAATCTATTGACAAAACGTATGAAATTATAAACAAATAAATTGATTAAATGCAACTAAAGCTGAAATTTCGCAAGTAACCAAAGTCTACAAATAATCAATATCTCCTTTGTGAATCAATAAATTTCAAGACATACCCTTTTGCCCCACTCATATGCTCGGTCAATTAGGTACGAATATTCCAAATCCTCAAAACATTTCTGCAGCGATGACAATGGTTCGTTAAAATAAACAGGAAGGCAAACTTTTGTAAGATCCTTTCCGATGTTGTCCTTGATCATCGACCAGAGGCTCACTCCTTTTTCCTTTTCAATTGGATCAGGCAATTTTTCACGTCTCCTAACATTGGGATAGTTGGGTTCCACAGATTTCATAGAAGAGTCACTAGCACCCACAGAACCAACACCATAATCATTCTCATCATCAGAATCGAATTCAGATCTGTGGAAGTCAGATTCTGTACTCTTAAAAGAACTTGATGAAAGAAAATCTCTCGTATCAAAGAAAGTATTGTCTTCTTCATCAGTCTCCTCTTCAGCAGCATCTGGCCTTTCATTGTCATAATCAGATTCACTTGCACTCCCGTCTGGAGAAATAATTAATGGTTGAATATGACTGAACTACATATATCCAAGAAATTGACATCAAATGAAGAAAAGAAGACAATGCTATATTACCAACATAAACCAAGTAAACAACTCGGTGACCAAGTGAAGAAGCTATAGAAGTTAAAAGTTTACCTGTCTTAAGCCAAGAGTAATTTTATAAAAGACCAGAAAATAAATTATGACATCAGTGCAGAAAGATTCCTTATTGAAATTAATCTAAAATTTGCAATTCCAGTCAGCAAAAGTGAAAAGGTTCACAATATAGGTAGCAAGTATAAAAATGAAAAATTAATGAAGGAGAACTAGCTGTTAAAGTAATCCAACTGGAAACTACCCTGTCAAGGTTTCTGTTGTTGTAAGCATTTGCATTTGTAGGGCACAGATAAGAATATAGGCAAATGGTTGAAAAGTGAACAAATTCATGGTGTTCTTTCAGGAATGTGGACAAAAAAGTTGCTTCCTGGAGAAACTAATATAACAAGCAAAAGAATGTTACCAAATTGTAATGTGCCAGTACTTATAGTGAGGAAGCATGATAATGTTGCCAAAGCCAAACAATGCAAGTATGCAAAATTATTCTTGATGATATCTAGCAGACTACAGAGTACATTCCTAAATACCAGTGTAATAAGACATTCACAGACACTGCAAGATAGACAACAGATCATACTGCAATAATACAATCAACTTGAGATCAGACTCCTGAATGTCAATGACCAACAAGATGGCATTGTATTGGTCAGCAAGTCTTGGTGGGGAACTTTAAGAATGAAGTTCTCCTGCCAACAAAATTAGCCATCTCCCCATCTACAAAATTTTACCAAGATCATTCTATAATCTCAACGAATCTACATGTTCAGCCATTCACAGAGTATAGGAACTTGTTACTAGTTAATAGCTACAAAAATGAGCATTTTTTAGCAAAATAAGTAATCTGTGATTTAAACTCTAACAACAAATATCAGCACCTAACAAGGAAAATAAAAAAGAACTCTGTGACTTAAATAGTAACATTAAATATCAGCACTGAAAGATAAACACTCTAGTGAATTTACAAGTCGAGACCTCATCAAAATCTTGCAAATAATGAGCCGAAGTGGACTCAAGTGAATGGAGGCAAATGCTAATCAACAAACCAGAACATAGCATCACCACAAATGATGCAGGTAGCAAGTAGGAAGAACGAGATCTAAAATAAACAAAACTATGATGTAATCAAATCAAATAATTAAGTTAGGAATTAGTTTTTTTTTCTTACTTGTCATTGTAATTTAGGAAATCTTAATCTATTTCCTTGTTTGTTAATACGAATTAGGAAATAACTATTAAGCATTCCAAATATGGTGAAATCATATTTATTAGTATATTAAATAAAAATAATCTATATTAAATAAATACGAAAATAAAAATAAACTTCCTTTAATGGAGGCTCACCTCCTCCTATTTAAGGGGAGGAATTTCTCTCCTTCGTTCCTCACATAGTCGAGCCCTGCAACGGGAGGAACAAGGAGTTACACCCTGCTGACGAGAGGTAGATTTCCCTATCTTTCTTGAAAATAAAAGTTTTATTTTTATTTTGATCTTTAAATGTTGAATGTTTTGTAGTTTTAAAAAATATTTTTCAATTCTTTAAGTGTCAAAATTTTTATTATTGCATTAAAATCTATCAACTGAAGTTTTTATAATGTTCTTTGACCCATGTTTAAGGTTTTTTATTTTTAGATTTAAGCATCTTAAAAATTTACATATTTTATGTATTAAATATATGATATTTCTTGACATTACAACTTATCTTTAATCTCATCTGGATTAGAATTTCTGTTAGATTAAAATATGTTATCTAAAATTTTGATATTCTTTTATCTGAAATTTAAAATGTGCTATTCTGAATTATTCAAAATTTATTTGACTAGAATATGTTAAAATTATACATGTGTTAGAAAATATGATTTCTATTTAAATTTAGAAGGTTGTTTTCTGTATTAAAGCTTATCTTCAAATCTATCTTTTAATGTGTTATTATGTTTTTGTTTATATAATGATTAGTAAATATATGTTGTTGTATGAAATTGGATATGAATTGGATTGAAATTGCTCACAGGCCAGGCCCAACCCATAGGTCAGGCCACAACCCACTAGCTAGGCCCAGTCAGTAGACCAGGCCCAGCCCGTAGGCTAGGCCCAACCCACGGATCAAGCCTTGGCCCGTAGGCTAACCCAGCTCAACTATCATGGGCGATCACATGCGACGCACATAACCAGTCCATGGGCCAGGGCTGGGCCAGCCTTGTGTGATGTATGCCTAGTCATGTGTAATGCACATGACTAATAGATGGGCTGGCCCAATCTAGCCCAATATTATTATTGGATTTAAGCCCAAATATTGATTAAATTAAACTACGCTTGATTAGTCTAGATTAATTCAGGATGATTCCGAATCGATTGACTTAATCAAGTCAGTTTAACCTAAATTGAACCTAATCTAGTCCATATTATACTAGTCTAGGGTGGTTCCAGACCAGTTAAATGAGGATTAGAGATCGATTCAGTTAGGTTCTAGTAAATTGAATTCAATTGGATCGATTGAACTAGGGTTCAAGTCAATTGAGGGCTAATTTGTATTATTTGATATTGATGATATTTGAAAGAGATGTTTTAAATGTGTTATTTCATCTCGATATGGACATGACCAATATAAGATTATGTTATTTTCCTGCCGAGAGCAAGTAGAGCAATTCCCTTCGAGGATTAGCGGGCCGTCAGACGTGACGGCCGGACGATTCCTCCATCCGCTATTGGGAGGAACGTATCCCCACTTTGGCGGGTGAGGGACACCACTCCATCTACTGTTGGGAGTGCGATATGAGTTTGCCTCCATCCGCTGTTGGGAGAACACAAACTCATCCCGTAGGATAAAGCCTCTCCATCCGCTGTTGGGAGAACACAAACTCATCCCGTAGGATAAAGCCTCTCTATCCGCTGTTGGGGGAATGCTCATTCGGGTATTTGATATACGCCAATGGGATGATTGAATTTTGATCATGTATTCATTTTGAGTTGACTTTTGAGGTTCCTACTCAGCATTGCTGAATTTTCTTTGTTTTTGATTTTCAGAGCAACTTCTCTCTAGTACTAAATCGGATTCTAATAGAGAGCGGACCTTCCTTTACCGCTAGGTAGAGCCACTTGGATGATTCTTGAAGTTAATATCACTATGTTTATTTTTCTACTTATGATTTGATGAATAAATGAATTATAATAAATATTTATAAATGATGAATAAAATGATGTTTATCTACTTGGCTTTGAATGTATGAAAAGATATGAAAAAAAAAATCTAAGATATGACATATGAAGTTATTTTAAAAAGGCAATAAGTCTAACAGTGCAGGACATGTCTGTTCGTTCAGTGGGCAAGAATATTGAGATAAGAAAAGCTTTGAATCATGTTGGACCTTGCAAGAGAAAAACATAGATGAGGTTCAAATTTCAAAATTGAACGAAGAAATAAACCCTGCAGAAATCAACTAATAACAATTAGAGTGAATAACATTAACATGGTATTACAAGTCAGCATACTGTACATCATACCACTATATTTCTCATATCTTGACCTAGACACTGGCCCATGGTCTTTTAATTGTCTTTGGCTCTCATCAACGAGGGTATTCTCCAAGTCAACCTTTTCTGTCTACACGTAAGAAAGAAGGGACATTTTTTAAGTAGAAATTCATGGCAATAGAAAACACAATTCAGAAAACTAAAACCATTAAGAATGACTGTAACAAACATTATGTGTCATTCAATGGTAATTTAACAATTGCGAAATAATTAGTAGGGTATGAAATTATGAATAGTCATCAGGACTAATGATCCATGCAGTAAAGTTTCAAAGCTAATAGGTTCCAGGATGAAGCAAGCTTCAGCATGTCATTGGTGTAGATTACAGAGATCACAAAAATTAACAATGCCACAATGTTAATGCACAAAGTGGATGCAATGCTGTTAAAATGCTGATCTAGATCATAAAATAGTAAGATGAAGAGTAAACAGCTTGTTCATCTGCCAAATGAGAAATCACATATAAAAACTATTTAATAAATGATGTTCTGTTTCAACTTTCAGATATGGTTCTTTTGATTTTCACAAACAATACCTTGTTATATTCTTCTCTTGAAATTTTTTATTCACTGAGGATTTTTTTCTACGATCTCAAAAATCTTTTCCCTTCATCTTAATAAGATAAACTGTTGCACTGATTTCTATTTTTGCTTTTCTTTCCAACTTCAGGCCATAATATTAGTAAATTAGATATAAATTCATTAAGAAAGTGACTGTAGGAAAAATATATGATGTATCAGTATTATTACCTAAATGCAGTTCTACTGTGTAATAAAGCAGGTTCATATGAAAAAGGACAAAAAGGTCACTAAAAAGGTGAAAGTGATGCAAAAGTATGTTTTCTCATTTTCCCCCCTAAAGCTCTTTAGTTCTTTAGAAGGGAGGATATTAAGTTCAACTTCACATCTGTATCACCATGAGTCATCTGGATGCCATGGAACCAGATTTACTTCACATGTTAAAGCATGGGTAATAACTTGCATCAGGAACCTTAAATTTCACACTTCGTGATATTCTGATCTAGACTCCATATTTGGTCTGACTTGGTTAGTTCCATGATAAAATTGACCTGCCAATTCTGACCAACCACAATCAATCACGACTAGCCCCGAAAAACTTTTAAGCATAAAAAAACCCTTCCTTCATAATATTTCAGCTGTATGTGTCAATTTTTTATACTGTTTTCTTTGTTCTTTTTATTTGTGTGTGTGTTTTTTTCTATTTTGCAAGGGGATCTTTCAACTTCATAATGAGGACACAAAGCATTCAATTTGCGTTGTTTACATGAGTAGAATGGTCAGCCATTTTCTGAGCCCCCACCTCCACTTTAATTATAACATGCAGAGACAATTGTATCCATAGATGAATAGACCATGAAATGCTTATATGTGAAATATCCATTGATAAAGAAGCAGCAACTAGAAAGTAGAAAGTAATCTCCATTCAGCTGCAGAGTTAGAGAAAAAATTTTCATCTACTTGTGGAAGTGGATGAGGATATATCATATAATAATTAATATTTTAAACTCTTTGATAACCATAAAACTACAACGTGTCCCGTCCCCTGGTGGTAGCAACCAAATTCCATTAAATTAATTCATTTTACATATTGTAAACTGACATTTTGTATTTTTTTCTTTTCTGAAGCATGAATTGATAAGATGGGATCTTTTATCATGGAGGTTTTGAATTACTTTACCCTAAACCCTAAACCCACTATGTTAGGCATCTTTTTTTTTTTCTGTTTTTTGGCCAAAATAATCATGTAACTATTTTGGCTTGCGTGAAGTGACCTTTAGGTAGAGGGAAGACTCTAAAGAGAGTGATATATGACTAAAGAGTGTGATCTACATCTATGTTTTATACCAAACCATTATCTTTTAGTCATATATGACATGCTGCAACATCTTAAACCACACCAATTTCATTGACTTTATAGTGCTCTTTAGCTCGAACCACTTTTAAACCTTAAAAAATATCAAGAAATATTGAAGAATAACAACCCACAAGAACATTTTGACATCAGAAGATGAGTTGTCATGATTTGGCTATTTTCAGATAAAAGTATCAAGGCAAAGTGGTCACTTATTCACAAACTGGTGCCTCCACATAGGTAGACATTTTCTTAAGCATTACACTAAATGTTGAGACTGACTGATGAAGCATTACTGAAGGCATGACTTTGGTAATGAGTCAGTACAACTTCTTAATATTAACCATTTTATAATCACCGCAAACTCTAAAAGCACCTAAATTCAATTCTAAATGCACCAGGAAGGTAACTTTATGAAATGCATGATCAGGAAAAGATAGATAGTCGAAAAAGAAAAATTAAAATAACTTATTTATCAGAAATGAAAAAGGCCAAATCAACTCCAGTTTGAGACCATATAGATTTACATTGAGTCCAAGACATTGTTTAGGGCCGCTTCCATACCCCCAAGTGATCCCCCATCACTTCTATTTAAATGTTAAAAGAACAGTTAGGATGCAATTGGGACTATGTAAGTTTAAACGGACTCCATTTAACAAGAGTCCACAGGTTGTTAACTTGATCTGACCTTGGGAACCCTAAAGGTCTAGGTCCTAGGAGTTCTTGTTAGGTGGGAAAAGAAGTTCACTTATGGTTGAATTCAACAAGTGTTTGATGGTTTACAGGAGAAGAACAACCAAACAGTTGGTGGTAAAACTTACTTTCTTATTTCCTAATTCCTCTTCTCTCATTCCTTTTGTTATCTGCTGATCCAAATAGGGGAAGTTCGATTTCCAGCAAGTCATGGACAGTGAAATTTGTCCTAATCCTTATCTATTATCTTCAATGCAACTCTACTTGCTGATGGGTAGCCTTGTCATATCAATCTATCGGATCAAACAAGCCCCTAACTGCTCATCACTGACTCAGGAACTTTCATCTCTGTCCTGCTAAAGCAAAAAATGACAATTAAAGATGATCTACTGACTAGAAGCATAACTAAGTCATATAGCACTGCAGCAATACCAGCTACAAATCCTTTCAGATTCAACCATTAGCATCAAGACAGAAAAAACCTGTCCCAGATTTTGGACTATCCAGGTGAACTTATAAAAAGAAGAAAAAGATCAGCTTATAATAATGTTGTCTAAGTAATATCCCGATCCGACTGGTCCCATTTCTATGGGCTAGGCTCTTGTCACAGCCTCAAAGAGCACCATACGGGCATGGTTCACTTTACTAGTCCGTGCCGGTGTACTGATCAGCCATCAGTACAATACATATCAAATCGTACTGACATATCAACACATGATACGGTGGGACATACTAACAAATCAATATGTACCATCCATATCAATCACATGTTGGACCGATACATATTTTCCACACCAGGCAATATACTGCGATACAATGACCCTCATATACGGGTACTCGTTTTTGAGGGCTTGACCCATATGGTTATCTGCCGTAGGTCATGAGTGCTTGGATGTTGCTTGTGTTTGTCAAATAAAGGCAAGACTCCACATGAAATAATTTAGGACACCTCAAACTTTAACAACTTGACCTATAGACATCCACAAAGATTCGACTTCTTAATCATTTCCAAACAAAGGCCTGATTCCCTAACAAAGTCATTCTTATTACTGAAAAGCTAGACATGTCCAATTAAAATGAAGTACACCAACACCAAACAAATGAAAATAGTAAGATGCATCAAAATATAAATAATCATGAAAAAAATAAGCAGACCAGCTTTGGCTCCAAACAAACCTTGATGAAGGAATAATTTTAATCTAATTTTGAAGAATTCCTACTCCCCTAACAAACTTCAGGCATGGATGGATTGCATTATACACCATATTGTCCTAGTTTGGTCAGTGTACAGTACCAGTTGGGTGCAGAAAAAAGGGAGAGTTTTGCCCATGTATAGTTGTAACAGGCCTGATAGTCGCAGTGCATCTGTACCATGTCAAAGCACAAGATCAATTGACAGGTTTCCCTATGCCCATCCAAGAAACTCATGCTTGAGGGTGTCTTAATTTATGTCCATACTGTGAAAAATGGAAAAGATTCCCAAGTATAAGCATACCCCACTCCTAAAGTGCTTTCAATAACTTGTTCACCTTGTATCCAAATATCGCATACTTGCTTGATAGCAATGTGACTATATCTAGCCAGAAGGAGATTGCTTTCAATAGTCTCTGCAAGATGCTACTCTATTTTTTTTTTTTTTTTGAGATGAAACACAGAGCTCCAAGTGCCATAAAAGCTGCCTTACTTTGAACAAGTTTACTGTTGTTTATCATTTTAAGTTCATGGACATTGAAAGGCAACAAGTTATTTACGAGAAACAACAAATGTATCAGATATCTACACAGGTCCATCAATCAGAAAAAAGAGGCACCTCTAATTGGCGGAGGGTGTCGACTAGGAGGGTCTGCTTCTGTTTAAGAAGCACAAGCTGGTTCTGCATCGCATAAAACTCGCTTCTCATGATTTGTTCACAATCGTGTATCGCTGCCTCGTTCACCCCTTCTTCGTGTAGCCTCTGCTGCAACTTCTCCGTCGACACTACGACGTTGTCCACCGGCGCCATGAGCTCGCTGTTCGAAATCCTCGGGAACATGTCCTTCACCGCCTGCAGCGCCTCCATCCATGCCACCCGATCCTCCCGCGTCTCCGCCCTCAGGTGCAGTCTCTTGGTCCCGGTGAAGATGGAGAACCTCTTGTCGTCCGATCTACTCTCCCGGATCGATGAAACCTACAGAAAGCAAGAAAAGAGACAAGAAATCTGATCAAGAAAGAAGCGGAAGATTACGGAGACATCCAAATTGGATCAGAGAGTGGTAGGACTCCGACCTTGAGGTGGACTTCGCCGACCGGCTTGCGTGGGAGATGGGAGCGACCATTCTTGCGACGAGAAATCCGGCGGACGGACTCTTCGCCTATGACCTTGGTCCCCTTCTCGGTCTCCCGGCTGACCTCGATGCGATCAGGACCGTGGATCTTGTAGTAGGAGAGGACGCCGTCCTGGAGCACGAACCAGCGCGGCCGCCAACCCTTCCCATAGTTGACCCACTTGTGAAGGATCCCAGCGATCCCGTTACCCACGATGTTGTTGAGCCGGACCTCGCGGTGGTCGAGGGCGTCGTGGGAGGAGGAGCGAAGTGAGGCGGAGAGATCGGACGGGAGGGTGGCGGAACGGTGGTGGTGGCCATGCTGCTGGCTGGTCGAGGCGCTGGTAGGGGTGGAGGGCCAGCGGAGGCTTCCGTTGTGGTCGTTGAAGCTCCGGCGGTGGAGGGGGGAGGGGTCGCGGCTCTGGACGGGCGCGACGGAGGCGGCGGCGGAGCTACGAGGGGGAGGGGGTGGCGGAGGAGCAGGAAGGGGCATTTGCGGGAGGGGATGGCGTGCGGCGGGGGAGGGAGAGGGGGCGGTCGCGCCGGCAGGGGAGACCGGAACGAGGGAGGAGCAGCAGAAGGGATTCATCTGATCTACCGATCGACTATTAGAGAACAGAATGGCAAGGGGCGATGGAGATGGCGAGGTGGACGGGGATCGCGGCGGCCACGTGCGGGTGATACGGTTGAGTTGGTTGGTTCCTTTTGTTGTTTCATCTCGCTGTCTACCTTTCTCTCCTTCCTCTGCCCAGCGATGCAGAGACCGAGGAGTCGACCCGACTCGAGAGGCGGCCGGTGCTCAATGATACTAATTATTTGGCAGGGGCCTTTATATATACATGAAAAACAATTATTTTTTCTTGATTTGCTATTATCGAATGGAATTGATGGGTGAAACTTGTTGGAACTTCTGCTGATGATGACGTGTGTTGGATGCTTCTGAGGTGATAATACGAGGATCGTCTATCAAAAATATTTTATTTTATTTGAAGAAGATAAGGTTCATAGAAAATTCCAATAACAAAGAAGGGCTTTACTCATCGGCCTAAGTAGATGTTTGACTCAGACACGCGTACGACAAAGATCCGATGCGCATATGCGGCAGTGGCGTCGTCTCATTGGTCGATGACGGCGGTTGACAGCTGGAACACGGTCAAAGGGGGGGAAGGACCGAGTCCGTGGCGAGATGCATGGTGGGTTTCCTTTCACCTTCGGTGGGCCCTTATTTCTGGTGTACTTCACAGCGCGCGTCAGTTTACGGTGTCAGAGATCAAACAATAAAGAGTTGAAATATAACACTATACCTATTCATAGTGTGGATAAAAATAAGGATTAGCATGTACTTAATTCAATTTTCAGGGATTAAAAATACTTGGGAAGATAATTCTTACGGGTGGGAATTAAAGCCAAACTTGGGATCCAAAAGACAGTCAATTTGAAAATAAATACATTGCTAACTACAAATAGTCACATTAGTGGAGTGATTTGCACAATCTTAAAGATAACGAAAGACTAAAAAACTCTTTAGATCATATAAAAAATACTCTAATAATAAAGGCACAAAGGGTCTTCTATATTTTCATCGTTATGTGGGGTCGAGAATAGCTGAATAGGCCTTTAATTTCTATTAAAGAGAGAATTCAATAATCACATGCAACTTTCTGAAATGAAATGGACCCAACGACAACATCGTACACCATTCCTTGGACTACGTTTGAAAACATATTTATATTTTTAATATGCAGTTAGAATAAAATTTTTTTTGAGTAATTGTAGATTAATGCAAGTGTTATTTGATAAATTTATATTTTAAAATTTTATTCAATATTTTATCATAAAGTTACCTATTTAATAATAAAATAATATATATTTTTATTTAAATAAAATACATATATGTAATCTTATAATAAATAAAAAAAAATTATAAATAGTAAAAAATAATTTTAAAATAAAAGCATTTTCATTCATTTTCATTTTTATATAACAATAAAAAATAATATTAACTAGAGGTAGCATCAATATTTAACTATTTTTAATCCGACATCCAAACTAGATGCAATTAAAAAAATTTATCAAACACCAATTTATGTTTTAAAATATATATTGGGCCCTCAATAAAATATGTTCCTAAATGTAGCCTTATTGGATGTTGATCATTATGTTATATTTAATATTATAGAGGAAAGGACATTAAAATGAAAGCATGATGGGGTTTAGTGAGGCATTACAAACTGTGGATGGTTACAATATATGGGACTTTGATAAGCTTGATGTCACGATCAACCTTCTAAAAGAAAATAAATAATGGGAGCAACTTGAGCAACACTAGAGGATACAAAAGAAGGCTTAGTGATGACAATTTGGTCTGCGCCTTGACAGCTTCCATGTATTGATTGAATAACAAAATGCATGATTGCTGTTTACCGACATCTATCATGTTGTCATAATAAAATTAGTCCAAATGCAGAACAAAGTGAATCACAACATACAGCATAAAATAAGATGCATAAATCATGATGTCAAATGAGTGACACCATACCAACAGCTAAGCCAAAAAAAGGCAGGATGTTGAGAGTGCTCGAACAAAGAGTCTCTTAAGTATGCAATAAACAAATCAAGAAACATATAATTCTAAAAGAAAAAAAAAAGAGAGAAATTTCCCTACCGTATGATAAGATTTGGATATAGATCCTGTCCAGGTAGTATAATCAATATTTGGTTTATTTTGGGTATGTAGGATCATAAAATCATGAGATGATATAACTTGAGATTCTAAAGAAAGTATAATGCTAGACTTGTTTCCCGTGTCAAATGCTTATCATTCCTGATGATTTATAGAGATTATAATCAATTAATTCAAGTGGTAAACAAAGCAGTGAATTCAAATATCCAATACTTAAAGATGAGCCTAATTCATTATATCGAAACTGCATAGCAGATGGAAAGAAAAGCAAGAAAGATGTATTACCTGAACAAGTCATTCTTGGCATTTGGTATAAACACCGAAGAAATCACGTAAAATTTGGTTCCACAGATATAAGAGAGACTCTCCTGTCCTTTCTCGTGCTTGACCAACACCTCATGTGGCTGTGAACGTAGCCTAGACAATGTCCTCTCTGCGAGCAATTAACAGGGGTGATGATCGGAGGCAGCTCTCTTGGCATTGTAGGAACAAATCGGTTCTGAAGCAACTGGTATTTGCATTAGTTAATATGCCAAAGATTGGAGTGAATGGTGCTACTTGTAATGACCTTGAACTTGGCCCAGAAAGTCTTACATTCTGCAAAATGTGTCTCACCGTAGATCAGTTGGTAGAGATTGCAACAAGGGTATCAGATGTCCAATGGTCACTGCTCATTACACATGAACGTTTCTGTGAATCCTGTGCAGATAGTTTGATGGACCACGATTTGGACAATACCAATCCTGTACAGATAGTTTCCTTAACTCTTAACAATAACCACCACCCTGCAAATTGGCAAATACCAAACGTTAAATTGCGAGGAGTAAGTATCTGTTGTCAGAGTACTTCACATAGATACTAGGCATGAGTTTCATCAGATGCCTAAATTTCTATGGTTATGGCAAAAGTTTGGAAGCAAAACACATCCATTTTGAGTGTCAGAGTTGATATGAAAAGATTCAATATGGTGTACGGTAGATAAACTAAATAGTTAAAACTGAACTTCTATAGCATACATTGAATGTAAAATTAATAAATATGTATATATATGTATATATATATATATATGTGTATATATATGTATATACATATATACATATACATATATACATATGTCTCTTCTTGACAATGAATGAAGTTTACAGAAAAAAAAAAAAAAACCCAACTCAGTGAACCTGGAAGCAACCTACCATTTATGCATTCATGTCCCCGATATAACATATATAAGTTCTGATTACGAGAGAAGTTACTATTACTCAAAATATATGATCACAAAGCATCAAAATTAGTTAAAGCATAAATTCTTGAGAAAGGAACATTTGCATCTTAATGTGCAATATAACAATATGTTCTTCAAATGCTACCCAAGTTAGTGACAAGGGAAGATAGTTTAAAATTATGCAGCAGAGACTTAAAACAACTTTGTTCCTTTAACATATCAAATTAACAACCATCACATACAACCAGTAATGTCCTGTTTTCTAATTCATATGAGCAGGATGATTATTTTGCAAGTGTTTACCTCATAGTCAATATAAATTGAATAATGTTGGATTTCTCCTTCAGCTTGCTCAGATAATCCTTTGACAAAATCCATAGGCAGTGGGCTGGTCACATCCTTTAAGCTTTATCTGCTTCCAGGCAAATATACTACAATCTGATGATACTACTTTCTCCACTTCCTTTCTTACCAAGATTTTCATAAAGCTTCAAATTTACTTCAAACAAAACATAGCAGGATCATACTTCATTTATGACGTGACTTGTTGAGGCTGGGTCATTTGTTGATGGAGCTTGAGATGGCAGATAGCTGGCACCACCACAAACCCCTTTTTTCTCCTGAACACTTGCAGTCAAATAAAGATTGTATCAATGATCATCGATATGCCAATAGTAGCAATTCTTGACAGCACCTTGTTCTTTTGGAGGAATGTGATCCTTAATGCCTCGTGACATCAATCTGGCAGAAGACACTCAACATAAGGCATTCTGTGTCCCGCTGGTTGAACGTGCATGAACTGAAACATTGGACCTGTGTGAATTGACAATGCATTGGTGCAGGAAGAGACCACAACTGAACATCTAGTGATTGGTTCCAGATAACACTGATCACACATAGGTTCTTTTGCATTCTCGAAGTGACCCCAGGCTTCATGGTGGTCCCACACACTTCCATTCTTATGGTCTTGCAGCCTTATATCCTGATCATTTGTTCCTACCTCAGCTCCCAAGGTCTTATACCTCTGTCAATGCAACAGATTGCAAGTAAGAAGAGAATTCTTTCCATTTTACTATCAATGGTCATGTGTGTAAGTGTAACTAAGCAAAACAAAGAGAGAGAAAATGAACTAGGCATGGAAAGTATGTCTAGAACTAAAATCTCATATATCCCAGAATCTTACCATGTCAGTCACTGAGAAGCAGGTTAAATTTCCCATCTTCATATCATTGCCTATCAACACATGCCAAGATGCCACTTGAGATGACAGAAGATGCAAAGATGACCCTTTTCAATCAACCAGAGAGCTAGTTGCCCTTCTGCAAGCCCTTTTGGCTTGCTAAATCACCTCCAGCAACAGTTGAAGTCCCAGCAACTGAAAGGGGGTGAGTCAAGCATCCTCAACTTGCCACTACAATTGCATTGTTTTCCCCCTGTAACCTCCTTGCTCCTCTAGTAATACGAAAGAGGCCCTCACATAGTTACAATTAATACATCCAACTATGATATCAAACAATACCCAAAGGAGACATCGAGGGTCAGGATTCCTTAACTGTAACAAGCTTCTAAAAAGAGGAGATTTGAGCACCAGAAGCAATGGCGTGAAATCAGAACATGGTAGACCA